>NW_005841921.1:123704-147327 GCF_000455745.1 Alligator sinensis
TGAGCATCATCCCCGATGCCGGCCCATCACAGATGTGCTCCTTGATGATCTTCTCAAAGAGTTTCCCCAGGATTGAGGTAAGACTGACGGGCCTATAGTTGCCCGGGTCCTCCCTCCTCCCTTTTTTAAAGATGGGGACCACATTGGCTATCTTCCAATCATCTGGCACCTGGCCCGAGCACCACGAGCGCAAGTAAAGCCATGCCAAGGGCCCTGCAATAATCCCTGCTAGCTCCTTCAACACCCTGGGGTGGAGAGCATCTGGACCTCCTGATTTGAACACATCCAGCCCCTCCAGAAGCACTCTAACCCGGTCCTCCTCAACCTTAGGTCTGGAGGCGTTCCCCTGGAGTCCGTCTTGAATCATGTCGGGGGGAGTCCCAGTCCCTGCACAAGAAAACAGAGGTGAAGAATTTGTTAAAGAGGTCTGCCTTCTCCTCTGGTGCAACCACCAGATTGCCCAGTGTATCTTGCAGGGGCCCCACATTTCCCGGTGCCTTCTTCATCCTCCCTATGTATTTGAAAAAGGACTTTTTATTATCTTTGATCTTGGATGCTAGTCCTAGCTCTATGTCCGCCTTAGCTTTCCTAACAGCCCCCCTACAGGCCTGAGCAGTGGATGTATACTCTTCTTTGGAGATAGCCTTCCCCTTTCCCTGGGTGTACGCCGCCTTTTTGGCAACCAGGCATTCCCAGACGTCCTTGGTGAGCCAGGGAGGCTTTTGGGCACTCTTGCCCCCCTTGCTTCTTGTTGGGATCGTCACCCCTTGGGCCCTGAGTATCGTCTCCTTAAGGAACAACCACTCATCTTGGGCACTGAGTTCCCCTGCCCTCGAGAACCCCAGCACCTCTCCCACCAATGTTGTTATGTTGTGCCTCCCACCGTCAGGATTCCTTAGGTGTCTCAGCACACCTTTTGGACTGTCTTTCTGTGGCTATGTGGGCCCCACCACCCCCCGCATTCCTGCCAGCCTGTAGCCCATGCTCGGGCTGCCTGTGGCTCCTCTGCACTACCAGCGCTGACCCACTGGGTAACCCAGAGGCGGCGGTGATGGTGGCAGAGTGGAGCACAAACTCCAAAACCGCGTGCATGTTTAACGCATTAAAAAAAATTAATGTCTGTCCCAGACCCTTTGCTGGTTTAAGCTAAAGCAGATACCCCCAGAATCCTGGCATGCTCTCGGAGCTGGATGGGGCTCTCTGCTCCACAACAGAGATGGCCCCTCCCCTCTTTCCTGGCTGGAACTTCGGCAGAGACTTGCAGGCACAGTGTCTGCCTGGCTTCTCCCTGCTAAACAGGGATTATTTCCCCCTCCCCTCTGCCGTACGCAGACACCTCAGCATTAGCTAGCATACCACATGCTGGCTATGGTCCATGCTGTGGGAGACGACAGGCAGGCAGACTTCTTGGAGCTAGTCAACTGGTAGCTTAATGTCCTTCCTTGGAAGGGCTGTTTAAGAAGAGCTCCATTAGTTAATGGAGAGAGGCTTTGTTTTCTTAATGGGTTGATAAACACTGAGTTAGGGATGATAAACATTCCCTGCTGGGCTGCTTAGAGGTTGGGGAATAATCAGTGTCTTGCCCAGGCCTGGCCACACCCACCTCAGCTCAGCCCTATGGAATCCAAGGGAGGGCTGCTCTAGCATCCCCCGGCTTCTAGCCTGAGCCACTGCAGGCATATGCCTGCATTTCTGGGATGTCTGTCCAGTTACAAAACTGATTTAGCCTTGCCAGGTTAGACTAACCTGCAAAGACTGAATCAATTCAGCCTCAGGCTTTTTGAATGTCTGTCCCTAGTCTAGAAGTGGGAGCAGATGTTCAGATGCTGTGAACCAAGTCAGGTTTTTTTTAATTTGTTGTTGTCGCAGGGCACTAAAGTGCCTGCTCCTTTAAGAGCAGAAACTGTCAAGGGAGAGGGCCCTAGGAGCCAGGCAGAAACCCCACAGGTGTAGGTTACTATGGCAACAGGCTAACAAGGGAATTAGCCTGCACCTGCACCAGGTCAGCTGACCGGAAGAAGATAGGGCCCTGGGCACATATAAACAACAGGGCTGAGGCCAGCAGGGGTTAGGACCCTGCAGAGAAGAACTGCCCAAAGATACTGTGGCTGCATGATATGCTGTATATAGGGCTAATGGGTCTCCAGGAGCTCACCAGTTACTCTGGCCTATAAGGTACTTAATGCTGGGGGGGGCGTTGACTCTTTTAAAGGGCCAGAGCGCACCCTGAACTGTTTGTATTATGTTATAGCCCTGGGGCTCATATTTTGGGTTGCTGTTTATAAACTGGTGGACTGGGCCAAGGCTACTGGGGAGAAAGAGGCCTCATTGGGGCCACACTACAGTGTAGAGAGCCCAGCATCAGTGTGGACACAGAGACAGGGCTGCAGAGAGCCCAATGATGAAGGAGAAGCTGAGGCCTCAGAGAGACAACAAGGCCTCAGAGGGACAACATTTAAATACCACCTGTGAGGCTTGGGGTGTGGTAAAGGGATGGTTTTGGAGCCACGCATCTAGCCCATAAGGCTGAGGGTGTCCCGTGAGGCAACCATTTTGAGCAGAACCTAAAAGGGGTCCAAGAACCCACAGGGTTCAGTGGGGTCCCTCAGAACCGTGTCCAAACACAAACTCGAGGGCAGCCTCCCTAATTATTACAATTACCAGCAAGACGTGGCAGACAAGAAAAAGGGTGCCCATTGGGCAAGATTGACACAGACACAGATCCCTAGGGGCATCACGACCATCCCTGGGGACCCCATCCCGTGACAGTTGTTCTAAAGACATCCTTGGCAGTAGCCAGTGTTTTGTTCTTGTTACTTTCCCACAAAGTATTAGAATCACAGGAATCGGGTTGATTGTTTTCAAAAATACACTCAAATGCACATTGAAACTTTGTACAAGTGTCAGAGTCCTTCATGTTAGTGATGTTGAGGTGAGATTTGCCTTTTGACTTTGCAGGATGGATCTTTTTAGCGTGTAATTGGAGTTTGGCCCTGACAAGGGTATGGTAAGTGTCGCAGTCAGCGCTATGTATTGATAGAACTTGCGGTACATCACAAATGTTTCTGCAATGGATCAGGATGAGGTCAAACTGATGCCAGTGTCCTGAGTGGACGTGCTTCCATGTGACCTTATTGCAGTTGATGTCAGTAAAATAGATGCTCAAGACTATCGGCTCACAAGAGGCACAAAGCTCAAGGACATGCTATCCATTTTCATTGAGGCTACCTGAGCCATGCTGGCCAGTGATGTGTCCCCAGTGGTCCTAGTCCTTACCCACATGGCCATTGAAATCACCAAGAACAATGAGTCTGTTCCTTGTGAGGACATTGTTGATGATTTGTTTCAGTTGAGAATAGAACTCATTTTTTTGCTGTTTGGAGTAGTCAAGTGTTGGTCCATAGAAGAACAGGAGACTCAGGAGTCCGTTAGAGTCCTAATAAACAGAACAGGATCTGGTCCTATGCTTTTCAAGGCATGAATCTTAAATTGTTTTGACCTTGAGATCTTGAATGCAATAAACCAACAACCATGTTAATTGGAAGAAAGATATTTTGAAAACAGATTTAGTGGTTAATAAACAGAATCTCTCCTCTATTTTTCTTAATCTCCTGGCTGACAGAAATTAAGACTAAGAGAGGTAGTTAGCTATGTTTGTCTGAAGTCATGGTAGAGATGCACCTTATAGACTAATTACATCAGAGAAATCAGAGACATATAAACTTTCCTGACCCAGCACCTGATTAAATGAGTTCAACAGAGGTATAATGGGCAGGGTTTACACCCTGGGCAAACCCTGTAGGAGAGTTGGGCAGGCAGGCAGGAAAGTGTTGCTGAGTGCTGGAGGGGATCTCAGAGCAGTGGAGAGATGAGAAGGAGTATTACCTATGTCATGGCCTCAGAAAGTCTCTGGCTGCTGCTACCACAGTCACAGCCACAACATAGTTTATCCATCGTAGCTATTACTGCTACAGCAGCAGCACGGTGCCTGTGCACCTGGCTGCTGCTGCTGCAAGAGCATCACTGTGGGGCTGCTTCTGTTGCCAGAGTGTGGACTTTGTGGGGGTAGCAGGGAAATTCTGGGACCTCTCCTAAACTGGTGCCAAGGACTGGTGCTCCACTCACCCAGCCCGAGTTATGCTACTGGAGCTTGGGGTCATGAAAGCATATGCATTTCTGATTAAGTTAGTCTATAGGAAACTAAAGCTGCAATTCATCCCATTGTTGTAACATAGAATCATAGAAAATTAGGTTTGAAGGGACCTCAGTAGGTCATCTAGTCCAATCCCCTGCTCAAAGCAGGACCAACCCCAACTATATAATCCCAGCCAACATTTTGTCTACCAAGGTCTTAAAAACCTCTAAGGACGGAGATTCCACTACCTCTCTGGGTAACCTGTTCCAGTGCTTTACTACCCTCCTAGTGAGAATTTTTTTTCCTAAGATCTAACCTAAATTTACCTTGCTGCAACTTGAGACTGTTGCTCCTTGTTTTGTCATCTGCCACCACTGAGCACAGTCTAGCTCCATCCTCTTTGTATCACCCTTCAGGTAATTGAATACTGTTATTAAATCCCCCTTCTCTGCTCCAGACTAAATAAGCCCTGTTCCTTCAACCTTTCCTCATAAATCATATTCCCCAGTCCCCTAACCATTTTCATTGCCCTCTGCTGGACTCTCCAATTTGTCCACATCCTTCCTGTAGTGTGGGGCCCAAAACTGGATACAGTACTCAAGATGTGGCCTCACCAGTGCCAAATAGAGGTAAATAATCATGTCTCTTGATCTGCTGGCAATGGTTCTACTAATGCAGCCCAGTATGCTGTTAGCTTTCTTTGCAGCAAGGGCACATAAGCATACCTACCTTCCCCCTGTGCTACAGCTACTTCCATACATGATTTCTGCCCCAGTTTAAAGGCCCATTTTTTGGGATGAGACTCAATGAGGTGCAGAGTTGTGGGACGGGGCCCCATACTCACCTTGTATACTGGATATGTTCCTGCTCTCTTTTCTAGTTCCCTGTGACATAATGGGGTATAGCTCCTTCCATTTACCCTGAAAGCAGGGCTACTTTCGTGTACCACGCCCCACAAGATGGCACCCAGTGTTGGTGCCCCAGTCATCCCCTCCCCAACCCCTGCTCCAGCAACCCTTAGTTACCCTATTGGTTTTAGGCTTCAAATTAAGATGTTTTCCCCTGTCTGCCATTTTGTGCATACGTACAAATAAGCATCAGACTAGAGGAAACTCTTTTATGTGCTTATCATGTCTGCAATAGGCATCTGTACATGATTGTAAATGATTTGTAAGTGATTTTTGCCCAGGGTTACATAGCAAACCTGGAATAGAGAACAAGGCTTCCACTCTTACTAGTCATAGATTTCCTGCTGGAATAGTTAAGATATTCCAAAATCAACTTCCCACTGGTACTGTCTAAGGAGAACTTCTGTTGGTTTGGCCCAGAAAAATCTGTCTGATATAACTGTTTCTTCCAGCCCATCATCTAGCTACTGCATGGGGAACCTAACTGATTTTTTTTTCTCTGCCAGAAAGGACATATATAGTCTCTTTGTTTTTAGACTGTCACTGTTTACAGAAGGCCTTATTCTCCTGTCACTGCAAATGGTGTAAATTGGAAGTAAATCCGCTGAGCTAAGCCAGCATAAAAAACAGCCTGAGACTTTAGTTTCATCAAGGAATGATCCATAATGAACCAGTTCTTTGTGCATAGTGGGAATGGAAACAACAGCCCTGAAGTCTGACCCCAGACAATTGTTTTCAGCAAAGAGAGTTGGGGAGGCAATTAATAACATTTAAGTGAAGGAAATAAAATAGCAATACTGTATCTAGAAAGTCTTTTGAGGGCTACAGCTATGACAGAAAGATATATGCTTTAGCATTTCTGTCAAAATAAATGACCCTCCTGAGAGAAGTATTTTTGAGACTTTTTCTGCCCCAGTGGACATAATTTAAGAAATGCATTACCACTAAAAATCACTATAATTTTAGCCAGTAGATGAGTTGCAAAGGATCATATTTTTCCTTCTGTGCTCTAAGGACAGTGAATGTGTTATTAGAGAACCATAATGCAAACAGTAGTTTCGGATTAGAAGGGAATATCATCAGCATTTCTCCAATTAGGCATTGGCATCAAATTCCCAGGCATACAAACTGATTGTTAGCAAACCTTTATCTCCCTGTTGGTTACATAAAATACCTTGAGAAAATGTGGCTCAAGGTATTCAGAGCCTCCACTGAGTTTCTTTATAAGGGCCATGTTTTCAGCTCTTACACATCACACATCAGCCTGCTCCAATCCCAATGTGAATGGACCATCCCTAAGGATAACAGGGTAGTGCTTTTTGCACATCTTCTGTCAGACCTTGGGCTCTTTGTTGCCAATTTTTATTATGTGGACTCATACCCGCATGGAAATAAATTAAAATAACCACATTTATTTTACAAAGATGACCACATAGCCAACCAAAATCCAGTACCTCTCATCATTGCACACCTTGGTCAAATTTGAACTGGTGACCTACATGCAAAAATCTCAATATTCTTCTCCCAACAATGTGTGGGCCCCACCAAACTATGAAGTGCTGTTTTAATATGTATTTGAATCATGGTTTCTGGGTTGTTTATTATTTTAAAATACTATTAATAATTAGTGAATTAAACTATGTTTTATTTCCTAAAGGTACTAAATATGGTAATACTAAGGCAATATTTATGGGACTGGGTGTTTTGAAAGGTGTTATTTAGGTGGGGATATTTAACATGTAAACAGATAAAGGCATATTCATTAAAGGAATGCCTCCTTAACAGTAGCATTTGCTGCCCGCAGACGCTAAAATTATTTCACATTATTCAACTCTCCATTTAAATCTATAAGATCAACAACCACTTCTCATTGAAATTTATGTTTTCATGAATAAGTATGTTTTCCAGTAGCAGATGTATGGGCAGCAACAGGATATGTTATTAATATAAACTTGCAACTAGTTTAAGGTGATTGGAGTGCATCAGCTGCTTTTATGTGGGCTAGATTAAATGTTGTGAATTTTATTTAATAATTAAGATAATACCTCATACATAAAGCCTAGATGAGCTGTTCTGTTTTACACACACTAAAGGCTGAGGTTTTCAAAGGTGCTTAAGGGCACGTGAAAGAATGTTGACATTGCAACTTTCAGGTGCCTTTCTGCCTAAATAAATCTACAGCCATGTGATAGGCATGTAAGGCTAGATTCAGGAGGAGATGTGGCACCAACGTGCAACGTTTGGACACCAATAGCTTTAACAATCCCCTCATTTAAGATTGTAGACATCTAATCTGCTTTGACACCTACTTTTCCACTGGGTATCTATGTTTCCACTTCATTGCATGCCCACAACCATCTAAGTGCTGAAAGTGCTGACAGAGCAGTGCTAAGCCTCATCAGGATTCACAAAATAGATGTTTGCTGCCTGTTTCACTTAGACAGCCTGATCTGGTAGACTTGGTATAAGCACATCTTACACTGCACAAAACACAGCTGATAGCCTAATGGTTCGTTAGAGCATTCAGCTAGGAAGTAGTTACAGTTCCCCCTTTACCTCCAGGTACAATTCCCACTTTGCCTCCTTGAACCTGGGATTTGCACATCCCACATGATTGCCCAGAGAATTAGGCTGGTGTGTAAAAGGGCCAGCAATAGGGGTGCTGGGTGTTTGTGTGGGGCCAGTCCAAAAGGCATCCTTTTCCAGACATGCTGACTTGGGAATGTAAGCCCTTTCATGATTCTCACTCAGACATGTAGTCCTAAATCACATAAGTGTTTTTGAAATTCCAATCTAGCATTACTGGATTTTACTCTTGTTTTTAACAAAAATTCTGAGTGAAAAATAGAAAGAACAACAGTAAAGGAGAATATATCCCTCTCTTCCGTCAGAGACATGGGTGCTACATGAAGAATTTACCCAGGGGGTAAAATAATATTTCACTGTCCATTATGAGTCTACTTTCTTCTGAATGCCTGAAGAAGGGTGCTTGTTCCCGAAAGCTTGTAAAGAACAATTTTTTCAATTATTCAGTTGGTCTAATAAAAGATATCACATTTAGCCAAATAACCTTGTCTGTCTGTCTCCTTAGACCAACACAACTGCAACCAACACCCCCAAAATACTTTCCTCTGAAGTACTGGGCACTGTTGAATATTGTAGAAAGGCTGCTGAAAAACTGCGTCCACCCCAATATGGCAGTTCTTAAATTCCAGTGAATGAAGGCATAAACATGTTAATTCCGTGGTTTTATGATTGCTATTTAGTTCTTCAAATCAAATTGATATACATTATTTTTCTGGATCTAAATAGTTAAACTAATTTGTTGTAAGAGGCCCATGCCAAGGCTTTCTTGATAAGGTAACGTTTATTAGCGAGATGAAATTTGCTTCTAACAATTCAAGGTTAGTTCTCTTGCTACAGTAGTTCTTAAAGTTAGGCATAGAAGGACTATTCCTATCATTTTTAATAAGTCAGCCTAGCCTCAAATGATTAAAAATTAGGATATATACAGCAATTGAACTATAGAAATGCTGCATTGGATTTGAGAAACCACCCACTTCAATCCACAGTCTGGTGACACACTGGGAAGACTTTTGAAGTTCCCACAGCTTGCAGAGTAGTTTGTTTTTTTCAGAAAGCCTGAAGTTAATAAAAATGCCTATATTTTTTCAAATTTGACTTTAAAATGTTTTTAATTTCCAAATAAGTCAATGCCTCTATAGAATTATCTCACTGACCCCAATTTGTTCCACCTAAAAATGAATGCTGAGTCTGACAAAGTGATAGGAACTTGTTAATTCATCATTGCATGACTTCTGCCAGCGTATATTTCCATAATCAAAATTCAGCAAGAGATCCAATCCAAAGAAAACATTTCAAAGAGTTCATCAAAAGCCACAAGCTTCCAAGAATATTTTCTAAAGCTGATAGACAGCTGGAAAACTTTACAATCCAACTTCAGATTCACATATATATGTTATAGAAAGGTGCCACATACATTCAAAGTCCAGTTTTCACCACAGTTGTTATAACTTGTTTTCTCAAATGATACTCCCTCTAGATGATCAGTTAGCTGATGATCTTCTGCATAAATAACATTCTGATAGCTTGTATAAGAGAACTATTTTTCAATACTCATGTCTTTTTTAAATATTCCAGGTTTATAGGCCTGGATTCAGGAAAATACTAAAAGCATGTACCTCTAAGCACATGTTTAACCTTCATATGTTCCTATGGGGTAACTTCCTACCCCAGATGCATATTTTGTGCAGTATCTTAAAGTTAATTAATTCTAAAAAAAATTCTTAATATGACATTGTCACTGGCACCGCAGTGCACGATATCTCCGAAGAACAGCCAGCTTACTTGAATGGTTTGCTCTCTGTGGATGAAAAACTGCCCAGGGTAACATGTTACCCTAGGCATGAATGTGTTTTTCCATCTGGGGTAACAACTTACCCCAAGCCCATGCTAACACATTGGGGTAACTTGTCCTTCTTGCTAACCACTTTGTTTGCAGGCTGCAAGGTCATCAAAATATCCTGCCCTTTGCCAAAAAAAACCCCCAAAACCCTTTGTCACACCCACATCCACCTCTGCTCTCTTTTCTCCTGGCAAAACTCCACCTCACCTGCCCCTTTCATAACCTACAAACTAGTTTGCCCTGCCTTTATTGGAAGTGAGGACAAAGAGCAAAGGGACAGCAGAGAAGAAACCAAACAACATCATACTGCAATACAGCGTACACTATGGAGTCCCCTTCAACGGTAAGGGCTTGACACCCCTATGCCCCTTTTACCTGCTCTCAATAAGCCCCTATATGTGTGCTTCCCAAACAGCATCCATCCCCATTTGGCTTGCCTACAAAGGGTGGATGCTGGTCTCTGGTTTCTGTGTCCAGGAAGAGAGGGTGCTACCTGTGCTGCCACACGACAGGGCAGAATTGTTTCTGTGACAGCATAAGTGTGAAATCACCAACTACCTGAGATTTGACAACAAACTGACATGTGAGGAAAGGAGGAAAGCTGTGGACAAGCTTGCTGCCTTCAGAGATATTTGGACACGATTTGTGGAGCAGCTCAGGAAATTATATATTCTAGGAATACACCTGACAGTTGATGAGCAGCTCATTGCATTCAGGGGTCACTGTCCCTTTAGACAGCATGTGCCCAGCAAGCCTGCCAAATATGGCTTGAAAAATTGGTAGTGCTGTGATGCAGCAACATCATTCCCCCTGTCTGGACATATCTACCTGAGCAAGCAACCATAAGCTCCACGCCAAGGTAATCTTGGTACCCAGGTAGTTGAAAAACTGGTTCATCCCTGGTACAAGACAGGAAGGAATATTGTGGGTGACAATTTCTTCACAAGTACTGACCTGGCAGAAAGACTATGACAGCAGGACTTGAGGGTACGATTCAGAAAAACAAGGCCAATATCTCAAACAAAATGCAAGCAAATCAAAGAAGGGAAACTTTTTATCCATTTTTGCTTTTGATGGGGAACTCATCCTAGTCTCCTATGTTCCAAAGAATTCCAAAGTTGTGCTGTTGCTGTCAAGCATGCACCATGATCTGTCAGTGGGTGGAGAGCAAAGAAAGTTGGACATCATCCATGACCACAATAAAAACAAGGGTGGGGTGAGTCTGTATGACCACCTGCAGATGGAAAACCAACAGGTGACCAATGACACTATTTTTCAACATGCTGGATGTGGCTGCCATTGCCAGCCTCGTCATTTGGCTAGGCTACAACGCAGACTGGAAGCAAAGATCACATTTAAGAAGATGGTGCTTTTTTTTGCAGGAGCTTGAAGAACAGTTGGTCAACAGACAAATAAAACAAAGAATGATGGATACATGTAATCTAAGTCCGTCAAATCACGTATGACTGCCCTAAATTACAAATTGCCACAACACACCCCATTAGAACCTTCTGCAAGCATGAGCAGACATTGTGCTTTTTGTCCAATAACAGATGACCGCAAAACCTGGAAACAATGCAAAGATTGCAAGAGATTTGCTTGTGTGCACCACAGTACATCACTGCTGATTTGTGAGGAATGCAATGTTTAGTTAAAACTGTTAGGAAATGTTTTTGGAAGTAATTGTTAGTTTGAAAACAGTGTAAACTGCAGACCTAGCAAATTGTTCATTCACATTTTGAAACTTGAAAAAAAGTTTAAATTTTGTTCATAGCTCTAGTTAAATAATATTTTGGGTTCAAATCATCATAAATACTCTTTCAAACAATCTGTATGTTTAATAAATAGCTTTTGGTACATTTATACTGTTGTCACTAGTTCCATGCACTTTTGTTCATGCATGTGGGGTAACGAGTTACCCCATAAGAACAATAACAGTTATGGTTTCATGAGAATGGATGAGGGTTAAACACCCTTCCTAAAAAAGGATGCCTTCCTAAACTGAAGCTGTATTTATTTTATGCTAAAATACAGATTAGAATATAATGGGAGCACTGGATCAGTCATTTAAAGCATAATATTAACAATTTAGACAAAACAACTGTTTTTTAAATATTATTTCTGTTTTTACTAATTGGGATTACTTTACAAATTCTGCTTGCGAGCCAGTTCCTACGGGCGGAGACTAAAGATAATTTGCAAGAAAATCCATTTAAGAATACCCATGCTAAAGGAGAAAACCTAGTATTTAATTTTCTTTTGTTGCTGTTGAAAACATCCTGAAGAATTTGAACCGTGTGTGCATATGTGTGTGTGTGCACACACGCACACACATGCATGTATTCTTTGTTCAAAACAGGAAAACTTTGCCTGATTACAGATACCTTTTAATACCACTAAACACTGTGCATAGATACTTAACTTTTCTATATTACTGCTGATTCTTTTTCCTCGTGTGGTTGCCCAGGCAAAACTCCTCACCATCAGGAATATTATGTGGCTTGAGAACCATTTAGGATCACATTCTGAGGTAAAACTGGTGGGGTCCCATAAATATAAAAGCACTAGAGAAAATAGTGTTGGGGCTCAGAAAGAGACATGCTTGATTTCTGTGGCAAGTTTGTCTATCTGAACAATGACTCCAACACGACTTTCTCAGTAGCTGGTGGTGTGCTTAATACTATATTTAACTTAAAAATAATTTTTTAAAAGAGAAATCCTGCTACTGGGAAGCAACATATCTGCCCTGCAAATGCTTTAGAAGAACATGTTATGGCAAGGGCTTGGTATACTTAAAATTACTAAAGCAGTGGTCTCCAGACTTTTTAAGGTAATTATCACTTTTTGAAGTAAAGGGCCATCCAGAATCTACTGCCCCCCACCCCACACTCCACATAGCAGGTCAGTCTGTGGGGGCTGGAGGGGCAGACCGAGGCCCCCGCGGTGAGGGAGGGAGGGAGTGAGGCAGGGGCAGGGCTGAGTGGGGCCCTGGCCAAGCCAGGGAAGGATCAGAGGTGCAGGGGGGCTCCCGCCTCTGCATGCAGCCCGGTGGAGGCCCGAGGGGTACATGCCCCACTGATTTGCACACAGGTCGAGGAAGCTGCTGCTGCGTATTGGGCTTTGCACCCTGGGCTTTGCACCCCAAGCCCTGTGCTGCAGCAGGCCTCAGGGTGCAAAGCCCATGCGCAGTGGCAGCTGCCTTGCCCTGCACATAGATACGTGCCTCGAGGCCTCCGCCAGGGTGTGTGCAGCAGCAAGAGCCCCCCTGCATGCCTGGATGAGTTGCCTGGGCTCTGACCCTCCTCCAGCATGGCCCAGCCCAGCCGGGGCCCCACTCACCCAGTGACAGGGAGCACGGAGAGGGATTGTCCCACTCACCTGGTGAGCCCCAATGGCAGGGGGCGCACGTCAGCCCAGCCATATGCATTTCACCACTCGTATGTCACGCTGTTCCGGACTGTCCTGGCTGCTCCCGGTGCCTCCAATCACTCCCAACCATGGAGTCTCTGACAGTCTATCTCAGTGTGGGGGGGTTAACCTCCCCAGACTGAGATCAACTGCCAGGGGCTCCCCAATTGACCGGTCGATCACAATCGACCGATTAGTGACCACTGTACTAAAATAATTAAAAACATGATGATAGTCTGAGGAAAATCATAATGGGAAAATATAGGCAATTAAGGGGGAACTATATCGCCTAGGATAATCTGATAGTTTCTGAGAGATTAGTTAGATTAGTTTCAAGAGAGAACGGAATAAAATAGAATATGATTTAATACTGTCTGAAAATTCCAGTCCAGTTTTGTGAGGCCACAGGCTAAAAATAACCAGTTTGTGAGAAAAGATGAGGTAAAGTGGGTGAGTTGTTGTAACACAGGGCCATGAGTAAAGGGGTCTGGGTTCTAGTCACTGCCTGTGACCTGAAGAAAAGCATGGTCTCTGTACCCATCTGTATAAATCTGTATAACTGTATAATCTCTACATTTCATGTTTCTGTGAGGTTTCTTTAGGATTTCCAAAATGCTTTGAATAAAGCATGCTAGGAAGATGCAAAGAATTATATTTCTGGAAAACTGTACCTGGTTCTTTTCTGTAACTGCTAGTAAAAATGAAGTGCTGAAGTTTGATCTCCTTTAATCTAACTTTCTGTACAGTCATGTGTTCGCTGGCTACATATGTTTTGTAACAAAAAAAGCATAATCAGTTTTGTATCCTGTATTGCCAGCAGCACTTCCTCTTGAGTTCAAAGGTGGTTCAGAGGAATGGAATATTGGAGACCCATATTTCCATCCAAAAAATACTATTCACCTCTTCATTTGATGATTCTTCAAATTCTGCATCTCATGTTTAATAATTATGGGCTCGATGGGATATTGTGTTGTTACTTATCAAATACTATAGTGGTACCACGTTCCACACAGAAAATATCTTGTCTTTGGTGAAGCAATATTAACTTTGTGAAAGAGAAACAATAGCAGATTAGAACCAAAAACTAAAGTCTGTTTTATTGTTACGTTGTGCCTCAGCATTAAGCCTTTGCAATTAGATAGCAGAGGCATTCATTGCTGCATATTTAAGCACAAATAGGCTTTCACAAATAATGTCATGCAAGGAGCTTACAGCATTTTGAAAATCAAACCCTCAATTTTAAGTCTGAGAGTATCTGCAGTTCACCTGTGTCCTGGCAACAGCATTAAAATGGGATGCATATGATATTGTCAAACCCTATTTAACTATTCCACATGTCTGCTTATGTGACTGCACAGTTAATAAATAGGTATATTGTCAGAGGTGCAAATTGGTGTCATGGCCCTCCTGCCCATTAAGTACAGAAGTATCTTTGAATATCACAAATAAAACATAACTTTTGATTGACTTTTTCAGGGATATAAGTAAACATTTCCTCATTCAGGGTGTGTTTCTATCTAATAATAAATATAATTTAATAATAATTCATTATACCTTCTGCTTATTGATGAAGGAAGAATACATTATCCCTGTTTTACAGACAGGGAAGTTGAGGTATGGAACAGTTAAGATCTTCTCTATGGTCATGCAGTGATGTTTTTGCACAGAGAGATCTGCATATTCCAGATTTCTTAATAGCTAATCTGTGAATTACCCACAAAAGATCCATATCTACACATTTCCTTTTATTTTAAACCTTTCCTTTTTTCAGTCCAGTTTTTCCCTCATCTTCCTTCCCCTTCACTACTGTGTCTCACTGACAATGGTTCTTCCTGCCTTCACTTCCATTTCCCCTTGTTTTCACTCTCTTCCTACCCCAACATTGTTCAGCCAAGATATTCCATTTCTTCCTATAACATATTTCTTTTTCAGGTATTGTCTTTCCCACCCTTGCATATATGTTGCCCACCCCATGGCTTTCAGGCCCCAGGCGTGTGTTGGCTGCCACGGGCCATGAGTAAGTGGCTGTGAGACAGCGCTGTTAGTTCTGACTTTTCTCTCCTCCTTCCTACATCCTGTTCCACCTTGCTACATGTAGAGGAAATCACTGAGTGTAGGAGGCAAGAGGTGCTGAAGAGTCCAAAACTTTGACTAAGCCAGGCCCAGTATCTAAGAAGGAGCCACTTCCTATATCCCTAGATACTGGTGACATTCTAGCTGGAATGGGACATGAAGCCAATCAATTATTTGAGGAAAATCCCTGGGAAAAGACGGTTGGAAGCTGCAAGGCTGCATGAGTCAGTTAAAAGTATTATTTGGGAGCACATTTGGGGCTAAACATTTATGAGCAATGCCTTCAAGGGAGCAGCTAGAAAACAAGAACAAACTGAAGAAAGCATAGGGAGATGAGAGAAAGGAGGAAAT
The DNA here is from genome assembly GCF_000455745.1 of Alligator sinensis. NCBI lineage: Eukaryota > Metazoa > Chordata > Crocodylia > Alligatoridae > Alligator > Alligator sinensis. The sequence goes on from NW_005841921.1 coordinate 139,006, forward strand.
GCTACAAGCAAGCAGGTTGAAGTCTGTAAGAACGACAGTGGGAAGGAAGTGAGGTAACAAAGGGACAGAAAATAACAAAAGAAACTGAAAGAAAACCAGACTGAGAAATTCACTAGAAAAGTTAACTGTACGTGTTGGTTTGTATCTCTGTGGATGCATGAAAGTGCTAAGTTGCTATATGGAACTACTTGCCTTTTATTAGATGCCCTCTTAATATGTTATCTCTGTCAGTAACGTTGTACTCGGTTCAAAAGTAGGATTAATGCACTCATGGGACAGGACCATTAGCACTACACAGTGTACAAGTGCTGAGATTTGCTGCTTCAGCCCAGGTTACCAAATGAAGAGATTCAGAGTCACTGAGCTTGAGCTGAATCTTGGCAGGGGCAGCCAAGAGCAGTGGTGTTCCTTATGAATTGCAAATAAAGCAAAGAATGATGTGAATAGGGTTGTTTTTAGTAGGGAAGAAACAGACATATAATCCACTTCCATGTTTTCATTGGGACTTCATTTTGCTGGAACATTAACCCCTTTATGTACCTGTGACCATTCCTATGGGATATACATTGCTTGTTTATGAAGAAAGCACACTAAAGATTTTCACCTGATACTAGAACTGCAATATTATCAGTATTTAAAGCTTCCTTTATGAGGATTGAACCTGAAAGTTCTCATTCTTAGCTCTTATGATACAGAGAGACAGCCTCCTCCCTTAAGAACCATTTTTATGCTCATTGTCTAGTGCTAGTGTTACCTAACAGCGTAGTGTTGCCCATAGTGATTTTCCCAGTATGCGTTTGTGTCTGTTCTTCATGTTATACAGAGAAGCAGCTGAGCAGTTCCAGATTGACTGTTTGTAATTCTTTTCCAGCTAACAAAGATTCTTAAGTCAAATTATATTTTCCTATTCACATTTCTGGGGCCCTAGTACATTCCCATAGCTCTATATTGCAGGTACTATAGAACTGTCTTGCCCAGAAGCAACACCTGGAGGCATTCTCTCTCACATAGGCACAATGGCACCTGGATCACCAAAGCAAACAAGAGAAAACTTCCCATTACAATTGACCTTTTCCCTAATGCCTTTGAGTGGTTAATGCCCCAAGAACTGTTCCTGTAAAGCAGTATGTCTGCATAGATCTTAAATGCTGGGAATGTGACCAGTACTTTTGAAGGGGTGTCAGGAAAAAAAATAGTACACTGGGAAAGCGCTTGGCCTCTCTTTTCCACGCCTGCTTCTAAGCTAGTTACTAGTGAAATACAATGTGAGGAGCCTGAGTCTCTACTCTGTTCTATGGAGTTAAGTGTCCAAATCTATGCTCTTCCAAAACATTAACACAATCTCAAAAACATTAACACAATCAACAAACCTTCCTTGCCTTTGTGAAAATGGTTGTTACCGAGGTTTCACTCAAGGAAGTCCTATGGTCCAAAAGACTTTTAGGCCGCACCCAGACGAGCACAGACATGCAGTATGTGGTGCTGCAGACCCATCTGCAGTGCCACACACTGCACATGCAGGTGCGCCCTGCACTACCTTGCAGTGTGGAGATTTTTTGACCCCAGGAGATGCCGGGGTCAAAAAAAACCCACAGCAAAAAAAAGCAGGGAAGTGCACTTTGTTGCAGTGCGTGCTGCCCAAAACCGGAGCCTGGCTGGCTGGAGCCACACCTCAGCTGCGGGCCAGGCTCCCAGCTGCAGGAGCCGCACAGCTGCAGCTCCCTGAGGCCACCAGAACCCCAGGTGAGGCTGCTGCAGGTCAGGAGAGTTGCTGGCCCCAGCCTTCGCTTCCCCACCCGGGGTAACCTGTCACATACCAGAGGGCACGTGGCACAGGTGTTCCCTGGGGGATAGGTAGCAATAGTACAAGGTGTGCCACTGATACTTGTCCCCAGGAAACATCCACACTCGTGTGGACATGGCCTTAAGGGCAAAATCTGAAATGACAGCCAACTGCATTGCAAGAGCAGGAAAAAGCTGTAAAAATAATGGTGAGAAAATAGTGAGAGTATCGCTAACCAGGTAGAAGCAGCTGAGAGAGACTCCGATCCAACAGCTGTAAGAAATGGCAAATCCTAAGAGTACAAAACTATCCTGAAGGCAAATTGGGCCATAATGAGAGCAGAACCTAAATTAATTGCAGGAAAACAAAACAGTCCTGATTATAAGCCATGTCCAGTAAAAAACAGAAGAAAAATACCTGAAAGAATTTTGCAATATTAGGTAAAAGAGATTTGAATATCAAGGAACCAGAAAAGGAGTCTAAAGAATCAGTTTCCTCTTGAAAATATCCAGTCAGGGGTTCAAAAGATACCTGAAGTCCAAAGGAAATCCAAGTCCCAGCTGACTGAATGCAATCCCACTTGCATGACACAACACAAAATAGAGTACATCTAGACACGTCTAGCTTCCACTGATTTCAAAAGATGTTCCCTTTGAGCTTCTGGAAGTAAAAGCTGGCCTTTTAAGAGAAGGAAATCCAATAGCAAGTAAATGAGCGGCAGTTTTTTGAAGTAGTCAGGCCTGCAATGGCATGACAGGTCAAGCGAGAGAAAAGAGCAGATGCTGTAAGCATTCTGGACAGATGCCATGTGCAAGTTGTTTGAGAGAATACTTTGACAAAAACAAATAAACAAGCAAACAGGGGAAATGTCTTATCCAGAGTTCTTGCCCAGGCACATGGTAGCAAAAGTGGCAATGAACCAGTAGAGAGAGCTGATATATGGTACCTAGGTTTGAAACCACTTAGCCAAAATCTCATTGTTAAAAAGTATGAAAAAGGAAGTATGAGGTGGCTATAAAGAAATCAAAGAATATTATCTTTAAAATACTCCAGACCAGGAGCACAGCTAAAGTGGAAGCAGAAGAGAAGAACTATAGGAACCTCTGGCCATGAGCATATGTAAATGATGACAGCTTATGTGATAATAATTCCTGATAAAGGAGAATGATTTTGGTTCAAAGGATTCACAGCCAGGAACTCTTATGTTCTGTCATTAAGATTCCAGTGCTGGACCTTGTATGTATTCTTGTATGGCCATGGCCAAATTTCATAATTCGTGCAAAATGAGACTAATGACATTATTTACCCAAGAGGGATCGCTCAACATTAATTTTTATCAATGTCTGCAAAATGACTTAAGATGTTTCATGTTGAAGGCAAAGCAATAGTGTTGGTCTCTTTTAAGTGAAAATTATGGGGCATGTTTAATGAAGAAAGGGATGTGTATGGGTGTACCTATTATTAAGCTTTCCTGATACTTCCCATTATAAGAACCTGTTTTATTGCTTATAACTTTGCCAGATTTTAACTGTTTGGACTGAAATTTTCCCATGCTCAGTATCTGCCTGAGTCCAATTTTTTTTAAAGTCTAGACAAAACAGTTCAGCTGTTTCTGAGAATAAGACAAAGAGATAATTTGTCCCAATAAAAACTTCTGGTGACCTTTTGTTTGAAAATGCTTAGACCCGTACACTTTGAAGCAATCACTTGAAAGTTTACCTGTGTTTCAGAAATCTGATTTTAGTTCTCCCAGAGAAAATCCACACCAAATTTACCATGTTATAACCCCTTGAAAAATCCCAGTTCACATGTTCTTTAGTATGGGTCAGGGGTGGGCAAAGTTCGGCCCATGGGCCAGATGGAGCCAGCAGTAGACTCCATTTCCCAGCAGCCCCTGCCTGCAAGGCTTGAGCGGTCTCCATGGAGCTCCCAGCTGCACCTGCACTGTTATAGCACTAGGCTGTGCTGGCAGGGCTCACGGCAGGGTAGGTGGCTGCTCTTTAGCCCTGGGATCTTGTGGCCAGGGCAGCTTGGTCTGGTGCAGGGCAGAGCCACAATCTGCAGCATGCATGCTTGAGGCAGGGGCAGGCAGGCAGCAGATCGAGCAGCTCCGCCTGGGCTCCTTGCAGCAGTGACAGTGTGGTCCCAAGCCAGGACAGGGCCATGATCCGCTGCCTGCATACCCCCACCTTGAGTGTGATGGCTGCAAATCGTGGCTCTGCCCCACCCTGAGCCAAGTTGCCCTGGCCCCAAGATCCCAGGGATCTGGAGCAGCTCCCTGCCTTGCCCTGCCCTGCCCTGCCACATGCCCTGCCAGGTGGCTGGGACCCATCTCCATGGCAACCCCAACCTTGCCTGCAGCTGGCGTCTCCATGGAGACTGGCCTCAGCCATGCAGGCAGGGGCTGCTGGGAAATAGAGTCTGGCTATCGGCCAGATCCACCATTTTGCCCACCCGTGGTATAGGGCCTCTCAGTTTTAGCAGGTAACAGCTCTGAAAATGATGTCCTTCACTGACTGTACCCAAGCCTTTTCACAGGTCATAGTCCTGATAAGACTGTGCATGTGGCTGAACAGGTTCTAACTGAGGGTTTTCCTATAATGGCTTCTGTGCGGGCCGGGAGCGACCCGAGCCCTTTTCCGCGCTGCACGCGGGCTGTGGCCAGCAGCCCGGGCACGCCAGGTCGGAGAGGGAAGGCCGTCGAGCTGGAATTAGGCACAAATGCGTATCGGTAGTTTTAAAGATTGTTTACTTACACCGAGATGGCAGTGGTGTAGGCTGGAAAAACTGATTTAGGTGGAGGTACAGGCCAACAACACAGACGGTCTCATGGAGGTTGCTAGGCTCCACGGTGCAGAGCTCCGGATGCTCTGGGTGAACGAGCCTCCAAAATGGAAATCGTAGATACGTCTTATAAAAGTCGCGCTCGAAGACGGGAAGAGGTGGGCGGTGGATCAGGCCGCCACGCTCCTCTGGATCTCACACAGGGTTTCTATTACCCTGCCGTGTACCCAGAGTCCCCACGAGATGGATGTGGAGTCCTCTTCGGCTTGGGCGGAAACCGCTCAAGCCTCTTATACGGCTAACAGGCCAATCGTTAGCCTCCACATGTGAATAATTTAGCACTAGCCAATCACGGGGGACGAATTTGCATACCGGTGGCAGGAACTCTTTTGCACCGTGCATTCCTCTTGCAACTTGAGCAATGCACTCTGCAAAAGAAGCTGCAGAAAAGGCGGGAAACTCGTCCCTGCACTGGGGTTTCCTCTGCAACAGGAAACACTCCCGTGCAATGCTCTGCAACTTGGCAGGGATAATTCTGGTGCCGAAGCGCACACACAATCATGCCTTTTGGGTCATGACAGCTTCAACTTTCTCTCCTGTGTTCTCATTGACCCTATTGGTAGCATGCAGGTAGTGTGGAAGGAAGAGCTGAGATGGGAGAGAACTAAGACTGGGACTGACTGAGCAAGAAGACTGGGACTGGGAAGCAGAGGTGAAAGGGCCAGTGACTGTGGCTGCGATGGATAGAATAAAGAGACTGATGAAGGGAGCTAGTAGGGAAAATGGAACAGGATTTTGGAGCCTGTTAGTTTCAAGGAAAAGCACCAGAATCAGATGTACAGCTGCAGCAGTAGTGAGACAAACTTCTCTCCAAAACCTGGAGTGGAACCTGAGATTTTTCTGAATTCTTTCTGATGCCAAAATGTATCTATGAGACCCACTGGAAACGTGTGTGTGTTTTTCCTCATTAGACTGATCCACATAGAAGGTGACAATCTATTCCTGCTTTTGGTTACTTTAGCCCCTGTGGTAGTAGTTTGTTTTGTGGCTCTAACGGTTCCAGTCCTTCTGATTTGCCTCTGTGGATATCAAAATAATGGATTTTTTTTGTTTTTCATGTTTTTTTCAAAATAGCAAGTTATACACAAAAATCTTTATTATACAAATAATATTAAGATGGGAAAGCCAACCATGTAGGAGCCAAGGAAATGCTAGAATTCAAGACATTTCTGCCACTCTTATGCATACTCATTATAGTACAGTATACTATAGATCTTTAATTACATGATCACCTACAACTTTTCTTGTGGGCCACATTGCTCTTTTAGTGCAATGGACCTGCTTTATGGATGAATCTGGGTTATGTAGCATAATGAGAACTTTACCCCATTCTTTGAAGAAGTCAGAAGATATGATATGAATGAGACAGGCAATTAGGGAGGGGAAAGATCACTGTACGGTTAAAGCAGCTAAATACTGCCCTTGAGAACTGTATGTTCTATTCCTGTTTCTGCCATACAATGCCTGTGTGATACTAGGTAAGTCACTTAAACTAAATGTAGATTAACAGTTTTTTCAAATTGCCAGCAAATAAAAAAAAAATGAGTTGAGCCTAAACTGAAATTTATTAAAATCTGGAGTGAACTGAAAGGTTGAAAAAAAATTATTGCCAGTCAAATTAAATGTCGTCCATTTCAAGCATTTTTAATCAAATGAACAGGATTTCTAAATGAAAAGTTACTTTCAATAGAAAAATCAAAATGACCACTAATTGTGATTTTCTCATGTTCTGGATCCCCAGCTTGTGACACTGAGTTGTGAATTGCAGAAGTTTAGAGCATTAAGAGTGAGGACGGTATTTTGTCAAGAGTGCAAAATAATGTGAAGTGCTCTGAAAACTCCGGTTTGGGGTGTCTCAGACTGCACACTCAAAAATAGTGGGTACTTTTGATTTTAATCTCTCTCTGCCTCTGATCCGCATCTGTAAAATAGAGACAATAACTTCTCACAGGGATATTAAGATAAATTACTGTTCATGAAGCAGTCTAATATGGTAGTAATGAGCATCATAGAAAAGCCTGTGAGGGAATTAATAATTCCATCTTCAAAGCAGGTTTTGAATTGTGCACAGTAAAGAATACATAGTGCCACATGTTAAACAATAAGAATACACACACACACACACACCTGCTCATTAATTCTCCATTGTCTGTTCTTGCACTAAATTAGGCAGGGGTCCTGTGGGGGGAAAATACATGGTCATTGCCCTTAAAGAATGTATAATAATGCATATAACAGGACAGCTTAAATCTAGTATTTTCTTACTTTTGAATGCTGCACTTTGGCTATGGTTTCATGAATAAATTACCACAAAATAAGATAGGGTGCAAACTTACAGCATGTTAATTACTCTGTGGTAGCTGTGTGTGTACATACTCTTACCCTGTGGTGAATGTGATCTTGCCCTTTAATGGAAGTGGGATAAAATATCTTGCATTTACCATGGAGTAGAAGGAACACATGGGTGGTTGCCATGGAGTTAATTAATGTACTGTAAATTTCCATGCCAGCTTACCTCATGGTAGGTTGTTTGTGTAGCCATACCCTCTGCATACTTAATAATGTCCTTTTAAGAAGTTTGTGGTGTGTGTGAGAGAGTGAGAGAGAGAGAGAGAGAGAAAAAGAGAGAGTAAGATTTATATGGTAGGCAACATTTTTAAAAGGAGTTAAGAGACCACAGTTACGTTGAGTTAGAGGAAATGTGTTGAAGAAAGTGATTTCTTTCCCCTGCTAGTCAATCCATGAACATAACTGCTGTGTGATAGCATTTTTAAGAATAAAGAGATGGCATGTTGGAACCAGAGCATTCCATAACAGCTGTGAATAGCGTTGGGAGTAGCAGCTACAGTGTGGTCAATCAAAGGCAGAAGACAGTGTTGGGAGCAACAGGAGGAGAGAAGAAAAAGGAAAGTGAATAAAAAGCCCATGTGAGCAGAATGGAAGAAAAACAGACTGAGAAATGCATCTATTAAAGTTTGGGAGATTCCTAGTTAACATATCTCAGAGCTCTAAAGGTTTCAAGAAGTGCAGGAGATATTTCCTTTTCTATCATATTGTTTTAACACAATACAGAAGCAGTTGGGGTTTTTTTCCTCCATTGCATGTATTCTTGATGTCAAGACCAGCATTGAGTTACTTCTCATCAGAGAGATTCAGGAATGGTTTTACTAGTACTGAAGTACAGCATTTATATTATATGGCATTAGGAATTCAGGGTTATAGTAATGGATCTTGTAGTCTTCCATACATTAATGTTTTGTAGAAAAGCAGTTATCTTTTAATTAAGGCTCATGTGAGAATCTTGCATCTGAGTAGCATTCATTTTTCCTTCTCGAGTTTTCACATATTTTAACTCAGCAGCTAAGATCCTTAGTTAAAGATCTGGGATCGCTGATGAAACCAGATCCAGCTTTGATACATATGAATCAAGTTTAGATTATAGGGTTTGAAGAGCCACAAGAATTCCTTCTAGTGAAACTCTGAAAGTGTTCCTTGTTTCACATTGTTTAGTGTGTCAGTCTCTTGCCTAACAAGCCTTCATAAATACTATGCTAGCTAACGGAGTCCACAGAGGCAAGTGAGGGAATGGGGGAAAGCCCTGGGGTTTTTTTCATTGCTAATTCCCTTTGCTGCTGCTGCTTTATTAGAAGTAATATCTATTATATATTACAACATTATATATATATATATATATA
>NW_005841921.1:147348-156838 GCF_000455745.1 Alligator sinensis
ATATATATATATATATATATAATATTCTTCACATCTTTTAAACATAATCCTGTAGAATGGATGATGGATATCCTTCAACAATGAGAGTGGAGTGGATATCCTTCAACAATGAAGGATACAAAAGAAGGGAAAAAAATCCAAATATGATAGAAAAATTGGGTACTATTGAAAATGCCTTGGAACATACATGAAGAAGAGGAGAGTATTCTTGAACACAAATTAGACCTGGATCCTTCAATCAGATCTGCATGAATGAACTCTTGTCCTCCTGTGGATTCAAACTGAAGTTAATGGGAACTTTGTGATGGTCAAGGGAGAACAAGTTTGAAGACTGTGGCCTACATAACGTACAGTCAGTAAAGAAACATATGCAATAGCATGGAGAAACATGAAAACGGTGTCACTACCATCACTCCATTTCTTTGAAATGACACACAGATTCTCAGATAGAATCAATAAGGTCCGAAGAACAATAGCACTATATTAAAAGAAAGAAAAAGGGACCACAACAATACACACCCAAAGATTTGATTGTCTTCTGCATTGTAAAAGACACAATTTGTTGTGCCAGAATTCTCTGAGCTTCACTGTGTGTTGATGAAGAATATTTTTACAAATATTACAGATACTGTATTCAGGTGATACAAGTTTCATTATGTCCAACTGTGCCCAAACTTCCATGAAGGCCCTGAGCAAGTCAATTAATCCCTCTGTTTCTCAGTCCCTTATCTGTAAAATGGGGATAATACTTCCTTTCTCTGATTGTCTAACTACACTGTAAGTTTTCTGGGGAAAAATCCTCTTTCTTATTCTGTTAATATAGTGTTCGGCACAATGGGAGTTTTACATTTTCTCCTGCCATCTAGAAACTACCACAATGCAAACAGTAATTGATCTGCCTGTTATGAAGTGAGCTGATCATGTGGTATTTTTAAGTTTATGAAAGTTCAGACTTTGATTTTGTAGTAACTATTCTGTATAACAAATATTTTTTTCTAAGAAGAGTTGTATATATCAGTATTACAAGAGATTGGGAATGGATCCTAATGACGTTATAAAAGCTACTAATTCATAATGAGACCTTTTTGTTAATTTTTTAGGTACTTTTATAGTTAGTTGTATAATTATAAGTCAGGTGAAGTGTTGGTGAGTGAACAATCTTCAGATGATGTCTTTCCCAAGTTGACTGGGAGATATAGATACTTAGTTCACATTTAATTTCATATTAGTTATTTATATCTAAAGCCACTAGGATTATATGTCAAGCTCCCTTAGCTTTGAGAATCTTGCCTTCTATTCTTTTATATTTTTAAAGGGGTATAATTCCCAAACATCATCATTTTCAAACTCCTATCTATTTTTTTACTGAACTCCAAGAAAAGCAGTATTAAATGAGATGCAACATGTGCCATGTTAGGAGGCATCTGTGGGGACTTAGCTTGGGGGCTGGAAGGGAGAGAGTTTAAAAACTCAGGTTATAACAGGATAGATTCAGCCTTTACCATGGGTCAAGTACCTCAGCTCCATACATACAACAGCTGCTCACTGTTAGATATCTGAAAGAAAAGAATTGTAGGCAAAAAATTTACAAAACTAACCTCCTCGATTTGAAAAGTCAGACTTACAAGTAGTTATTACTTGTAACTGAACTCTATTAAGAATGGTATCATTTGTAATCTTTTAACTGTGTTATTGAATTTAATATTAAGGATAGGATGCTATTCTACAAAAGCAGAGCTTCTACAGTATATTGTTTTCTTTTAAATAAGCTGCAATGTAAGTTAAGCATGACTATAGTATAGATTCCAGAAACTCTCGTTTTAATCCAGATCAGTATCTTGCTCAATCTCAAATAATAAATCATATAAAGACTGAAAAAGATGTAATTTAAATGGTATATGAAAAGTTTTTTGTTAATCATTTAAATAAGTTGTCATTTATGAGTTAGTTGATGGCGCACAAGGGTGAAAACAAGTTTACCAAATTTACTTTATTTCTACAATCTACAAACATTATACCCATAAATTTATTGTTTTCTTCCTCATAATTATTCACCTTACACTGTCACTTGATACAACCATGTCACCTAACACAACCATCACACTATCAAACACTATAGAAAAGGAGTATTATTTATATATGTTATCACTGTAAGGACACTTTTGTTTCCTGTCTTGACCGAAGTGAATAGAAACCTTACATATGTCATAATCAATGAGGAAGATTCTGATTTCATTACACTGGTTAAAATCAAGAGTAACTCTATTAAAACTAATGGGCAACAATGGCTAACACTGAAACCAATGTAATTTTGGCAGTATAAGAAGTCAGATATCAGAATCAAGCTCAATCAACCTCCTTTTCTTCTGCCATCTGAAATTATCACTAAGGGGAGCCAACATCTTTAATGTTTGTATTCCAGATCTTAAATTGAAAATGCTCTCTTCTGATCCTACAGGATCAGAGACGATGCTTCTGATTTCATAAACACAGCCCCTTTCTCTCTCCTCCCTCTCAGCTGTCAGACACAAGTTTGGAACAACCAAATCAAACCATGGAATATAGTGATATGCAGATACTAACAAAAACTAGGAGAAAGAGACATAAGATTAACACAATTATAATATAACTAAATAGAAGCACCCTTACATTTAGATGTATCTCATATGAGACAGAGGCTTGGCTGAGACTTGAAACTGTAAGAATTATACTTAGCTTTTACCAAGGATACTTAAAGCAGATGAGCCTGCTGTAGGGCCAGTATAACTGGCAGGCTACAGAGTCCTGATGAAATGTGGACCTTCTGCTGTTCTGGAACTTGTCCAGTTATCTCAATTTATAGCAGCCCACTGACCACCCCTTTCCTGGCAAGGTGCAGAGAGAAATTTATGAATTCTCTACCCCACTGATTGCTTTTGAAATACTTCAAGCTGTCAATTCATTCAGGGTTAAAGACAGCACACTGATGTTTCTATGCCAAGCTGTGCTCAAGATGACACATTTTCAATAAGCCTGTAAGGATGTGATATTGGATTATATTCGCTGGGCTTCTCACTGTACTCTAGTTAGATGCTGGTGAAACCTACATAACTGAAATGGTGTTAACCCTGATTTATACATGACCTGGTCCAATAAGGTTGGAATTGGCCTTGATCCTCAGATCCTGCTAAACTGCTCAGTACAAAGATAGGAAGCAAAGGTAGCTTTCCTCCATCTTCATGTTCTTCTTACCCTGGACTTGGCTAGGCATTGTCGCAGCCCCAACCCAAGGTCTAATTTGTCCCAGATGGTTTCAGATCCCAAGGGAGGGAACAGTGCATAAATTTGGAAGTGCTGAAGCACAGAAATCTGACTATACCCAGGACAGGTCCTTTGTTTATACCAGTTCCCTGCAGATTTCCCCATGCTTCATATTTCTCCATGCTGGAAGAATCCTCAGTTACTTAGTTAAAATAACTTTTTCATCTCCTCTGGACTAACAGAGCATATCTACACATGCACTTTAATGTGCAGTAGCCTATTTTACTGTGCATTAAAGCGTCACGTAAGAAACAGTGCAAATACGATAATGCACATTAAGTGTCACTTAAAAGGGTGTGCTTTTGCTCCTGCACATTAGGGTAGCCTAAAGTGCATTTATTTAGTACCTCACATTGGAGGCACTTTTACATATGCTGCAGGGTAGGGGGGACAGCGCTTTAATTAGAGTGACTCCAAGAGTTATTTTAGTTTAAGTGCTACAATTTCATGTATCAGTATCCCCGCACTTCAAAATGGTGGCAGGGGTGCTTTAACTAAAGCTCGTTCAATGAGCTTTAGTTAAAGCACCCCCACCACCATTTTGAAGCGTGGGGACACTGATACACGAGACACAGAGACGCAGAGACTGGCTGGAGCACAGTAATTATCACACTCCAGTAGACTTGATTGATAGAGTTTGCTCTGATGCGCTGTAATCACAGCACATCGGAGCAGCCTCTGCAGTCATATACAGATACCTGGTGGTACTAAATTTAATGTGCATTAGGAAATGTGTGTTAATGCATGTGTAAATGTCCACAGACTGTCAGAATGGGACTATGTTAGGGATGAGGATCTCTTTTTTCTCACTATGTAAAGATCCTTGCTTAAAATTCTATGGACTTTTAACTGTAGGGTTTTTATAAGGTACAGTCTCTGAATTTCATGATACTTTCCTGCTTTGCATGGAAGGCAGTGGATTAGCATTCCTGTCATGCCTCTGTAAGTACCTAGGCCAAACTTTCCATCTGTCCTGGGAAATGGATGATTCTCCCAGCCAAATGAATTTGGAAGGAAGCCCTTGAAATCCTGGTCCTCTGGCCAATTCAATGCTCTCCTATGATTTCTGTGTCATAGTCCAGATGCTAAGGCTCCTCCAACTCTACGTTCAGGACCTAACTGCTGAAAAGAAAGCCTTTATCAGCTTTCTTTCCTACCATCACTGCAATAAATTTACATCAGTGCAGAGAAAGGCTATTGCTTCAGCATGGAGGTCTTTTAATCATTGGGCTTTGCTCTTCATTCCAAACAAAGCCATGTTCATGTGTGGCATGACATCACAGATGTCCACCATCTCTGACTTGATCCAGATTGGTAGCCTCTGGGTCACTGATGTTTTAAAAGCCTCCAACTATTTGGGCAGAAGTTGTTGCCCCCTAAAATGCCTGGCTTCATACACTGATGATTTCAACAGCCACTATATGAGTTGAGGATATAACATAATCAAAGCTGTAAAAGCAAATCTCTAAAACTGGGCCTCATGTAATGATCTGATACTCATTCAAGATCTTAAATTGTGCATCACATTGTGATTTCTGTCCTGGCTTCTGTCAGGTCACCTCAGTTGAAGGCCATTCCTCATGTATCATCCTTGATTACTTCTCCCTTGAGGAGTCAACATGAGCCATTGTTGATCCATGTGGAACTCCATATGTCTCAAAGTCCAGATGGAATTTTTGTAAGGTACACTGGAATGCCTGCTCCAATGGCACCGCAATTATCCCTCTTCATTAAATTCCCACTGTGACAGCTTATAGTTCACCCATGGTGTCTTGTTTAAAACTGTGTCTATCTCATGTGGCATCCTCCAGTCTGCTTGGTGAACAAACTTGATAATATGATAAAAGATCTGAAAACTGGTATTGCTAAAGAACATGAATGACATGTATCATTGCAAGCCTAACCAACAATATTCCTATCCAGGCAACAAGGTCTTCAGAAATAATTTCAAGGTGTATTTTTCTGTTGTTGTGTGTTGGTATGTGTGCATTATTCCTTTGGTCCAGGAACAATGAATTTCTCATGATTTTGAGAAACAAAAATAACAGTAGCAGCATCTCACTCTTAAAGCATTTTACAGATGAGGAAACTGAGGCAAGAAGGGACAAAGTGACTAGCACAAAATATTTTAATGGGTCACTGGCATAACTGGAAATAGAACTCATATCTCCTGAGACCCACTCCATTTCTCTGTCCACTAAACAACACTGTATTCAACACTCGATAGTCTTTCTTTTTCTAGTTTGGTGCTGTGGTCTTTAAAAGGTTTTTTTTCAGTATGAAAAAATAACATGATTCTATTTTTAAAATGCAAAGATGGTACAACGTTGGAAATATGTATATCTGTTTTACTCATTCTTGTTTCTAATAATGACTAGGTATGAAAAAGTCAAGTACCCTGCTGGGAAAATCTGTTTAGTTCTTTAACAAATTGTATAGATCAGCCCACATTGCGTCAGCAGAGGAATAAGTGGTTCTGATGCTCTCAGGTTTATGTTCCATGTCTAGAAAAGAATGCCTACATTGCCCATGCTAATTGAAAGAATCTGAGCAGTCTTCCAGTTTATTATGATGTGGTGTTTCGCTGTGAAACTGCCAAGTTCACTACTGAGGCCTTCCTTGCTGCATCATATAGTCAATGCTACCTGGCATCCAAATGTAGTTTTATAATCTTGATCTTTTTATAATATAACCCTTGGCATAAGAGTCTAAAAGAAATCTAGTAGAATAATTGTAATAAACTACATAGAGTCTGATTTGTGGGGGGATATCGTACACTTGGAGGAAGGCTGGGATGATCCTGTGTGGTCACTGGAAGGGGCTGCAAATCCACAGCTTTATGGGGTGAATTAATCTACATTGCCCCACACAACTGCTGCAAAGAGTGTGCAAATGCTAGTTCAGTTTTGAGCATCAGCTGTAGAGCTGTAATCTATCCATCTTGGGATAGAGGAGTGAATTCATCTTCTCAGTGCTCCTGAATTCCACTCACATCAAATCCAAATTCTTGGACTGAATGTAAATGGATTGAACGTCATACTTAAAGCACATAATTATGCCTTGCAATTGTCTGTTGTATTAATTCAACAGCAATTGGTTCATATATGCATAATACCAGTATTTGATTATGTTGCAAGTGCCACACATCAACGGAATACAGCAACTTCTTGCTGATTAATCTGGAATATATGCAAATTTAGAGAAAATGTGGCACAAACCCGTGCCAGGCAGTTCAGATACGGCTAATCAGAAACTGTGACACAGGTAATGAAGTTGGTGGGAGAATTTATGGGGGGAGAAAGAGCAAGCACAGTATATAAATGACTTCTAATTTAAGTGAAATTCACTTTGTTAAAAAACCTACCTGTAAATCTTAAAGTGTAAACTTTATTCATATACTGTAAGAATTCATAAAAGCTCCTTTGAAAAGTGGTCTGCTCTGAAAAGTGACAATACAGTGGCATGTTTTAGTGACTCTCCATTACTTCTCTTTTCCATTTACCACTCTGCACATTCAGCCAGAGATCAGGCAGGCAGGCTAGGTTCTTATTTTGTGAACCAAGGTCAAAGGATTTCCAGACCAAATTAGACCCCCAGTAAGACCTGTGTAACTTCATTGCCTTCAAAGAATTTGCACAGGTGTCTTTGAGAGGAATTTAAGAAGCAGTTATGAGGATTATGCACAAGAAATGGAAGCCAATTAAAATTCATAACATTCATAAACAAATCATAAAAGTTTATTTTTGTCCCTGTTAATCCATACCTCCATTCATTCACACAGGAATCAAGAAGTATAGAATGAGGTGTTACTTTTCAGTGTAGAAGTGCATTTTAGAAGTTCAGCTTAAAGGAGAAAGAAACTGCAATGGAATTATATACGCTATACTGTGCCAGTGTTTCCCAGACAGTAGATGTCTGAAGACATTCCTGCCCTGTTTCTGTCTTAGAGCAATGGAGGAAATAAATAGGAGGCAGTGTTTTTGTTCTGTGTGGAAGTTTCCAGTAATATTATTGGAAAATAATAAACTAGCTTTGTTTAAACAAAAACCATGGAGAGCAGAGATGATAAATACTCCAAGGAGACAAATGACGTACAAAGGCAAGTGGGGAGGAGACAGACAAATGTAACAGTGCCTCCAAATAAAATTTGGAAAAATATATGCCAAAGTAAAAATAACAAATTACTAGGTGAGTATGAACTCTGATTTCTTATTTTGAGATTTCACAGCCACTAATTTTACTGTTTTGATATTGGCCTATGTACATATATTTTTTTCAAATGCTATTTGGAGGCCATGTTAGTTTGGGTGACGGATGTACATTGGGTGAGGTAACAGTAGGTGGTAAAGGATTATTGGAGAGGAACTAACTGGATCTCTACTGTGAAAGACTGACAGTTCTGTTCTGAGCCCATCTGTTAGCAGGTGGTGTAGATCCTTCCTAAAAATATGAAGGTAGCTTTTTTTCTTTATATTTTTAATGTGCTCTGTATCTGTCAAAATTAACCTGCTTTAAGACAAATCTGAGCATAATATAAGATAATGCTGGTATGACAGATGTTGACTACTTCACTCAAAACAGCATTCTGCACACTGGTCATTACTAGAAGAAATAATATCTTAAGCATCTGTCCATACACATCTCAGGTATATAAAATTAAAATAGCAAAAGACAAATTAATACCAAAAATAGGAATAGAAGAGTTTATGAAATGGTTGATACCAGTATGTACGGTCGGTTTTAACTGTTTTCTAAATCTGATGTCTACCTAACAGCCAGAAACTGTATTAAAGTTTCCTTGGAATATTTCCTCTACCTCAAACTAATAAAGAAGCAATCCCCTCTAATGTATAAAAGTGTGAAAGTAAACAGTTAAGAGGTACAACCACTTTACTCCAGATAGTATATTCTTTCTTTATTTACAAGCACTTCATGCAAATCATGCCCTCTGGCCAGCCTCAGCTTTGCCCTCTTTAGCATGAGATGATAAAACCTCAGTGCCTTATCAGGGAAATCAGTCTAGCAACCTGTGTATTAATGTCCAAATATTAGCTGGCATATGCATGCATTAGGGTGTTTGTGCCTGAAAGCTTGCAAATAAAGAATTTTTTTTTTGCAAAAATCTAGTTGGTCTAATAAAAGATATCAACTCTACCAGGAGCCCTGATTGCTTAGGAAGGCCTAAGCATATTCATGTTAAGACACCACATTTTCATGGCAATCCAGAATGACAAAGACCATGTTTTCCTTGTCATAGACAGCCTTAGCCTTCATTGAAAACCACACAGAGAATAGATATGTTCACTTGAATCTCCTAAGTGTTTTGCACAGCAGGGTCCTAATTTAACTCCAGAGTAACACATAGCTGTGAGGATGAGGCAGTCACAGCTGGGCTGGGGATTTTGGACTGTGGCTTTCATAGGCAACACGTGCCTTCTGAGACTGGGGGGCACGGCAACAATCCACAGATGTCCACGGCAGTGGCAGCAGCGGCAAGCGAGGACTACCTGCAGGCAACTGCGCTAACATCAGCAGTAAGGGCTGGCTGAGCGGGGACTGTCCGCAGGTGCCTGTGGCACTGTTGGCAGCAGGGAGGTGTCTCCGTGCTGCCAATTGCTGACTGGGGGGTCCCCCCATGGCCACACTGAGCCCAGAAGGTCCAGTGGCACTTGGGAGGGGGCACTAGTGCTCCGTCTGCCTCCTGCCCATCACCTAAGCCGAGAGCGCTTGCTGGGAGGGGGGGACTGGGGCCCTCAGGGGGTCACATGCACCCCTGTGCACCCCCTATGCGTTGCCTATGGTGTCTTTCAACAAGCATTCCCACGTCCCCAGCTAGTCCAGCTCGGCTGAGGACACCCCGAGCTTGGGGCGGCCAGTGTGAAAACAGGCCCACGAGGACGCTGAGTTGCTCTAGCAGCCCCGGACTCCCGCTGAGGCCGTGGGCTAGGCTCCTCTCGGGCTGTCCTGCGGGGCACTGAAAGGCGGGGACGCCCGGCTGTGGCTGAGGCAGCGGGGTGCGAGCTGCGCGCCGCGAGGGGAACGGGCGCCCAGGACTTTGGCCCGTGCCCCGCGAGGCAGCGCTTCCCCGGCGCGGAGCGACCTGTAGAGGTCGCAGGGCAGGTGCTGGCTGTGGAGCCGTCGGCGCTGCCCCCGCCGCACTGAGGCCAGAGGGGGCGCCCGCCGGCCGGGG
>NW_005841921.1:157162-217242 GCF_000455745.1 Alligator sinensis
GCCCGGGAGGGCGGGGTGCTAACAAGGGCCAGGGCAGGGCAGGGCAAGCCGCGCTGGGCCGGGGAGGCGGCAGCACCATCACCATCACCATGCCGCGGGTGGTGCCTGACCAGCGCAGCAAGTTCGAGAACGAGGAGTTCTTCAGGAAGCTGAGCCGCGAGTGCGAGGTGAGCGCCCCCGCCGCGCCCCTGCCCCGCGCTGCCCTTATCGCGGCCGGGCGGGCGGCTCGTGATTTGCTGCTGTCGCTTGCAGATTAAGTACACTGGCTTCAGGGACCGGCCGCACGAGGAGCCGCAGGGCCGCTTCCAGAACGCCTGCCGCGACGGACGCTCCGAGATCGTAAGTGCCGCCGCCCGGGCCCGTCGCGGGCGCCACTTCCTCGTTGCCGCCAGAGGCTGAGGCGGCTCCTGTTGCGGTGGCCGCTCGGCGCTGCTCGACTTTGCAGCAACTTCTCAGCCGGCGCTGGGGAGGGAGGCCCCGCTCCAGCCCCCGGCTCCTTGCTTCTCTGCTGTCCGGGACGGGGACAAGGATAGGACCCTGCTGGTCCTGAGGGGCAGCCCCTTGCTGGGCCAGTTTCGCCTGTAGCAGCCTGCGCAGGGGCGCTCAGCTGCTTCCACCTTGTCCTTTCTCTTAGTCCTTTTCACACCCGGTTCTGGCCATGACTGGGTGGAACCTGGTTCTTGAGCATCAGGGTTTAAAGGGGAGGTATTACGAGTATGAAAAAAAAAAAGCACTTTCTAGCCTGGGCCGCGACCTGCGAGGTTGGCTTGGCAGGGCTCCCTTTGATGCATGAAGGGGAAGGACAAGATCTCCAGTCTTCTTTCTTACTTGCAACCTGAATGAATGCTTTCCTTTTTTTCTTTCTTTCTGATAGAGGCAATGGTCTTGAACAGACCCTTTTAATCCCTGCAGCAGAATATAAGATTCGTGTTGCTTAACGTAGTTCAGAAAGGGATGCAACTTATTTCCTGATTACAATTTCTGCTCGATCCATACTTTGCAGTGGTGCTATGAGAGAGTTCTTAACCCTGCACCATTCCTTAAAATGCAGAAGTTGTCTCAGTTTTGCTCTAAAGCACAAGGGAGATGGTGGCAGAATTTTCCACCTCATTGAAATAGTAAATCCTCATCTCTATGGAAATAAATTTCATTTTAATCTTCATTGGAGTTCTTTAATGTGTTTTGCAATGTATTTGACTCTATGTATCTGTGCTTTCAGTTGCTTCTGTAGTTATGTTACAGAACATCTTACCTAATGCTGCAAGGGAACAGAGTTTTAGAGAATAACAATTAAAATAACTTGGTGTTCCTTGTGGTAAATATGTAAAGTTTCTTTCAATGCTGTTTCCACGAAACATGCTTTTCATTACTCTAAAAAGTTTGCCGCAGAAGAGAATGGGTGTATGAAGAGAGAATTTTATTAACTTTCGATGTCCCTGAGCAGGTGACAATACACACTATATAACTTTCCCTGGGTGTTTATTAAAGACTTTAGATTGAAGCTTTACTTTCAGTTAATCCTGAAGAGTTATTTCTGTAAAGTGGGAAATCACTGTAGTTTTACCATCTCATTTTTATGCTTGCTGATACTCTGCCCCTTTTTAAGCAACCAATGATGCTTGTTCTAACTGTAGAATTGTTCTTCATTATAACCATAGAAAATTGTTTGGTCTAGTAACATTGATCACACCATATCCATTTAGAAATGGTGTGTTCCCTATGATCAAAGCTTAAAAAATCGTAACGAGTTAAGGCAGAATATGTGGAGAATTTGCTACAAATTAATTAGCTTCCTCTCATATCTTTGGAAGGAGGGAAGATGGTAGATCCTTAAGTATTTAGAAAAATAACGTGGAGGTAGGCTTGTGATAGGAATGCATCAATCTGTTGAAATTTAGTCTCTGTTACCATTATCAAATAGCACTTGATTAAATGAGGAAAACACATTTGCAAGGAATTGTTAAATGTAATTGTTATATGCCACTTAAACTTTCTGCTTAATTTCTTAAAATGAAGAAATGACCCAAATGAGGAAAGAACCATAAGGTGGCCTGAGAACAAGTTATTTCCATATCAGGTTTCAGAGGGTACTTATGTAAACATTGTAACATCCAAGGCAGGTCCAAGTAGAGGTTTGTACCACCTAATAGTAGTTCCCTTTGCAAAATTTCAGGTTTCCCAAACATCCATGTAGTAGTATTTATGATTGTATTGCCATTTGACTGCTTATCAGTTTTTAACTACTGTTAAGCGCTAACTTCAGTGCTAAGTTTCAGAAGAAACTCATCATGTCACAAATGCTTTTTAAATTGGGTAACAAAGTTGGCTCAGGTGTTAGCTTATATTACCAGTCATATGACAGGTTTTGGTATTTTAAGGAGACGAGCCTATGGCTACATTTGTCTTCTGTGAGTGG
This sequence comes from Alligator sinensis, assembly GCF_000455745.1. Taxonomy (NCBI): domain Eukaryota; kingdom Metazoa; phylum Chordata; order Crocodylia; family Alligatoridae; genus Alligator; species Alligator sinensis. The sequence goes on from NW_005841921.1 coordinate 159,579, forward strand.
TTTATGTGCATGTAAAATTACCTTTATTCTTAATATGCAGAAGTATGTAGGTAAGCTAAATGGTCTGAAAAAGGTCTTTTAGTCTAATGAGCAATGAAAAATCCTTTGGAAAAGAGAAGAAGAAATGTAGTCAGAATTGTTGCCTAAAACTTCTGTTTTTGAAGTAGAAAAAAGCTGAAAACCCTGTGAAAAGCACCTTTTCTAACTACGTTAAATCTCGGGCATGTAAGTATGTCTGTATACAGGTATGTGTGTACACATACACAATATGTGTTTTTATAACTGTGTATAAGAGATTTATCCTAAAAGGTGAACTCTAAATGAGAAGAATTTATCAGTGTCATACGTGGCAACAAGAAGGCCAAGATTTTTTTTTAAAGGCTGTATCCAACATATAGCAGTCCTTGATTGCCTGACCTGCAGGACGTTGTATTTTTGAAGTCAACTGACTTGCTGTTAAAATGCTGCTATGGTGGTTGATGCTTTTTTCCCTCCCCCTCCCTTTTGTGGCTATGTACTATCAGCTTAGACATGATATGCTCCCCTAAAACCATTGATGGCAGCTGAGCTCATGGGGATGATACTCTTATAGGGTGGAGGTTTGAACTTTTTTTTGTTCCTGTGGTGGACTTCTAATCTGCTTGTGGACAGTGTGAGAGACTAAGGATTGACATGCCTATTAACTACTTTTGGGAGCTCAGCTAGGTTGTTAGAAACAGGGCTGTTAACGGTGTTCTTACCAGTACCCGACAAAACACTGGTAGTGATTGTTGGCCACTGCATCAGTGATTTTGATACATAAGTATTATGAGCTCATAAACTTTTTATGGAGATTGGGAGGATAAGAGAGGCACCCTTAGTCTACACGTGATATTACTCTTTTATGTGTGTATATGATGAAGTTTGAGGAAACGTGGGGAAAATAGATGTACACTATACATCCAGTGTTGATCTGAAAGTTAGGTTTAGGGAGAATGTGGTATTTTTTTGATCAGATGACCACATCTGGGGAGAAAAACACCATGCTTTAAAAAGAGAATAACTATATGATTAGTACAATAGCCCTTAGGCCAGATACGAACTACACAGTGCAGTGAGGTATGAGAGCTGGCATGCTTTGGTATTGTCTTGGGTTCTTTTATTCCCCCTTTTTTATAACTCCATGACCACGTGAGGATTTATTCTAAATGGTGCTTTTCCCTTTGCATAGAATATACTGTTGTAAAACCAGAATCCTTTGGCTTTCTGAAATTTGTGCAACTTGGGAAGCTGCAAATGTCATCTAAATCAGGCTTATAATTTTTGGGGGGTTTGTGTCAGAGTACATATTTTTGTTGCATCCTTAGTTTTTAAATACTTTTATTATTGGTTAAAGATACTACTAAGATAGCCAAACAGTGTCACTTCTATGTTCAACGTTACTGCATTGAACAGCATTTTAAACCTGTGCAGTTTTAAAAGTTGGTTCTGTATTTTAAAGAGATATTTAAAACTTTGTAAAAAGTGTAATCCTTTAAAATATTTAAAACTTTGTAAAAAGTGTAATTCTTTTTGGTTTCTTATATAATGCAGTGATTCAAAAATATGTGGGGGCAGAATTCAGTGCAAAGTGATCTTCATAAGCAGTGTGAGCTCTGGCACTATTTTTTATAGACTAGATAATGATGGAACTTGTTCATGGAAGTGCATTTTCATGTTAAACTTCTGCTTAGCTTTCTATGATGTGTTTATATTTCTTAAGTTGTTTTTCTTTGTGTGTTTTGTATTCCAGACAGGTAATCTTACACATGCAGTATCATTTGATACTAGTGACTTATTAAAATTGATATATATGTTTGCTTAATGTGAATTCTTAAAAACACTGTTTTGAAAAAGAAAGTTAATAGAAGAGAACCTAGTCACAGGATATTAGTCTCCTATGTAAAATGTCAAGCCAAAGCAGGTTTTATTTTCAGAGTGGAAGATATTGATCTGATAGTGACAGAGTTGATTACAACTGCAATGAGTTGTACTATAAAAAATGATATTGAGAGCTGTTTTATTTTAGGTGATGGCAGAGTTCTTTTTGCTTCTGATACTATTGACTTCCTGATTTCTCAATTGCTTGGAGAGGAGACCCCTGTTTTCAGTCAGAAAATCTTCCTTATAAATTGATATTGCTTTGAGCTATTCTTTCATGAATAAAGTTCCTTCTGGATTAATGCCCTTTTAAATGCAAGTGAACAGCAGTAATCAATCCAGGTATTTGATTGCAACAAATTCTGTTTGATATAGCATTCAAATACAGTTAAATTCTGGTGGAGCATTTCTGTATATGCATACAGACACACACTGTAGTGTACCATATAATGGAAATCCTAAGTCTTTTACTTTTAAATGTGCAAATCATTTTCTCTCCTGATTCTTGGAAGCTGGAGTTCTCTTTTTTCCTACGAATTAGTGTGAAATCTGTGAATTGAGTTTGTAATGAGAAATGAATCGCTTAATTTTCTGTTTGCAATTCAACTGCATAATTTACCTAAATGTAATATACTTTCTCTTCTCTGCCCCCCCAGGAACCTTAAGTCAGGATACCTTCAAGTATTTTATAGAAGCAGGATATGGAGGGAGGGGAGAACACAATAGATTTCTCATACAAGAAACATTAAAAAAAATCTGGGTTCCACTAAAGCTTTTGCGTACCTACATACTAATTATGCTGGCAACAAGAGGTCATATTCTGCATGATCTAATAATGTATGATTAAAAAAAGGTGCTTATTTCTATATGCTCATTCAGTCAAAGTAAAGATAGATAGTTTCTTGTTCATCTGTCTGGAGACTTCAGGTGCAATACTTTCCAGATTTAGATATCTGTACAGAGCTAATAAAGATTTCTTTTTGTTCAAATTCTTTTTCCTACTAACAAATCTCTGCAGTTCATTTTCTTCTAAAGTAATGGAAATATTTAAAACTCAACAGGCATTTTAGTAGGTTTCATATATTCAGTTGGTACAGGATTTCCAGACAGAACTCTGAAATAACAGATTCTAATGTCAGCAAAAACTGATTTGAAAGAAAGTATTGATTCCATGTTGTATTTTATATCCAAAGCAGCCAATGGCAAATGTTGTCAAAATGGAATCAGATGTTTGTAACTTAATACTTAAGAAAAATGATGAGTGCATGTTTTTGACTTTAAGTATTCTCTTTGCTGCCTGGCTTAAGACATAAACGGATGTAAAAATAAATGACTGCCTGCATAATTTATGTAATGTCTTGCTCCCTGATCCTGTTTGTATTGATTTTTCTAAAAGGCTTTCGTGGCCACAGGAACCAATCTGTCTCTCCAGTTTTTTCCGGCCAGCTGGCAGGGAGAGCAGCGGCAGACACCAACCCGGGAGTATGTCGACTTTGAAAGAGAAGGAGGCAAGGTAAGAAAAAAAATCCAAGGATGTTTACATGCAGCATCAGTGGGCTGCTTTAATACAGACTGTGTGTTCTGATGTGAAATTCCTAGTGTTCCATAGTTTAATGCATATAATTAGTCCTAGAAGTACTATTGAAACTTAAAAGGATGAAATCTGGTAAATCTTATCCAGTTATTGTGTTAAATAAATGTAATACTTCCCCTCTCCCCCCCCCCCCGGTGATTAATACTTGGCTCTTCTGCTTTAACTCGTTTATCTTGGAGGGAAGAAGCCCATTTTCATCATAATCCCATAAGAAATCTGATAGTTTTAATATTTGGTGAATACACTTTAGGGACTCTGTTAAAATTGCAAACCTTGACCAACAGATTTTCCTTGAGACTAATAAAAATGGCTTTTTGAATGTTATAGCTGCAGGGCTTAGCTTGGCAATTGACATGAAGTAAAGGAATTGCTGTTTAGTGGGAAGAGTAGCAATTTTTCAATTTCACCATAGCAAATTATAAAATATCAGTTTTTGACTCTCCCTACTTTTGTGTCCTGAAATGATTGACCCGTGCTCCTAGTCTGAAACGAGAAGTTCCAACTTCTTGTCTAAAGGATTTATTTTTACAGAGTTTTAATGAGACTTGGTAGACATATACATCTGTCTTAATGTGTTCTATTAGCAGTAGTAATTTAACATTCAAGAATTATGATAGACTGTAAGAAATGCTTTGTTTACATGAATAACTTTTTATCATCTTTATGTACCGCTTGGTGGAAGAGAAGCATTTCCTATAATGAAAAAACCACAGAAATTATCAGAAAGATGTGCCCAAGGGCACTTGTGACACCTGAAACTTCCTTTAGCTCATCTATTGAAATTCAAGTGAATGTCATCCTAATTTTTTTCTCCTTCTCTGTATTGTGGAGATCTACACAAGTTTAAAACATGTTCTGGGGCTTGGGAGTGCGAGAACATGGTTAGACTGGGTACTAGCTTCTGTACTGCAGCAACTGAATTGAATCTGTTGTTATTGAGAAATATTGATTCTAGTTCATAACTGAATGGAAAATTATTTTCTTGTAACATGAAAGACTTAAGTTTCTCTCTTTACTATTTCAAAAAAGGTTTTATTTACTTCCATAATTTTTTTTTACCTTTGTTTCCTCCCAGTGAGCTCTTAAAGAACTGAACTATTTCAGTCATTTCCCTGTGTCATTTTTACCATACAGAAACTTGGTACCTACTACTGCACATTAAAATAAATGACCTATCTTGTTTGTATGCTGCTACTTGCTATTTACATGTTTTCTTAAAAAGTAGTAAATTTTAGGACACTTGAACAAGTACAGGCATAGTTCCATTACATTTTTCATCCACAGCTATTAGGAAATGAGGAAAAATGGTACAAACCACTTGCATTGTGTTATGCTATGAGGAAAACACACATTCATGATGGGTATGATTGAACGTCATATGTACTTATATAGTAGTGAAGCTTTACAGAATTAAACTTTTTGGAAAGTAAAGCCACTCCCATAGTTTGAAAAGAGAAACAAACAGAAGAAAGAGAGTAGGTCATGATGTTAACAGAAATTACCTGGTGGTATTAATATTGTAATTTTAATTCTTTTATTTTGAGGACTTAGTTTAAGAATCTCTTTCACATACTTCAACTGTCCCTTGACTGAGCAACATGTGATTTCTGTAGCTCTATGCAACATTTGTTTTTTTTGAGCTTTGATTCTTGAGGCAGTGGCATAATGTGTATTTGTTCATCACTGGAGTTATGCCAGCAAAGCATGTTTTTAATTATATGAATAAAAATAGGCTATCAGGGGAGCTGTCAGTTAATTATTATTCTAGGATTCAGACTGAGACCCAGAATGTAGATAAGCTTAACAGTTTACAAATACTGAAATATTTTTATTCTGGAATTCTATTTTACATTACTTTGTTAATCAGCTTCTGTCCCAGAAATAGCTGGTATACACTTGCACATTCTGGATAAACTATGTATAAATAATAAAAATAATAAATCGGTTCCCCAGCAGCTTTACCCTCTTAGCTGTATAATTGAATTCTAAGGAGATAAATGGGACTTTGAAAATAATATGAGATTCTGGACTTAACTGTTAAGATAGTCCAATTACAATTATACAATTATATTTTTTTCAGTAAATGGTATTTCTTATCAACTAAAGAATTGTTCATACCATTTTTATATGGTTTTCTTAAGGTCATATATGTAAGTGTTCACATTGGCTAGGTAGAATATTGTAATGGTAAGCATGCCTTGGTTAACACAAGGAGTGGATATGAAACAGTTGCTGCTTTTTTATTCTGCTTCAGCTTTGCTACGTACATGATAAAACACTGTTTTTATCACTTTGTGCTACATTTGGCATAGAAGAAGTATACACCTAATAAAATCTATTTTAGGAGAAATTTTTTGTATCCAGGAGGTTGATGAAGTGAAATTCATAGGCTTGTCTCAGAAGTGTTTTGTAAGTTCCCTTTGAAGATTAGAATTGAGAGATTAGCGAGAGGGCGTTTTAAGACAAACTTTTACAGCCTAGTAGGCATCTAAATTCTCTAAGGAATAGGACATGATTAGGATTGCATAAGCAAAGGCATGAACATTTTTAGAGACTCTATTTAGGATACAAAGAGAGATGGCATTTTTAGTGACAAAACTGGAGATGGAAAAAGCACATGATAGATTACGTGATGCTAGGTCACTATTTCTAGTTAGTATAATTCATAATAACCTCCCTACTTCTTAGCAACTTACAGGAAGATGGGAGTTTGGAAACTGTAACAAACTTGAAACTGCTTTTTTAAATATTTCCACTTGACAAAGAAGGAACTGAAGAACAAAACTGCAGTTACCTGTATAGATAAATTTCATAGACATTAGGGCTGGATGGGACCTCAGAAGATAATCGGGTTCAGCCCTCTGCCCAAGGGGCAGGAAGTCAGCTAGGGTCAAACGATCCCAGCAAGATAAACATCCAAATGTTACTTAAGTGTCCAGAGTAGGTGCTTGTACCTAATTGAAGGGCTAGGTCTCATTCTTGCATCTCCTTGCATGTTTCTCCCTCACTGCAGAAGTGCAGAGCTGTGTTGCTTTACCATATTTTGAGTGACATCTTGCTGTCTCCTAACTAGGACAGATAAAGACTTAAAAATGTAAGAGTTATGATTCTGAACCTCCCTGGCTGAATTCTATTTCTGACATCTGCTGCTGAGGGCTTGTGTACTAAGTTGAGTGTCTGCACATCTTTCCTTTCCCTATTCCAAATAGAATGAGTTAGGTCTCATATTGGAGTCATTTTGAAGTAATTTCTCTTTCCTGAAGATCTCTGGCAATCTTCCTTTCCCCTATGTTCACTCCAAGGCTTTTCACTATCTTTAATGTCTGTGAGATTGTGATTGCTCCCAGAGGTCCTATCTCACTTGAGTATTTTATAACTCTCTTTGGTTTCCCTTATCAAAACACACTACAGCTTTGCCTGCAGGTAACTAACTGTTATGCGTATTTGACCTCTTCTACAAAATTATCTAAAAATTATTTTTAAAAATCCAAGGCAGATTTTAAATCATTAGTCCAGTACATCATCCAAAGATAAGGACTTCACATCCCACTACTTGTCTACAAAATTAGAAATCTGGCCCACAGGGCCTTTGGAAGATGATAAAGTTCTTACTTGTTACTAGGACTATTGGAGACTGGTCTTTTCAGATGGGTACAACCTGTGACTTGTGTGTGAAGTTTGTATTATTTTGTAACTTGCGGGATGCAACACATTCTTGGAAACTTGGTTCTAGATTCTGAGGAGCTTAAAATAAAATCCTCCCTGCTAAAATGAAGAACTCCTTTGGCACCCTAGGCCAGATCCAGATTACAGGGCTCCTTATGGGCTGAATCTGGACCCAGTACTGGTGCCAGAGCAGGTTGAGGGTAGATATGGGGTTAGCAGTGCTATGTTGGCTCAGGGAACCATGTATATTAACCTATCTGTTGCTCATCCCTGCACTGAAATGAGTTGCCAGTGTGGCTCCAGATCTTTGGTGGTAGGTGAGCCCCTGCTCACCCTGTCTCTGAATTCCTGGCCTCTCCAGGAGCTGCATGGACCAGATCAGGTGTAGAGGAAAATGTGGTTTACATGCTTGATAGGGATTGTGGTTCACCTGATTCAGTGCCTTGACAACTGCAATCACCAGACTTTTTTGAATTGTTGTTTAAAAAAAAATCAGAATAAGGAAAAAAAAGAAACCTCAGGATGCAGGTATATGGTAATCTGGCCAAATTAGTCTCATCCTAATCCCTAAAAGTCAGATTGGTTTAAATTCCAAAAAAAATAAGAACTTTAGTTTCCCAATTCTCTGTTATCATTAATTATTGTGATTGTTATTGCCTATTTCCGGCTCCTCATTTTAAGTCTGATCTATGTTTGATGTTGAATGACCCTTTTGTTTGATGAATCCATGGTCAACTTCTTGTTACTTTTCTCTGTACTTTTATACAATAAACAGTTCTTTGCTTTTCAGTGTCTTCACGTGTTTTTTTTGTGTGTGTCTAATCCAGTGATTCTCAACCGGGTACCACAGCACTCTGGGATGCCTTGAGAACTTTTCAAGGGTACTGTGGAATGCCACACAGTATTTTTGTTTTTCAGATGACCAAAACTTTATTTCAGTTATGTCATTCGGGGACTTCCAAAATTCTACTGGAAAAGCACATTCAGCGTAACTTAAATAATTAGTGACCATGGTACACTGTGAAAGTGCTAATGCTGGTAGGATATCTGTTGATTGAATTAAAACCTTAACTTTGTGCCAGCATTCTATTGAAAAGGTTGTATGTTGTAGCCGTGTTGGTCTAAGGACATAGGCAGACAAGGTTCTTTGGGTGAATCTGATATCTTTTATTAGACCAACTTAAATAGTTGGAAAACAATTATAAAGCAAGGTATCTCTCCACTATTCATCCCACTTCTCAACCCTCCCCCTCCCCCCCCCCTTGTCTCGCACCCATTGACTCCTCAGTCTACATTTTCACTGACTGCATACCAGCCTAGCCTCTGGCTTCTTTACTTTTCATTCCATCCAGGAAGAGCACATACCAACAGCAGAAACTCCCTTAGCCTGATGAAGGGTTTTTGAACCTGAAAGCTTGCTTCATAATTGTTTTCCAACCTTGTCATTCTATTGAAAAGCATTTAAGAGTATAAAAAATTCAGCTTTCTTCATAAGATGCTGAGTGGTTTTTAATTTCTCCTTAACTACTACTATTCTCCACTTGCTTTCCTTTTTTTATGTCCTTGTGACAACGTATTTAGCAGAATTTACAGATTTTGTTGGAATCTGACAGGCTGTGCTGTGAGCACTTCTGCTATGGCCTGAAACTTGCAATCTCTGGGCTGTCAACCATGTGCCTTAGTGCCACACTAGCCTCTATTTTCCACTGAAACTAGGATTTTTTTTTTTTGTTTGTGAGCATAGGAAACCAAAACGTTCTCACACTTAACTCATCCAAAATCCTTTTACCAGTGACACTAAAGACTTTGTTACCACCATCACCTAAAGAAGAGAGAGTGTCTCTGAAGTTTTTTTGAAACTCTCTAATGGTCTTTTTTTTCTTCATTAGAACCTATGTTCCCAGGTGGGGCCTTCATTGTACTAGATTTAATTACAGACTTCAGCAGTTTTTTCCTCAGCTTGGACTTGACCTCAGCTGTTTGGTTATTCTCAAACTCCAGTGATCAACTGATTGCCAGCTCAAATCCTGGAGCAAACAGTGTTTCTAGCCATATAAGATCAGTGTGCCTTCTGTCATTTGTCCAGAGGGCCAGATTCTAATTCTTCTCTTCCTTTCTGCTTTTTTTAGAGAGGTAGGGAGGGAGAGATCTGGCTGCTTGTGTAGAACTCTGGCTTCTCTTCATATCTAGAAAATATTAAATTGAATCTTTCACTCCATTTCTCTTCTTGCTAGAGCTCCCATGGCCCAAAGGGATCTGCCAGTAGTAAATACTTTCCTTCTTTGCAGTGTAGCCAATGATCAGCAGGTTTGCTATTGGGTGGGTACCTTAGTGAAGGGAATATGACCAGTCTTTATGCCAGTAATCATCAGTGTCATGTGTCATTAATGTTTAGACCCTGACAACAAGTTAAGTGACTGATCTGGGATATTATTGTGGTTCTAACCAACCTGTTGAAAATTCATTTTAACAATTTGAAACCTTTTAACTTAAGTTAGATTTAATTTAATAAACTTTCCTGGTGGTAATGACTTCATGTCAACCTTCATAGTCATCCTTAGGTTGAATTAAATTAATCCATTATTTAAATGTTTTCTGCCATTGATAATGTGGCCTTAGGGTTGAATTGTATATATCTTCTAAAACAGAAGTGTTGTAACCTCACTTTAATTAATTCTGCTGTTCCTTTTCCAGTCCATTTTGTCAATCTCACCAAGGGTCTTCTGTGTAAACAATATAGAAGAAGGTCATTAATGCACTTGTTTTGATCATAGATCAGTAGATTATGTACTGTATCCAAAAGACATCTGGCAAAAAGTCTCGGTGACTTTCCTTGGGTTTTTGATAAGGATCATGTTAAGATTTCTAGACTGTGAGGAATAACTGCTTCCCTAGTTGGCTCTGAATAAATTCCCATTAGATGATTTGTAAAACAGCTTTGACCTATGATTTTGCATTTGGCATTTTACCTGTGTTTAAAATCTATTCTTGGGTAGACTTTTCAGCTGTTACACTTCTTTTTATGTTGATGGAGACTGAATTCTCTTCTGTAATAAGGAGTATTTTCTGCTGAACATTCCTTATTTTGTCCACCTTGCTCACAGATTTGGTACCTGTGACCTGCTTTTTGTTTTGTTGTTTTATTAGAAATAATTTAACTGAAATTCTTGTTTTGAAGTCAAATAGTTGTAATGTATCTTTTGCTCACTCATTTTTCCCCTAGAAAGGTAGTATCATGTGTCATCAATAGCTGCATGCTTACAACAAAAATTGTAGGAAAGAAACTTCTGGACAACTCCAGGCTTAGTGGGATTCATATAATGCCTGCCTTTCTGTGGCTTCCCAGTACTTCATATCTGCCATCAGTAAAACTGCTTTTGATTGAACTTTCTATTCCATGCTGTAGAACCATTTATTTATGTGAGAGAGAGAGAGCGAGGCTCCACTTTTGTTCTAATGGTCTGAATGGTAGACATGTAAACTATAACAAAGTACTTTGAATTTCCCAAAATATTGTCATAGTGAGAATGAAGATAGAATAACTATTCACTTTTTTTATGTGCTGCATCAATTAAAATGGTGCCTGAACATACATCTTGAAAAATCCAGTCTTTTGTCATGGTCTTTTGTTCTCCCAAATCAACAGAAACTGATGTGTGAAGTGTTCTCTGTTTTTTAAATGAAAGAGAAGAATATTTAAAAAAACCCTTAATGTTAGGGATTTGAGCATGAATACGTCTTTGTGGAATTTGGATAAAGAAATATCTCCCCGCTTTTAAGGGATTATTTAAACTTTTTTTTGATGTCTAGATGTTCATTACCATTTTAAAATGTTTTTTTTTGTGAATCATTGGTATCCATTGTAAAGTTATTTTATTGTCCAAAATATAAGTGATAAACCAAAAGCTTGAATAATTATCCTTCAGATGAAGTATTACAATAGGGCTGTGCAAAATTTTGTCGGCAGTTTCATTTCAACACTGTTTCGACTTGTTTCAAACTCAAAGCAGCAAAATCGAAACAAAACAGAAAGCTTCAAAACAGCCTCGAAACGAAATGAGGCAAGTCGAAACGTTTCAAAATTTTCAAAACGTTTCAAGTTTTGAAGCTCAAGCTGGGCTTGCCTGCAGGGAAACAAAAACTAAAGTAAGGAGAGGCAGAGCGGGGAGGGGGGGGGGGAGGAACTGCTCTAATTATTCACTGTAGCTGGCCAGTGACTGTCATCCTTCCCTGAGGTCCCTTCCAATCCCAGTGCTCTGGGGGAGGGATGGAAAAACTGCATAAAAGGCAGCATTGTTTCAACTGCCCTGCTTCCTGTCTTGGTGCCAGTTGAGTGAGGGGGCACCTTAACACACACACAGTGTCACCCATCCATGTCACAAGTTTTGCCAGTCAGCAGCTAGAGGTACAGGGCCCTAGAACCTAGACTCCCCCTGCACCTATCTCCTTGACAGCTGGCAGGCTTCATGGCCACAGCAGGGCCTAGCAGGCCTGCTGTTTTCACCTGCTTGTGCCCCAAGACAGACACAGTCTTCCATGTCATGAGTTTTGCCAGTCAGCAGCCAGAGGTGCAGGGCACCAGAACCCAGAAGCCCCTGCTCCTATCTCCTTGAGAGCTGGCAGGCTTTGTGGCCTCAGCAGGGGCTAGCAGGCCTGCAGCTTTCACCCTGCTGCACCTTAACACACACACGGTCACCCATGTCACAAATTTTGCTTGTCAGCAGCTTGAGGTGCAGTTTCCCCCACACCCCTGCACCTATCTCCTTGAAACTTGGCAGGTTTCATGTCCTCAGAAGGGGCTACCATTTCTGCAAGTTTCATCCAAATCAGGCCAGAAATAACAAAGTTATAGGCTGTTTCAAGCTTCCCCATTATAGCCTATGGGCAAAACATCGAAACAGCATCAAAACAGAAAGGTGTCATTTTGCACAGACCTATATTCCAATTGGATTAGTTTTACCAAATGTCTTACCAGATCTTAGGATAGGTAATAGACCTCATGAAGCCATTAATCTGTCTCAATCAAGTGTCTAACCTGCTCTTGAAAACTTGCAGAGATGGAGATTCTACAGCTCCTGTACGTAGCCTGCTCCAGTATTTGAACATGCTCGTAGTCAGAAAGTTCTTCCTAATCTCCAATCTAAATTTCCTCTGCTGCATCTTGAGGCTGCTGCTCTTAGCCTTTTGTCTGTGGCTGTAGGGGACAGGACTGTCTTCACCCTCTTTATAATTGCCCTTTAAGTATTTGAAGACTGTTACCAAATCCCACCTTGGCTGTCTTTTTCCCAGACTCAATATTCTTTGTTCTTTCAGCCTTTCTTCCTAGGCCATACATCGCGGAATGGATTGTATTCAAAAGCTTGTATAATTTTATTCCAATAAAAGATGAAAACAAATCCTTGCCTCAATTCCTGGACCACCCTGGCTTCAGCATCACTAACACTTTCTGTCATTCTCCGCTGGAATCTTTTCAATCTGTCCCTGTCTTTCACGAAGTACATATTTCTGTTTTGATTGAAAATTTAAAGGAGCCTAAGGAGCTCATGTCCTAATGCCTTTCAGTGGAATTGGGTATGGAACTATTAAGTTCCATGTGGAAAATTTTCTTCTGTTTTATGATAAAAGCTGCTGAACATTAGCAGCACTGGTAGCAAAAACAGGTTAAATCAACACTTGGAGTTAAAGCATTGCTACTAGGGAAGATATGGAAAGATTTATTAAGGGATGAACTTAGTAAGTTAAGATCTCTTCAATAAAAAACAATTCCATACTTAATGGACATGGCAAATAAATCCAGAAGATTAGCTGATTAGCCTATTTCGTTGCACCTTGTGATTGATAATGAAACGTAATACAGGCGACCCTCGCCATTCGCGGGGGATATGTTCTGGAGATCCCTGTGAATGGCGAAATCCGCGAGTACAACACTGTGTCCATGAAAGCAGTGCCCCCGGCGGCTGGGGGGTGGGCTGCACTGGCAGCGGAGGCAAGCGCGGAGCTCCTGTAGGTGTATTTAAGATGCAGGTTTGTCATTTGCAAATATTTGAAGCTGCGAATACTGACCCTGCAAATAGCAAGGGTTTCCTGTATAAGAGTTTTCTTTTTCAGAAGGTCCTTATTTCAAACACAGATGTTTCCTAGTAAGGATTATTATTGTCCCGGGTGTTTGGTCTGATCAGAAAATCATGAATTTCTTCAGCTTTCTTAAGTGTGCTTTAACTCTTTTTCTCAGTCTGCATCTCCTTTTAGACCAGGGGCTTGGTTTTTATCTTTGCTGCCCCTTAAATCTGTATTAAAATGTGATGCATAAGTAGTAACATGTTTGCACGTGGCACAGAACTGAGTGAGTCATTAAACTTTCTCCATTCACGGAAACACGGATGAACAAAGTTGCTTACTATATAGTACAAATTGGTCTTGCAGGGGAGAACATGGCTAAAGGACCCATCATGTCATGGGGAGCTTTTGATCACTTAACAAAACCGATAAAGAAATTTCTTGACAAAAAGATAAGACATTATAAAAGAGGTTCTCACATCAGCTATATGGGAGAAGAAAATTGTAAAGGGTTTCCTTATTCCTGTAAAGAATCCAAGTGCAGAGAGAAAGGGAAGGATCTTTATTTGCTGAAGACTGATCTGAGCATCAAAAGCACTCAAAAGGGATAAAGAAAAGTGATGAGGCAAGGAAATGCTCACAGACATTTTACCAGATTGACCCAGTTTAGGTCGGAAGCACAGACCATGGATGGCAAGCACGTGCTAGGAACCAGTCACTACTGCTACTTTTCCCTGGTGCTGGTGTAGGAAAAACGCCTCCCCCCGCCAATTTACTATGTTGGCACTGGGAAGGTCCTGTTCTTCTACTACTCTGTGTTGGCATTCGCAGCAGCAAGTGCTTCCCCCTTTCCCTTCAGCAGCAGTTGCTTTCCCCATGCCAACAGAAGCCCCCTGCTGACCAATTACACCGAAGCCCCATGTCCATGGGCTGGATCTGACTGCAGGCTGCCAGCCCTTGGCCTAGATCTTTGCTAGGTAAAGTAGATTGGGAAGGATTGGGGTAGCTGAATCATAAGATTACATTTCTGTGAAAAGATAAAAGATGGATCCTATTCTCAGGATGTATGTCCGAGAGGCCAGGGAAAGCTAGTGCTGCAGCTGGAATCTTAGCAGCACAAAATCTCAGTGTGGGAGTCCTAATGACTCCAACCAGGAGCACTTTGCCAGCATTGTGATGAATAGATGGGAAACCTGTTGTTTCTAGTTGCTTCAGCTGGTCTTCACAGACACTAACAACTATTTGTATTAAAAATTACAACAGTTCAGATGTCCTCCTCTTTTTTCAAAGGATCAATATTGGTGATTCTCAAACTCTGCATTCAGGGTACCCCTCAGAAAATGCCATCTCTTAGTTTTCATTCATTTTTTGACTACGGGAAAATAATAGAGCAAGTCTTCTGTTGCAAAGGACTCAGAAAGACCACAGCAGGTCAGACCGTTTTTGACCCTATGGATTTCTGATTGAAATCTCTGAGTTTATTTTGTGTGAACACCTACACACGATTCACATCTAACAGTGCTAATATTTCATGGCACCCTTAAAAGGATCTCGCAGTCTCACAGCATGCCACAGCACCCTGGTTGAGAATTACTGATCTGCATAAACGATAGACCATTCCCAGTCCTTTCAAGACTCAAGTTGATTCAGTTTAAACAGGAAGTATAGTTCATGTCAGGTTTTTTTAATTTCTAGAAAAATGTATCAATGAGTGGTGTATGTGGAGGTCAGGAAGTGGTAAATGGTACATAGGAGTTGAAGCAATAATCCAGTTAAAACTTTCTTTCCACCCTGAACAGTGATGATGTTGTCTCTTTTTCTGCTTTCACTATTAGAGAAGTCCTACTCAAAACACTTCTTGGCTTTGTAAAATTGAACTGACCCTTATTTATGATTTTCAGTTTTGTAAGTTTTTCAGGTATTTATGGTGTGAAAAGCTTAAGATTTTTTTTTTTTAACAGAACGACTGCTTTATTGCTTTTAATAAAGTTCCCAGGCATTCTTAACAGTGTTCCTTATCAGAATCTGAATGTCTTCTACATGGAATAAGCAAGATGCTGTAAAATTTTACTGGGTGATAATAGGAAAATACCTAAAATAGAGTACAAAAGACAAAATTGAATAACTTGCATTACTTTAAGCCTTAATACTATATTACTTGTTGAATAAATGTTCCTACATTAGATTCTTAGCAGCACTATGTGCCATATGTGTTTAATTTCCTTGGAAAGGTTCTTCATTTAGCATTATATTATGTGGTATATAAGAATTGGAAGTATGGTAAAGGAGAACAGTAATTTAAAAAATTAGTTTACCTAGTTTTTTTTCACAACTGTCTGCTTTTTGTCTCAGTATAAGCTATAACGTTTACCTTGACTTTTGTTTGTGTGGTGTATATGAAACATTTCTCAAACCAGATTGTGAGGCAGGGAATCCAAATGACAAAAGCAGCACAATTGCTGCTCTAGCTGGCACTCCTATTGGGTGGTGTTAGCAGAAAAAAAACTGAATGGGGCTGGAGGCTGCCCCAGAATAAGTTGAAATGTGTTGATAGGAACCACGAAGAAGTCTTTTTCCCATTCCCAAGTAGCCGAGGCTCTTATGTCTTTACATGTCAGTTTTAGTTAAAAATGAACAAATTTGTTATTTTTTTTTTAATTTAATTACAGTCTAGTGTAGTGGTTCTGAACAAATCACGCTTGCTTTTGCCAGTACCTTTTTTTCTATCCTGTGTTGCAGGGAAAGATTGTAATTATTCGCTGCCTTTCCCTTCTCCTTTCCTGGGTGTGGTCCACTCTGATGGAGCTGGTTGCATTGTCTTTGGGGTTGCTGAGGTGCAAGTGAGCAGAACTGGGTGAGAGTTGAAGGACAGAAGGAACGAGATACTTCTTGCCTTTCCCCTAAATGCTGTGGTTTCTAGCACAATCCTTTAGTTGCTGTTTTATCTTCCAAATATTGAGTGCATTCTAGTAGGTGCCATCTTGCTAGTCACTTCTGGTGTTTACTTTTATAAGTTGAGAAATGTTGGTCTGACTAAAAAGGTAATATTTCACGTCTTAAACTTCTTCAGGGTCCCACATTCTCAGTAGGAAAATGCTGCACCAGTTGGGAATCATTGCTGTTGTCTTGCTTACCATAGCTTTTCTTTATCTTTTGTTCCTCTAGGTTGTATTTTTTCTTCCTTGTCTTTCCCCTTATCTTTAACCCTCTTGAGAACAGGTGCCACAGATCATCATGCCATTATAGTTTGTTTCATTTTGGGTAGCCAGAACCTAGATGCTTTTAACTGCTGTGTTATTTAAGAATAATGAAGAGTGCTGATTGTTCTTTTAGTAGGTTTTTTTCAGTCTAGATGGATAAAAGACTTCCTATGGCAAGCATGGTGGCCTTGCTCTGTATATGTGCCTCTGCTTTTAAGTTTTATCCTACAATTTACTTATAGTCTCTATTTTGTCATTTGTGTATGTGTAGAGGGGACCCCCCTGCCCCTTTGTAGTTTTTCATACTGCTGTAATCGCATGCTGCTATTTGCTGTTCTGGAAACTTGAAAATAAGGTTGTGTACACACATTCAGATAGTCTGGGAGAGTTATCCCAGGTTTGTTCTCCTGATGGGAAAACCTTATCCAAATTGTGTATACAAATATTCAAATGCTAAGGCCCTGAAGAATGGGAAACTTGCAGTATCGATACTGTACAGCCAAGCAGGGGGAGGCGGCTGTGCAGACATCTCAGAATGCTCTGCAGGCTCCCTTAGTCTGCTTGGTGACAGACGGCAACAGTACATATGGCAACCCAGATTGTGCCACAGGGAAACATTGGCTTACCCTGAGCAGTCGGGGACAGCAAGTGTGAGGATTGTGGTGTGTTCCCTGATGGAACAGCAGAGTCTAGCGAGTGATACACTGTCTCCCTGGCAGGGGGTGGGTGCTGGAGGGCTATGTTCTCTTCTGACAGAAGTCACAGCATGTACAGGAACTCCTGGGAATAATTAACCCTGGTTGTTTTCAGGTTATTTTTCCTTTGGACTGGCCATTTTTACTCTGGGAGAAAAAGCCTTAACATTATACACATGTGGCTTCTCGTGGGAGAGCAGCAACTCTCCCAGAAGAAACTGAATGTTTGTAAAAGGCTTAAGATGAATTTCCTTACCAGTTTAAAAAAATGTCATGTGCAAAATGTATAGTCTAACATGGCAGAAATCCCATTAGTTAACTTTTGTTTTCTGGGCATAATCATTTGTCAGTGACATGTATGCATCATTTCAGTAGTCTAAGAGCAATATGACGCCAGAATAAGAGCATTGTTTTTTTTTAAGATGCACATATACCAAATTATAATAAAAGAATTTCAGTTTTTAGAAACCTTTCATTAGGGGAAGAGACAGTAGAATTAAAGTTCAAAAGCTTTTCCATGTAGGAGAATCTAGCTATTGTTATATAATGATGGGTGACCATCAAAATTCATATGTGAAAACCCCAAACCAAATTACTTCTTTGAAGTAATCCATATGTCCTGTGCTTTCTTGGTGGCTAGTTGTTCCAAGGGTCTGTCTGGTTTTGTGTGTTTCTTGTGAGTGTTATGGGTTGAGTTATGTATTTTGGAAATGGGGGGAAAAGAATACAGGCTTCTTTTTGTTGAGGTTGAGAAGCAAACAAGCTGTCTTTATTAAAACCAGTAAAATAAATAAATAAAAATAAGAGCAAGATATGCCCTTTTTTGTCAAACAGTTGTGAACTTTGGAATTATAGGAGTGTCCTCCATATGCCAGTGTGTGTATTCAGGAACTGTAGACTGTTTTAAGAGGTATCTCTTCAGAAAATAATTATGGGTTGGTAAAAAACTCATTGAAGAGTACTGTGTTAGTACAACTAAATTTCCATCTTGTCTCCAATAACTTCTAAACATAGAACTGACCAATGATTTTAATTAAGAAATACAACTTTTTGTGGCACTCATGGCTAATATCCATTCTGCCATCTGTTAGAAGTGTTTTTCTGGCCACCTCTTTAGGTAATTTACAACTCCTAATAACTGATTTAGTTATTTGAACCAAATGTTTAAGTTTTGGGAAAAAAGTATCATCTTTACATAGTTGTTTTAGAAAATTAGTAGAAAAAAATAAAATCATACAACTAGTAGTCTGGTTTGCTCTTTCCTGAAAGATAAATGAAAACATTCTGTAGTATTCAGTTTAGTAGGAAAAATTTTGTTTTTGTGTTTGTTTGTATGTTGCATTTTTGCTTCATTTTGAATTGAATCATGGAAACCAAAACGAAAACACGTTTGTGGAGTATTTCACTAATGTTAATAGCATATTGAAAGGGTTCTGCCACCATTTTGAGCTTCATATTTTACTGCTTATGAAACAAGTTTTTAACAGGAGTTCACAAATGAATTTGATAACTTTATGGAATAGTAAAAAAAAAAAAAAAAAAAGAGAATGACACTCCATTAATATCCAGACATGCGAATCCTTTTTAAACATCATCACCTTCCAGACGGGTCATTTCCAGGATACTTTTTTTTTTTCTTGTAATAAGCAGTGTATATAAATGTCAATAATGAATTGCTGAGTTGCTTAATGGCTCTCCAACATTTTTTGCTATGGAACAAGACTTTTGGGAGTAAGCATTCCCTTTTATAATACTTTGAGTGCATTCGTGCTATTTTGAGTGGGCATACTGGGGGAATAATACTATTTGTTATTCAAACACATCTTTCCAAAATTTGAGTGCTAAAACAGATATTTCCATTGCTGACATTCTTGAATAGAACTTGTGGAAAATTGTTTGATATTTTTTTCCCTTTAAAAAAAAATGTTTATATTTTGACCCTGAGAAATAATTTGGTATTGGTACATGTAAATTTAAAGCTATAATCTAGCCATTTGTGTGCAAAAGTACTCCATCAATATATCTAAAATGTCTGAAAATTAGCATTGTTTTTCTTCTCTAATTGATCTGCCCCCCTTCTCCCTACACCCATTCCCACCTTACTCTCCATGCTGCCCAGCTGCATATTAGAATCAGATCAATATCGGCCAATATAGCTCATTGAAAACCTGCCATTACTATTGGCCCAATAATTCTCTATCAGTGCACCCCTAGTTAATTCATATGTGTGTATCTTCTAAAGTTACTTATTTCAATGTACAGTATTAGACTGAACAAAGGATATTTTGCTCTGGTGGAAAGACAGATGTTTATAAAAACTCAACTTTTTAATTGTTTGCATACAAAAGCTACAGAATTACTTCATATAACTAATACTCAGATAAATCATTTTTAATACTTTAGTTTCCCAGATATTAGCAAAATTGCAATGCTGTTGATTAGCAGTTCATAAGGATTTACTGAATTTTATAAAGTTTCAGTTACTTAAAAAGTCATAATTTGTCCATTAGTTTTTCAGAGATCTGACTTTTTTTCTAACCCTTGAAGATCAAATATTGACAGTTGTCTTGAACATAGTATTTTTTTTTTTATATTTTGTCTAAAATGCTAGACCAATACAAGTATAATAACATAGAACATAAGTGTCCATAGGTAATGTTCTGTTAGGTTTACTTTCATATGTTTGTATGAGGAATTGATCAGTTGCTATTAGGCTAATGACAGAGTAAAATAAGTTTTGATTTTGGAGTTTGAACACTAGTCTTCTGAAAATTCTGGGAAATGCTATACAAAATTGCAGTTTGTAATGTGGTGCATCACTGACATAAAGCAAAGGCAAAGTGGCAGAGTTGAGGTCATCCTTTACTAAGGAAACTCAAGATAATTGTAAGTGCTTAAATTGGAAGCAAGCTGAAGCATCATTAATTGGCTGTTGCTCAATGAAAAGAGGAAATCAGAGCAGTAAAATGGTTTCTGTTGTCTGCAAAGGATGCTGAAGTTACTGAGTAGGTGCTGGAGGGGGAGAAAGGACAGTCACTGGTTGGGGATGGTACCAACTTTGTCAGGAATTGAGTAGCTTCCATTGGTTGCATCTACACGTTCATTAGTGCGCTATAATTACGGCACATTATGTTAGTGCCTGTAATAATAGATTGAATTTTATTAGTAGATGTTAAGAGTTATAAATCCAAAAAGGTGACAAAGCCAGTAGGGAAATGCGGATTGTCCAAGCAAGGGACTAATGTAAGAGGGATGAGGGTGAGGAGGGGAATGCAACTAAGTTACAGACAATGCAGTGTTAGCCAACTAAGCCCAAGGGTGGGGGAGGGAGGTGGGGGTATCGGAGGGAGGGGATTTGCAACACAGAGAGAAAGAAGATAGATGTACACAACCCGTACAATGGTCCACAAGGGTGGAGGAAGTAGGTTGAGGAAAGTTTCTCAGTCCGTATAGAGACTCATCGCAGGGGTCCTCTTTGGGTGGAGCGGGGTGGTCTGTTGCTGAAGATTCTTCTCAGAGCGAACTCCATCAGGTGCAGAGAGGGGTTTAGGCAGTCCCTTCTGGGCCCAGTCAGGTGGCGGTCGATCTGGTGGGGTCGGCGTACTGATGGTGGCCTGTGTTGTGCTCCACATAGATGTCACAGGACCAGCGGATCATGTCGGATACCATGAGGCAGTGCATCTGTTTGACGTAGTGGCAAGTGATGCGGCAGACGCACAGGATGCTCTTGTTGCTGGGGTCCCAGGCTCCGAGCGTTCCCATGATGAGCGCATCAACCGTCACATCGTGGCTGTGGCCCCTCAGCATGTCGGCCAGCTTCTCCCGCTTGCGAGCCCAGGCGTTGGTGAAAGCTTGGCGCCAGTTCTCGAAGGGGATGGTCACATCCACGATCACGATTTTCTTGACCTCTTTGTTCATGATCATGATGTCGGAGGACATCTGACTCTCTCAGCCCAGGACAGTGCGGTTCACAGAGATCTCCCCTGCTGCAGCCAGGATGGCCCTCAGCAGGTGGTCCTGGACAGCATTGTGGTGGAGCTGCCAGGCTCTGGCATGTGGCTTGCAGCTGCCACACCGTCAGCACCTCTTGTCCCTGTGGCCGAAGCAGAGGGCCCTGTTCAGAGGCGGGCAGTTGAGGCCAGTGCGGTGGAGGAAGCACCGGTCCACGAAGCGTGTGAAGCTACCGCTGGGCATGAAGTGGTTGCTGGAGTCCCGCTTCGAGGTGATGTCAAAGACCTTGTCCTGGTCGGGTTTGGCCCTCAGGTTGCCAGAATACTTGTTGCGGATGGCATCCTTCAGGAACCGCTCCAGGAAGATCCTCATGCGGGGCATCACAGTGACACAGTTGGCGTGCGGGGTTGGTTGCAGGGAGACAGTGGGGCACAGAGCCAAAGGCATTGGAGCTGTCCAGCCATGCCACCGCACACTACTTCCTGTTGGACAGTTGTATTTTGTTTGGAGAAAGGCAACTTGATCCTAATGTGTTGTTAATAGTAATATAAAAGCCTGTATCTTTTAGTGTATTATTAATAAAATGTTTATATCAGTGTCAGTATATGTTGCATTTCTTTACAAGAGAAAACTAAATAGCACAGATTTTGCATTGCAGATTTAAATTGGCAGTTGGATAAACAGCACAGCTGTTGTGACCTGTGCTCTGACAATTTTTCCCTTATTTAAGTTCAGAAGATTTGTGCAAGTGGTCAATATTTGAAAGTATTATCTCGAGCCACCATGCTTGGGTTGATCTTTTAAAGCTGTTTTTCTTCTTCCCTCTCTACCCTCCCTCCCCCACCAACTACCAATTAATATACCTATCACTATGCCACGTTAACCATCCCATTTTGCCCCAAATATTTCAGCATTTTACCCATGTGCCAGTACTATTTTTTGCAGGTTTAAAAAAAAAAAAAGCAAACAATAGGTTTTCTTTCTTGGTAGTTCTCCCATCTTCCCTCTCCACAATTCCCTAAGTAACAACTGTTTCTGCAAAACTAGATGTACAAGTGAGGGGGGGGGACCCAAAAAACAAACCAACCAAAAGTCTTTCTTCAGTTCTCATGTAGACATCCAACTAATTTTAAAATCATGTAAAAACTTGGGGGAAAGTGCACATAGTTTAGTGTGTAACAACATGTGTATTTGAACAGTTTTGTGAGTTAGTTATAGATGAACGGTAACTTATTTTAATATGTGATTACTTTGAACGTGTTCTGTCTTACTAACTAGTGGGCAGTGGAGAAAATCAGGGCACGAGTAATTAGGATGATAGTTGGTCTTATTAACTACTGTGATCTCATTCTCGCTTGCAGGTAATATTTTATAGATGCTTCTTTTGTCATAGGCAATATTCAGTAATTAAATATTTGAATAGTAGTTTTCCCCAATGATTTAATTTGGGTATGATTCAGGGGCAGGTGGCATCAAAACTAGAATTTAGTAGCTATGATCAACTAACAGTCAGTTGATTGAGTACTTATGAATGGGGAGATAGATGCACGTGATTAGACCACGATGATGAGTCAGAGATGAGTGTCTTTTCAAAGAATGCATTTTGGTTCAGTGTGCTGGGAATATGATTGAATGCAAGCAAGTAGGAGTGGGGCATACCAGTTCATTGAAGACTTTTCCTGATGGATCAAGTTTATCACACTGGCTGTGGCTTCTATTAGTGTGCTGATTCACTAGTCAGTGGGTGGTGAAAAGAACTATGTGCAGTCACTGAGGAAGGAAGCAGCTCAGTTGCTTTATGGAAAAGGAACGCTTCTTTCTGTAACTGCAGGATGTGTGGATGAAGCTCACAGATAGCGTATCTAAAATCATGTCAGTCATGTACCCTGGTATCATGTGATAAGGGCTTACCAGAGGACTAAAATAGGATGTGAAACTGAGAATTAGGTTTTGAGTTTTGTATTCAAGTAAATCATTCTTTCAAAATCATTAAGAACTGTTTTCTCATAAAGTGAAGGGAATCCTCCAGTTTTGGTTTTAAATATGTGTGTCATTCTTTGTCTTATACATCAGCTTCTTGCCCTTTCACAATAGCTGGTTGGTCATCATGGTGCGCTGGAATATATTATTATTTTAAGAAACAATTTCTAATCTAATCAACAACAGTCATACCTACAGATGGCAGGAGAACTGTGACATGAGGCAGCCTTAGTCCTAAGGTCAAAGGGAGTGCCTTTTGTTGGCCTCAAATTTCTGCTTATACTTGGCTATTCTAGGCTGTTGAAGCTTGCTAATATGCGTCTTTGTTTCACATTTCAGAGTTTGCTTTTGGCTTTCTGCCAGAAACTGTTAAGATTTTATTGGCCCCGTGCACATCACCCTAGTGTCTCACTTGCTCGGGCAGTCTACATATAGAGTGGGATCTCTGGATATGTGCAGACAAAATGAATGATAAAACAGTGGTTTCTCCTCATTGAAAATCTCTAGTGTAGATGAAGAAGCACTGTGCTGGAACTAGGTCAGGTGGGGTGGTTGGACTTCCTGCTACTATTGTTTTAGGCCTAACAATTCTGTGTCCTTCATAACCCTTATTAAACAAGAGCTTGCACACTACACAACTTTGAGAATGGATGATGTCCAGAATGACCCATTATAGCATTATAGGAATGCAAGAAGAGCCATATGCTTTCAGAAACTACTGGTTTTGGTTGTGTTTCTGTCTGGAAAAAGGGGGTACTGCTGCAGTAATCAATTGCTTCAGTCCATTAGGGTACTCTGGCTGGTTCATTGAAGACAATATCTCTCTGATGTTGTTTGCCAGTTTGTCTTATTTTTGTGTGGTTGTACTCATGTTTTAGGGTTCAAACCCTGTTGCTGATATTGATAAGAGGGAAAAGTTAAATGTGGTTTTAAAAAATCTAGTATTCTGAAGTTTGTAAATAACAGATCTTCAGTTTCCAGTCCAACCTGAGTTTTGTATTATTTATGATCCTGTTTCATTTACATAATCTCCTGTTGTTTTCTTCACAGTATCCCTGTCTCATGCAGAGGTCTGTATGAGAAATCCCAATAGTTGTGTGGGCCTGTGTGGTGTTTTCTGTATGCCATAAAACCCTGGACTAAACATGAGATCATTAAT
Source organism: Alligator sinensis (assembly GCF_000455745.1). Taxonomy (NCBI): domain Eukaryota; kingdom Metazoa; phylum Chordata; order Crocodylia; family Alligatoridae; genus Alligator; species Alligator sinensis. The sequence continues at coordinate 183,780 of NW_005841921.1, forward strand.
TGCCTTGGGGTTTTGTGATTATAGTAGCTGAGTCTCAAACACAAATTTATTTCAGATATTCTCCTGGCAAGCACTATCAGAGAAGAGAACTGACAGTGTATGGGAGAACTGATTAATCTTGAAAACAGATTTTCCTTTAAGCTTTTAGGATAGTGTTACTAACAAAACTAGTTATTGAGCTAGTTGTCATTGCAGACTAATAATTACCAGTTTGTTAGGAAAAAATCTTGAGGCTGACTAGAATTGCTGTAGTCTTCTTTCGCTGGCTTACTGTGATCCAGTAACATCTTCTGGATACCTGACTTGAGCATGTGAGTTTGTAAGAGATAAAAACACTTTGGATTTCGAAGTGTGCTGACACAGATTGTGTGATAACTACAAAGCGACAAGAATTTATTAAAATTCTGCTGAGTTTGGAAATTGGAAGGGGACCAGCACGGTTTTATATGAAAATAAGGAAATATGTGGTTAAACGGTTTAGGCTACAACAGTAGGTGGTTTCCCTTCTTCTAGAAAGAGAGAAAAAAGAAAGAATCCCTGTATGCCTTTTTCTGAAAGAAAGGAAATTACACTAATGTGCATGATTTAGATGTTTTGAGGGGAGGGGGTGGCATAAAATACGTGCAGTTGGCAGAAAGAAATACTCGGGTTTTATTCAGTAATGTGTCTGTCTGTAGTTCATTACAAATTCAGCCTCTTAAATAAGTTTTGGGGTTTTTTTTCATTCTTGAGATGTAAAGTTGTGGAAATAAAATTATTGAAAAATCAAGTGAATCAAAATGCAGAATACAATCCATGTACTATCTTGCATGGATATTAAGTTCAGTCTACTTTGTGCTGCTTGTAAACTATTTTCATAATGCAGATAGTCGCTTTGTTTTTTGTTAAATGTATCGTGCAAGTTTTCTTAACAGAAAACGAAAGGGTTTTTTGGTAATTGCATAGGGGAGAAATTGTCCGTCAATGTACAGTCCATGGGTTGGCTCCATGCTGTGGGACCATTTCATCCAGCCCATGGAGCTGGAGAGGTTCCAAAAGAGTGGAACGGGGGGTGCTTTGCCCATGTAACAGCCAAGCAGCAGGGGGAGTGGTGACTGGCTTGGCTCATACTTGCTGCTAAATTCTGTTAAAGCAGCCCCTGCTACAGAAACAGTGCCTGCCCCTGGCATAAGGGAAAAATTGATGCTCTTGGTACTTTAAAAAACAAACAAACAAACTATGGGGCAGAGTTTGGGAGTGTGAATTAATAAACTTCTTCCACATATTTATTTAAAACAGTGAAGACTGAAATATTTAATCATTTATAATAATGTTGTTGCTAATTGACACAAGTCACCGGCTGAATAGCATATAGGTAATTACACAGTTGCTACATCACGCATAGTTTATTGTAGTCAATTCCTTTGTGTAGGCAAGATTAAGCCATTCCTGGGTACATTTACACATGAAATTAACACGATGCAATAAACTCCAGAGCAGTTCAGCTGCTCCTGGGTGCAGCATCTACATATGTGCTCAGGACAGCAACAGTTTGAGTTGCTAGATCTTGTTTTTTTTGTGGTTGCCCTGAGTCACTAAAGGATAGAGGTGTGTAGGGGAAGTGACCATGTCACCTCAACCTCCCATTTATATTTTAATTTCCTATAGTGGTGAAAGTCCAAATATTATTTTTTTTAAATGCCCAGCTAGAACTGTTTGTTGAACTACAGAACATAAGGATTTTAAGCAATGTGGACAGTTGTGAACAAAATCCTGGATCAAGGTCTTTTGATTCAGAAGCTTTGATTCATAGATTGTTAGGAGCTGGAAGGGACCTCACAGATCACTGGGTCCAGCCCGTCCCCCCCGCTCTAGACAGGAAGACAACTGGGGTCAAGTGACCCCAGCAAGGTGACTGTCCAGTCTCCTCCTGAAAACCACCAGGGTAGGTGACTGCGCCACCTCTGGAGGGAGTTTATTCCACAGTCTGGACACCCTGACTGAGAAGGAGGTTTTCCTAGTATTAAGCCTGAAGCAGCCTACCAGGAGTTTGCATCCACTGGTCCTGGTCTTCCCCTCGGGCATCCTAGTGAACAGTTGTTCACCAAGCTCCTGATGCACTCCTCTGATATAGTGGTAAGCCACTATCAAGTCCCCTCTCAACCTTCTGTTCTTTAGGCTAAAGAGGCCCAGGTCCCTCAGCCTTTCCTAGTATGGCTTATCTTGCAAGTCCCTGATCTTACGGGTGACTCTTCTGATAAAGTGTAACAAGTGGAAGTCCTGAGAGGTTTACAACCATCTATAAATTCTACTTTTGTCAGGTGTTTAAAATTGCTAGAAGCCCTCCTTTATTTGTTTTACTTTTCAGACATTTATTCACATAAGCTTCTACTCCAGATACTGTTTGCCTGCAGAGGAGGTCAGAGTATCTACTGAAAGCAGTCTGACATTTTCATGAGTTACACTGTATTATAACAGGGTTGTTTCTCTTTAAAACTAAGGTCAGCAAATGTAACCAAGCTCCCTTAATAGGGTATCTATTTCTTTTTTAAATTTCCTGTGGGAAGATGAATGTCTGGTCTTTTGCGTAGAAAGTACTTTTGCTTTAAATCACAGTATAACTTATTGCTATGTGGACTGTAGGTTCTTAGTGATGCATATTGTTTCTCCTGCTGCTTTAAATGGCACCATGAATAGTATTTCAGTAGAAATCTTTAATAATTGTCATTTTTCAATAAACCGTTCAAAAATATTAGAAAAAAATGTTAAACAATCAGGTTCCTTGTGAGGAGTGGGAATTAAAATATTACCTCAGTCTTTGTCGTTTAGATAGGGCAATAGCATTGAACTTAAGGTTTTTAGGCCTAAATGAAATTGATGCTTTTCAGTATTGGGGAAAAATGAATTTCAGGCAAAGTAACAACAAAGTACAGCACCTGTATAAGTGTAGGAAAGGCAGTCTTCATTTAACTTTTAAAAACAAATTTGTGGTAAATCATCTTTCCTGGTTGATTGTGTGCCACTTTTCACATCAGACTTCCTATTACGTTTACATGTAAAACCGAAGGTGCCTGTAGATGTGCTGGGAGGCTTCTCCAACATACTGCAATTAAAGCGTATCAGAGCAGGCTCAAACAAGTCTGCTGGAGTGTGCTAATTAGTGCTCCAGCAGCCTCTGGATCTTGTGTATTGACATCCCCGCACTTCAAAAATGGTGGTAGGCGCTTTAACTAAAGCTTGCTAGATGAGCCTTAGTTGAAATGCCCCTGCCACCATTTTGAAGCACAGGGACATTGAAATACAAGATACTGGCACTTAATTAGAGCATGTTCCCACCCCTGGAGCACATAGAAAACCACCCCAAGTGACTTTGTGAGCAATAATGGAGCTATAACTGAAAACTGGGTATACTAGCTTATAAATGAAAGTGTAACATAAAATAAATTTAATTTTGTGTAGTAAGCAAAATACAGGGTCCAGATTAGTATCTTGTAAGCATTTGAGTAGAATGTAGTTCATGGGAGAGTGAAGCAGTGCAGTGGAATTTCAGAGTACGCACTTAAATAAGTGTTGTGTATATAGCTTTTTTTGCCCTAGTTATAGAAATACAGCAGTACGCTATCTTTATTCTGTATAAATGCTTTTGAATTCAACCCACATATGTTTGCTTGTTTCAGGTGTACTTAAAGGCGCCTATGATTCTAAATGGTGTCTGTGTTATCTGGAAAGGCTGGATTGATCTACAGAGACTAGATGGTATGGGCTGCCTGGAATTTGATGAGGAGAGAGCACAGGTAAGGTAGTCTCAAACCTTGTAGTTTACCCACATATCCTGTTTGTAAAAATGTGCAACTACTAAGAAGATGCAGTTTCTTTCAGAAGAGTGACTATTGTTCATTCAGGTTTCAGATTTAATAAGGGATCTCAGGAATTATGCTCTCTAATTTTTGTCTCTTCTGCCTTCAACCTTGTGGAAAAAATTTAGCAGGAAACTTCCAGTCTGGAAAATCCACAAAAATAGATAGTTTCACTTTTATAAATATATTGTAAAAGTAATTTGTAATTTCATTTGGGCAGGGACTGTCTGTAGCAGTGGTGCTCAGTCATTTGGCCCTGGAAGCTGAATAAGTGCTTTGGGGTCAGTCTATGGGCCAGGTCGGGTCCTGCACACCAGGACTGGACCCCATGCAGTCTCCACTGCAAGCCAGGATAGGACTCTGCACAGCCTCAGCCAGTCGCCCAGAGCTGGTTCCACCCAGCCCTGCACGCTCCTACCCTGATTTCACCTCATATTCCACCATCACCTGGCTGTGTGCACCCCAATTGGGTCCCATACTGCCTCAGCCTGACCTTGCACACTGGGATTAGACCCTGCACTGCCCTGAGCACCTGATCTAACACACAGGGCCTAAAATCCTTTTTATCTGGCCTGTGAGGTACCTCATGTATCTGGAACTTTGGCAGTAGGGGAGCAGCAATTGATGCTGCCACCACTTTCCCACTGCCAAAATTTTGGCTCTTGCTTACACAGGCCAGATCTGGTGCATGGGCTGATCATCTCTGGTCTACAGTTTACATGAACTGTAAGGCACTCAGCAGATTTGGACAGTAAAACTTCTTTGCTGCTGAGCTGAGAATATGGGAAAAGTATTGGCAATCTAGTATTAAAAAATAACACAGGCATCATTTAAGACTGTAAAAGTTATAAAGACCAGTGGCTATTTCCTAAAATAATTGAAATAAGCCCATTCCAATTCACTATCATCCAAGACATTTTGTTTTTCAAAGTAGATTTTTGTCCCCCACTTCCCAGCCTTTTTCTGATGGTGGCTGACTCGGCTTTGTATAGATATGACATCTGAGAAGTCTGATAGTGTAACTCAAGTGAAGTGATACTTAAGCTTGCTTTCTAGACAGTATATAGGAGCACAGTAAACACTTGCAAAATGCAGTTTCATTTGTTGGGCAAGATGGCTCTCTGAAATTTATATAATATGTTAAAACTTGATTGCACTACTGCAAGAAGGTGTAGTCTGCAGACTGTTCTGCTTCTTAAGAACAGGTTCAGATTTGAGTTCTTCATGTGTTATCAAAAAAGAGGATGCAGCAGTTTGTCACAGTAAGCATCTGTGCTGCCTTGAAGACTACAATGTGTATCTGTGCTGCCTTGAAGACTACAATGTGTTATTGCTTTATTGTCTTTGCTGCAGAAAGGAATAGCAGTAAAGATCATTTATCCTCTTTCTTCAGTCTGCATGTTGTAGGCATTGTTTGTATTGTTTTTTATACTGTCGTGATCATACTGAATGGTTTAGAATGGCATGAAGACAAGGGCCCTGGCCCAGGGGCAAACAGTTTCTAAATAGCAAGAAAAGTGAGGTGAAGGATGCTGTGGAAAGCAGAATGATTTAAGTGTCTTGTTACATCTTGCACTGTGAGAGGCATAAGTGTTGATCTGTATTAGTGCTATCTCAAGTTTGGAGCAGTTGCATGTTAAGGCCAGCAGGGACTTGGAGGACTGAAAGGGAAGACTCCTTCCTCCACGCTGGACTCCTCTGGGAAGCAGGGGGTGGGGCTCCCTCCAGCAGAGCGTGGAGACCTGTGCAGCAGGGAGTGGGGGAAGCAGCAGGCTCCATTGCGGGGCTTCCCCTGCTGCGAGTGCAGGACTTGTAGGTGTGTGGCATGGAGCCCTGGTAATAGAGGCAGCCGGGCAGGCTACACTCCCTCCCTCTGCACAGGGCTAGCCAGAGCCACACCCCACCAGGCGTCTGCACTGGGCACAAATGCCCCGACCTCCCCACCTGCTTCTGTTGCCAGCAGTGGGGTTTGCATGCCATGGGAGTGTGTGAGGGGTCCCTACACACCCACACCCCACCCCCACAACCCCACCTACATGCATATACCCCAACATACCTTATGCCCCCCTACACAGCCACACCCTCTCACCCCCCCCGCGCGCACACACATGCACACACAATAAGAATGAAACAATTGTATAATAAAATATAATAGGTGTTTGACTTCTAGTGTATGATTTGGTTTCCTGGTTCTAAGATGGCAGCCCCCTCTCCAAAAAGGAGTATTTGCGGGGAGAGGGGGCAGTAAGGAGAGGGGCATCCAGTGGCAAAGGTCAGGTTAGGGGGCAAGACTTCTGATCCCAATGTGGTAACCAGGGGACGGGGCAAGTGTCAAGTGGTGAGACTACCTATGTGGCCCCCAACAGCTCGCCAAAACTTTTAAGTGGCCCTCCACCCAAAATAATTGCCTGCCCCTATTCTAGACATTCTTCTTCACAGGGATGAACTAAAGCCCTAGTGTATGTGTTTATACATATGCATGCATGCATACATACATGTATACTGGGGGGTGTGTGTGTGTGTGTATGTGTGTGTATGTATGTGTGTGTATATATATACATATATATATATATATATATATATATATATATATATATATATATATATGTATATATATATATATGTATGTATGTATGTATATATACACGCACACACACACACACACACACACATGCGCACCCCCAGGCATACATGTGCATGCACGTGTGTATATGAGATGTATGTATGCATGTCTATGTATCAATATACGTGTATATATGCCTATACATATACACATATGTTTTTGTATCTACATACACGTGTTCATATACATACATGTAGACGCATGCTTTGACTGGACCAAGGCTTCTGCTGGGACCAAAGCCAAAGTTTCCTCGCTAGATGATCTTGTCTTTCAGCACAGGGTCAGACTGATCGCCAGATTTGAGATCAGGAAGAAATTTTACCTGGGGTCAGAACTCCTCCGGAAATCTTTGAGAGGAAACTAGACAGTCACGTTGCTGGGGTCACCTGACCCCCAGGTCTCTTTCCTGCTTGGTGCAGAGGGTTAGACCCGATGATCTTCTGATGTCCCTTACAGTCTAAGAGTATTAACTGGCGCTTTAGTTTAATTCTTTTTCCCTTAGGTAGGGAAATAAGTTTTGCTCTATTAAAATGCATGCATATTAGGATTATAAAATGCATAGTTGCATAGATGGATATACCTTGTAAACTGAAAGAAACAAGCCCATTTTTTTCATATACTTATTCCCTAGAACCCCATCATCAATGGACATATGCCTTTGACAGGGTGATAGGCTTCTAAAGAGCAGTCACAGTTACAGTTGCTGGTTCCTCCTTCAACTACAGGATGCTCCATAAGATTATAGAAAGGCTTGTAACTGAATTCTGTAGGAGTCTTTAACCTCTGTTTCCTGAAGACCGTATGTCTGCTACTCCTGAAAATCCCAAGTCATATTTGATATAACTTTTCCCTTTTCCTTTACCCTTCCTTTTGGGGCTTGTCTTGAGACAGATGGATACTGGAATTAATTAAATGATGGTATATACCATCTGTTGCACATTCCCATGGAGGAGTGCTTTCTTGGGATCTTTGGCGTTGTGTGGTCTCTCTTAGTACCTCCTAAAGACAGCCCAGGCATAGCTTCTTGAGTAGGGGGAGGAAGCCCTGATTTCCCAACTCTGAGACCTTAGACTTTTAGTCCCTGACCCTCCCTGGCCAGCTGTGTCTTCCTACCAGTTCAGCTCCTGAAAGAGAGACTTTACTTCTCCAAAGGAAGAAGAATACAGCCCAAGCGGCAAAACAGGCATCTCCTCTTCATTCAATAAAGGCCTTTACTGGGGGTAGAATAAAGTGTTTTTATTGTTTCTGGGTAGGGGGGGGGCGGGGGGCATGAATAATTGCCTTTGCCAACTCATGGTGCCTTGAATTTAAATACTTGTAGCAAGCAGTGAACCACTGGGTTCTGTGCATTCTGACTTCACAAATAACGCTTGATGTTCAAAAGATAAGTTCATGGTTCATTGTCTGGTGCATGTGGTCACAGTGGAGGGAGCTTTCAACCTTTTTTCCATGATTGGTTTACTGTGTCCTAGTCATTTGACTAATGCTGTGTTCGGTGGGTATAGGGCTTTCTTGTACGAGTGAAGGGGACTGATGCATTCAATTTCCACAAAGTATAAACCTTAATTAAAATAAAACAATGCATCTTAAATTTAAGATTTCTTTAAATTACAAAATGTTAAGGTATAGAAACTGTTTGACATCCACACAGGCCTGGCTGTGCCTGTTTAGTCAAATTATACAATAATCATGTTGGAAAATTGAGCCATTTTTAGCATGAGTATTCCCAGATTAGACAAACCTGATTTTTTAAGGCCTCTTAGGGTTTCTACTCATTTTTCCCTCTGGTGGTGTTTCTGCAGAAAGTAAAATTATGGAGGAAAAGAAGCCCTTTCTGTCTTGTAAAAATGAAGTTAGTCTAATCCTAGACCACAACCACTAAAATACCTCAATTGCAATAATGCTATTATTGCTTGGTGTTGCTAGAGGGTAGAATTAAGACTCTTTGGATCCCTTAGCCGTGAATTTACATTCCCTAACATGTCTTTATTGCTTTAAAGTGTAACTTTAATCCTGAATTTCCTGATTTATATATATATATATATATATTTGTTTTCACAGTGTTCCTTTAATATATTTTATCCTTAAGTTATTAAAACATACATTTAACCTTAAATAGTTTAAACAGTGTTTTTGTCTTAAAATATATCTCTGCATTAAATCTTGAATTTAATGAAAGCATCTATCTTCAGCCTCAAATGGTAGTCTTTTCTTGAGGCGCCTGAATTCAGGGTGTGAAGAGTAAAAATATACTAAGGGCGTGGATCTGCAAGGTATATGATTGTACAAACTCAATTACAAGTGTGTAATCATTCTTTTCAATGTCTTATTTTAGGTATGCCTTAAAATGAATGATTCTGTTATGGTAGATAATCATGTCTGTTACAGAAGTGGATAAGGACCCATCAGGAATTAATCTCCATGGTGCTCGGCAATGCACAGACATATAAAATGGTTCTTTAATACCTTGTTTAATTTCCCACTTAAATCCCCTTAAAAGGTTAACATACATAACTAAAATGTATACTCATTTTTGAAGTTTCATTTTGGCCAGCTTTCAAAAATCTAGGTACTATTCTTCTGTTGTTTTTAAGTTGCAGCTTCTGAACTATTTCTCTAATATACTTCCCGTGTCCCTTTTTCACTTGTAATTTTCAAATTGCTTAAATCATTATTTACTTCCACTTCTAAAACTCTTGTAGTAATATTACTGTAAGATGACCGACTGCTGTATTTAAACTCCAGAGTAATTTTAAGTGATCCTGATGCATATTATATAGTACAGATAGTACAGTGCCTGGGACAGCCACCATCTAAATAACTTCATATTATGTTGTCCAGTTTATACAAGTGGTTTTCTCTATTGTGTGAAAGTTACTTTATATAGATAAAACTGTCCCTGCGTTCTCTTGCATTTTCAAATCTCTTTCTATTTCAGTTCATAGGGATTCAGATTCAATTCTGTCACTTCCATTGTTTTGAAATAAACTATCCTCTTCTAGGTCATAAAATATCTAAAAGATTAATTGCACATAGACATTTTCAAAAGATATGATGACAATTAAAGTATTTCTTTTTTTTCCAAAATTAACCTTTTTGTTATTTTACAGATATTGTAGTAATCTTCCCATTTATTAAGCAACCTGTAGATTTTCACCATTGTTATTGAAGGCCTAGACTCAGCAAGGAGTTTATATGCATGTATGTTTAAATACAGATAGTGTATGATTGGCTTCACTAGGATGACTACTGTAAGACCCTGACTAAATTGAGGCAAAAATTGCATATTTTGAATTCTGGGCTTTTGGAATTTTGTCTGTGCTCTGTGGCTATGTACATATTTTGGTATAGCACTATGCAACATACTTTTGCTAAAGCTCCTGATTTGTTATCTCAACCTTATTTCTGTCAAATTTTCTTTTCCTATCAGGTTGCTGTAGTGTCACTAAGATATAATTGTGCTTATGGATGGCAGCCTGTCTTTCTTACTGAATATATCCTGTGTTACATTGAGACCTCAACTGTTTTGCTTGTTTTCCTCATTAATCCAGTAAATGTTGTCAGCTGTAAAAGCCAACTTTTTTATTTTGATTGATTTGTATTTTTGTGTGTACAGCTCACAGGGACAGAAAAGATTTTCTGTTGATCCACTTTATTGTAGGCCATGACAGCTTCAGTATGAAATTTATTATTTGGAAATTACACCCTCACCTTTTTCCTAGGTGCTAGTGAGCCAGTCTTATAGCCATCAATAGATGCTAACTCTAGGTATTGGCTTACTGAGTCAAAATACTGCCAAGGTTTTGAAGTAACTGGCAAGTGAGTACATAAATATTCTAAAAGCTTAACTTCCATCCCAAAACTGAATTCTTACTTGAGAAGATGGAATAATTACTTAATGATTTTGGTCCCAAAGAAGCTTTCAGAATGATATCATTCTTTGACTATATAAAATGATGGAATTTTCCAGGAGTCTTCTATCTAAACGGATGCATTAACCCCTCCCCCCAAAACAAAACAAACAAACCCACTTGTGTATACCCTTCTATGATCCAGATGGTCGAAAGATATGGGAAGTTAGATGAGTTACTAGATCAGTAATCTTCAGTCAGAGATACTTTTAGGGAGAACTGTGTTTTTCCCATTAGGTTTCACCTGGCTTGAAATACTGCTTTTTTCATTATACAGAAAGTCACTTTAATTCATGAAGTAGGTAATCCTAATTTTCTGTATAGATCCCCTACATTTAAAAATTAGGTTAGTTTTTCCATACTAATCAGTCACCAGCTTTGCCATCTGTTTTGCTGCTGTCTTTCTCCATTAAAAGAAACAAACTCTTCCCTTCCACTGCTCAGCCATAATTGCTATATATTATGCCCATATTAAAAATAGCCAGCAGGAGCCTGGTGTGCTATACAAGTTACTGGCAAAATGGTATTTTGTTGCTGACAGCTTTAAACGTTGCCCTTCAATATAACTTTCTGGGGACTTAACTATGGAGAATTATTGACTGACAGATGTTCGTATTAAAATATGTTGGGCCACCCGGGGCACTCTTTCACATCATTTCACAATGTAGCTGTAGGGTACAGGATAGTGCCTTAGGCAAAAAAAAAAAAAAAAAAGTAATTTGACATTCTTTTAGACTAGAGACATTTTATCTTAAATTTAAAAATTAATGTATTTAATCCCTTCATATATAAAAAATCTAGTTGGGTTCTCAGGAACTGAACATTTTTGCCTTTTAAAGCTCAAGGTTAGGATTTCTGTCTTTTAGGAGAAATCTTCAACTTGAAAATAACACTTGCCTAATATGGACAGTTAAAAGTACAATATCAGATTGCAAGAACAAAAAAAGTTAATATGAAAAGGTATTTTTTACTTATTTGCTGTTCCTTGCATAGCTGGTTCATCTTTGCTTGACCCTTAAAAGCATCTGCAAGGTGACAGAAACTTTTTTTTAAATTTTAAATCTGTCAGTTTATCATTCCTGTTTAGTAGGTCCCCATTAAGGAAAGTGTATCTATAAACCAACTGTGGCAGTACTGGCTGAAACAATGAAATCTTCTATCAAAAATACTGTCACTGGACTCTTACAGAGTGCCTGCTAGAAAAACAAGTTAAGATGTTTCCCCTTCTCTTCTCTGTCTAATTGTAAAGCTATATCGAAAACATGAGATATATTTTTTTACCAAAAACGTGGAAGTCTGCTGATTAAAATTTAGTTGTCGTGTGTGTGCACGCACATGTGTGCATACATGCACAATTGAGAAACAAATGTTTTCTACCTCTTTACACTTCCTAATATATTTTTTAACATAAATTATACCCTGTGGGCTGTGACTAATAAATATATGTTCAAGATGCGCCATTACAAGAATTTAAATGTTAATCTGCTAACCAAAATAATTGCTTTAGGACATAATTACATTTAAAAGCCATCAGTTGTCAGCTATGGCTATTTTTAGTGCTATCAGTGAATTTACTAGAAAACAAAAAAATAGTAAATTTCCATGAAGAATTTAATAATGCAATATGTAGGTTCATGGATAAAATCTATTTTACATGCCAGTTAATTTTTTTAACACAGGTGAAAGATAATGCCATTTTCCTACAACTCTTGAGGCTTCCTTTAAATAGTTGGTCTTAAACCTGCACTCCATCTTGAAGCAATGCAGATAGTCCTTTAAAAGCAGTTCTTCTCTGGAAGGTGTGGGGGCTTTTTGGTTGTTGTTTTTTTTAAGGTGGCACTGAGTAGCTCTCTTTCTATCATTTAATATTATGTTTCCTCAGCTTCCTTGTGAAAAGATATTCTCTCTAGCTGCTAAACTTGCAAATTCAGTCTGCAGTCTGGAACGTAAAGCCGTGGCCTCCCTACTTTTTGTCATTCTTGCCAGTAGATTTCTGTAGATTAGTTGTCCCTTGCTGCCTGAGGTCAGTATTATTTTCTTCAAATGATGTCTGAAGTTCAATAAAACAGGATTTTGTTGGAAATAAGTATAGTGTTTTGTGTCATTTTTCTGTCTTTTGGTTTGGTAGCAGGAGGATGCATTGGCACAGCAAGCCTTTGAAGAAGCTCGGAGAAGAACTCGTGAATTTGAGGACAGAGACAGGTCTCATCGAGAGGAAATGGAGGTGAGGGTTTCACAGCTGCTGTCAGTAACTGGTTAGTACTTTACCAACAATCTAGATTGTTTCTATTAACTTGTCTGTTTGTCCAATGGTGGGGCATTTCTGTTTGTTTCTGTTGAATTTTGCAATGTGTAAAGCATGTTTTATAAATCACTCGCACTTAAAATCTGGAAAGCACAAAGATATATTTTTTTAATTAGTTGAATAATGATAGGTTGTTTTTATTTACCCTTGCTTCCTTAGATGGCCCATTTTCCAGTTACGGACGCATGATTCTGAGGGTGGCTTGTATGACCATGATACAAATGCTAACAGCTATAAAAAAGAAGTGTAGTTAAGCTGTATTAGTGAATCTGCTACTTTCTGTCTCTCCCACAGATACTGGAGAATTCTGGGGGATGCTGGCAGTCCCTCCCCTAGTGATAAAAGAATACCAACAAGTTGATTCAGACACTTATTTTCTACTGCTGGCTTAGATCTCCTTTCCTCTTTCCATCTCCTTCCTCTCTTTAGGTTTATCCCATGAGCCTGACACCATCTTCTCTCTCTGGGCTAGCTCTCCATTTGCTCTTTCTGGTTTTGGTACCATCTGAGCGCCTTTCCTTGCTGAATAGAGAGCAGGCATCCACTGGGACTAAGGAAACAAAGGTGCTTGAAGACAAGATTGTGAGAAATTCCTTAGTATACCCAAAAAAGGGAAGGTACTGGTAGAGAAGTCCATGGAAGGCGAGGGCTAGGAAGCTGAAGGGAGTGGTGCGAGAGAATAGAGGGGGAGAAGTTATTTGAATTTCTTTTATTAGGATTTTACTTCCCGCTCCCAGTTTTATCTGTAACTGCCTTGGACACAAACAGCAGTGACAGGGAGCCAATCTTCTTTCTCTCAGGCTATTAGTAACTTTATTTGCTTCTATCTCTTTCTTTGCTGCTACCTCTACAGAGTTAGCATTAGTCTTGCCATTACAGGTAGTGGTGAAAGCTGCTGAGTAGCATTGTTTCAGTGTAGAGTTCAGAGACCTTCCTGGGCACCCCAGATTATTGAATGGCTAAAGCCTGTGCTGCTTATTAGGGCTGTGCAAAGCTTCGGTGCCTAATTTGATTCGTCTCAATTCAGTGGCTGAATCTCCAAATCAGAATCGAATCAGAGAACCCTTTAATTTCTCCGAATTGAATCGGAACCCTCTGAATCAATTCGGCGATTTGGACATAGACGCAGCTTTAAATGTTTTTTCTGCACGCTTCTAGGTAGCAGGCAGCTCATGAATGCTGCAGTGCTGGGGCGAATGGAGTGTCCCACAGAAATGTGGGGGGCTCCCCAGTGCGCTCAGCAGCAGATCCGGAAGTGGGCCAATCACCAAGCCAGGAGGGGCACGGGGGGAGCCCCCAGCACGCTCCCTGGCAGACCTGGAAGTGGGCCAGAAGTACTTGCAGTCCACTTCCTGGTTTGCCACCAAACACGCAGGGCTCCCCCCACCCCACTTTAGCATTCCCAAGCCACGCCTGGTACCTCGAGTTATGTAGAAAAAACATTTAAAGCTGTGTCTGTAGCCGAATAGCTGATTCTCTGAATCTGCATCGAATCTTCAGATCCGGATTCGGCTGAATTGAATAGGGGACAGTTGTCCGAATCAACGAATCAGATCGCTGTCCTTGATTCGGGCCAGAATCGAATCCAAATCAAATAGGGCCCGTTTTGCACACCCCTACTGCTTATGGCTTTACTTCTAATAGAACCTGTGTTAGCAAGGCTGAAATGAGATGGGGTAAGTTTATACATAGGATGACCATAATGGCCTGGTTTAACTAAGATGGTTCTGGATTTCGGAGGCCAGTCCCACCTGGCTGGTGTGAATTATAATGAGCATCCTGGAAATGTGGGGGCATAGGGCACAGTCTGACAGGGAGGCAGAGCAGTGTGGAGTGGCATGGCAGGCAGGTAGGTACCGCTACCTGCCCAACGTACAACACTGTCCCACCCCCGCCTCTGCCTGCAGCAGCACCACTGACTTGGGAGAGTCGGGGACAGGATGGGCAAGTGTCCCAGATTTCCTTATGGTCAGCTTGTTTATATGTACAGCAGTCATGCTTCCCACTTGTATTGTAGACAAAGCCCAATTTATTGTCTCAGGCTGCTTATTTCCATAGTTTAAATGCTTCATTATAACAACAACAGCTTACTCATTGGTAGCATGTAGAAGTATTCATTTTGTTGTGCCTAGGCACTGTACACAGATACTGAGCTTATCAGTTTTCATGAAGCTTGGAGCTGGAAAGAAATATTTTGTTCTCTCATGCTTTTCAAAAAAAACGTGTATCTGGTTTGTTTGCAGATAAACACTAGACAATTGATCTTACTTAAGACTATAGAGAAGTCAAGGTATTTTGAAGTGGAAAATGGCAAGATCATCTAAATATGGACTTTGAGGAAAAAATTGTCTTTTTTGGGGGGGGGGGTGCCCCCCTCCCCCCCAATTCAGTGTATTTTAATTGAATTGTAGAAGTGGGCATAATCATTAAACACACAGATAACACAAGCATGGCTTGGTGTAAAATCCGAAATGGAACGGAATACATTTTAAAAATCACATTGTAGATTTTCATGTTCACTGTGTTTCTAGTCCAATATCAAATTTCTTAACTACTGCACACATGCAGTCAGTATCGGATACAGTTGTCAATCTGTATTTCTTTTCATGCTTGTATCATTGCCAGTAATAATGCTTGAGGTCACATCCTACTTAGTTATATTTATACAGCTCCGGTGAAGTTAAATCATCTGGTGAGTTCACAGGTGCAATATAATTTGACCTGCAAAAACATGGTACAATGAGGTTTGTTTGTGTTTTTTTTGTTTGTTTTTGTTTTTTGTAGAAAAGGTAGTCGGAAGAAACCATCTTTTAAAGTAGTTGAGCTTTACTTTGGATGTTGAAACACAGTGCGGACCCCACAAATACCATTATTAGTTACTCTACATGTAGAACTACACATCCAATCCTTTTTTTAATGTTGTTCTGTTTATCATGGAGCAAACAACAAAGTTGGGAACTGCTAGACATAGAATAAGATATCATCAATGTAAGGCATTGTCCTAGGGATTGAAACAATGTCTGTACAAAATTAGACAATTTCAGACTGTAGTACTATAGCTGAAATGGCTTTAATAGAGACCAGATTCTAGTTCAATAAGAGAGGGGGAAAAATCTTAAAGTACTCCACCCGCCCCTACTCAAAAGAGAGGCGCCAGCACTTTGGAAACATTCATCCAAAGCTTGGCAGCATATGAAAATGATCACAGATTTCATTCTTTATTTATACAGCTTTCTTTCTTTCTTTGTAGATATGTTTCTTTATAAAAAGTCTCTGTGTAGATTATTTTTTAAACGTAACAAATGGTAGATCATTGCCAAAGCATGATCCCTTTATTATGTGTTTGAACACTTTAAGTACTCTTTTGTGTTAATATTTATTTTTTTAAAGACAATTAGAGGTTCGGATTGGTGGTATTTTAGGAAACAAAAAATGATTGAAATAGCTGCTGCTTAATAGTGAAACTTTAAATATAATAGTAGAAAATAGTAATGGTGAAAAAAGCATTGCTTCTGGTATTTGTGCACACAAGAATTGCAACGCAGACTGTTTAGAGAACATATCTGAAGTATCTGAGACCAGACTTGAGGAACAGTATAATTTAATTCCCCTTCATTTTGCAAATAATTTTTATTACGTCACACTTATTCTGCATTTTTATGATGTTCCTCGATTAAATGAATATTTTTAAATGTAAAAGTAGTAAACACTTGTGGAGAGAATTTATTTCTAAATGTTAAGTTCTAGTTCTTATAAGTGTTTTCCTTACGTTGAAATACAAAATACAATTCCAATGTGGCCTAAAAAAAACAGTTCCTATTCAAAATTTGTATGTTTAACATAAATGTTCTTGAACATAATACATGTTTTCAATAAGTACTTTCTAAATTAAGGTTGTGTTCTAATGACTTCCACTTTTTTAGAACGTTGTTTGAATGTTGTCAGAATAAAAGTTGAATGTGATGCATGTGAGGAAAGACTGACATTCATAATTAAAGGACTTAATTTGCTATCCCTATTTTTGAAAATCTGTCACGCACTTTTGTGATGAAGCCACTAGATAAAGCTAAGAGCCAAGTTCCATAAGTGGATGTATACCAGTAATGAATTTGTCCCACAGCCTTTGTCTTACTAATTTCATGTTGTTAACTAGTTTTTTCATATAAAAATCTCATCTTGGAATATTTTTGCTTTTTCATTGTTCTCCATATAGTAAAGGAGTTTCATAATACTCATTCTGTTCTGGAAGAGGTGTTAGGTATATAATTTTCATATCTCCTGCTTTTTTATTTTTGGGAAGAAAGTTGTCAGCATTCATCAAGGAAACCTCCAGTGTATTTTTGCTATCACTAATGGACGAAGTGCTCCTTGTAGGTTGCTGAGCAGTATTGATGCCTGAACAGGTTTTCCTCTAATAGAGCATATAGAAGTATAGTTTTAAATACAAACAAGGTAAACCCCATTTATTGCTTCCTCATCAGCTAGTTCTCACCTGCCAGTTTCCATTTGCAGTATTGATGCCCTAAGGATCAATGTCAGGGGTGCAAGGCTCCTGCTTTTAATATTGATATCAATGGGAGATGGCAAGTGGCTTGTACTTTTTACATGAGTTAAATGGCTATCCAGGCTAGTTGTCACTGTCTCTCATGCATTTGACTGCAGTAGTTTCCTATGCTGTTTCAATGTGATGGAGTCTTGAAATAGATTTCTCTTTATAGTCACTATTTTAACTGAATTCAGTCATTTGGTGCAAGACTTTTTACAGTGGGCACATCTACCTATGCTATACTGTGCATGAATAAACTGTTCCTGGGCATGCATCTGAATGTGCACCCCGGTGCAATTAACTTCAGAGAAATCCGCTCTGGGGTTTATTCATGAACACCATGTGCTGCTGTGTTGGAGCACCTCCGGCTGTCAGGGAATCCCGGGAATCAGCCTGCCAGCCCGGGACTGCTCCCCCTGGCCCAAAGTGCTGTGGAGGGGCTGGCTTGGGTCATGAGGGAGCTTCAATGCAGAGCTACCCAGCAGGCAGCCTCTGCACTGAAGCTCCCTCATGCTCCAAGCCAGCCCCTCCAGCATCTATATGCGCGCTGCTGCAGAGTTTTTTACTCAGCAGCAGGATAGTACTTTCATTTATAAGTAGTATTTGTATTTACAAGTACTATTCTGCTGCAGAGTGAATTAGTTTACTCCTGCCTAATACGGGTGCACGTGTAGATGTTGAAACATTTACTGTACAACTAATTAGTCAACTGCTCCGTATAAGGCTACTGCCAACTAGAGAAACTTTCGGGAAGAAATGCTTCCAGGGCCTCAGACCAGCGGAGTCAAAATATGTTAGGATTAATATAGCCAGTACTTGGTCCAAGGAAGCTGCAATTAGCTGCCTTCTGCCAACTGTTCAGTGGAACAAGAGATACAAAGTGGTGGTCTTACAGAAAGGGATTGGGCATAATGTATTGGAAGTCCTGTGCTCCTGTTTTGTGGTGTCTGCAGATAATTTTGGTGAGGGTTAGCTTTGTGTGTGGAAATTACAGTTTTATAATGTAAATGGTTTTTTGAAAGCTCAGACTGTGTACTTTCTATGACAGAAGCTCAGATGTCCAAATTCCCTCCTCCCTTACCCCATTTGTTTGCTCATGAGCTTGGTCAGAGATATTCTGTTAAGTCTGGGTTCCCTTGGGGGTTGAGCCATCCACTATTTTTTTAATTGAGTTTATGCAAAAAAGCAATTTAAAGAATTGCACAAAACAGAACAGCACAAAAAAGAAAAACTAAAGTGTTTAAATTTCATTTCCCAAATAACTACAGTGCACTTTATTTTCGCAGTACTGCAAGCAAAGAAGCAGAGTGGTTTACTCTTCCCTGAAACAGCCTAGTCTAGCAGTCTCTCTTTGTGGTCTTGTGCTAAATATAAATTACATTAATGGGTAAGCAGAGCCATTTTAGGAAGCTACATGAAATTCCCATTTAATATGACTTTAAGTTTTCTTAAGAATACATAAAAGTTCCAAAACTTTTTGTTGTTCTTTCTATGAAAAGCAGCGCACACAATGGCGAATATTTGAATTATGTTTAGTAAAATAAAACATTTAGCTCACAACTGGACAACTGCTGTGCCTCAATTGTACATATAACTTCATTGGTTGTTGTCGGGAATTATGTGTGAATATGCATAATAGTTTTCCAAATTAATTTTTATGAACAGTTAGAAACCAGATACAAACACTGATACTAGATGCTCAATATGAAACAAAAAAGTATGATTAATTTTCAGCTTCATTTCTGAAGTATTGGGAAAAGATGCACCTTTCCTGTCTACCTTGTTTTTGTTTCTGTACTTTTAGAAATATGTTTTAGATCAGTGGTCACCAACCAGTGGATTTTGATTCATTGATAGATCTTGGAGCCTCTTAGACTTGATCCGGAGCTGGGGTGGGGGTCTGTGTGTGCCCCAGCCCAGCAGGCAAGCCCATGGGGGAGGGAAGGGGCGGGGGATAGATTGAGGCCCCCACAGTGAGGGACAGTGCTGCAGAGGCAGGAGCAGAGGTAAGTTGAGTGGGGCCGCAGCCGGGTGGGACATACCTGCTGTGGAGGCACACCCCCAAATAATTTTTTCTCCCTCTGCCTCGATCTGTCTCCCCGCCTTCCCTCCCCACAGACTTACCTGCTGGGTGGGAGGGAAGGGGGGGTGTCAGCAGCACACAGTAGATCTTGGGTTGCTTTTAAATGCCAAAGGTGATCTCCTAATTAAAAAGGTTGGAGACCACTGTTTTAGATGAAAATTGTAATTTTTAAAATGCCTATACAAACAAAATTTAATGGTTAGTTTTTCATTAAACATGTTATGTGTTCTAAGATGAATCGTGCATGTGACTTCTGTTGAATATAGGGTCATGTCCTTAATTGAGACAACTTAGTTCTGTTAGGAAGAGCCATCCCACTTGTGTGTAGAAAGAGACAGTTGGCTTTGAAGTTTAAACTGCTGTTGGTTGGGTAAGGATCACCTTTTTCCCCGACAGATATTTAGTTGGGTCAAGAACATTTTTAAAGGAATTTTGTTTTCTTAACAAGCATGTTTGAGTTTAGTTATGTCCTGTGTAAAAAGTTGAGCTGTTGCTGTCCTGAAAAATTTTCTTAAGCCACAAGTTACTAGAAGGCTATTGGCACATAGACCAGGGGTGCTCAATAGGGCTATGTGAAGCTTCAGTCACTGATTCAGTTTGGCGGCTAAATCTCCCCATCAAATCAAGAGACCCTTTAATCTCTCCGAATTGATTCGGAGAGATTCAATGATTCAGACATAGACATAGCTTTATATTTTTTTTCTGCATACCTCAACATACCAGGCAACTTGCGAACGCTAAGGGTGGATTGAGCATCCCATGGGAATGCTGGGGGGGTCCCCAGTGCACTTGGCGGTGGATCCAGAAGTGGACCAGAAGCACTTGCAGTCCACTTCCGGGTCCGCCAGGGAGTGCAGTGGGGGGCCACCCACCCATGCTCCCCCGGCTCAGCGAATGGTGCCTCCCTGGGTTGGGGGGGGCACCCAGGGTCCCCCTGTACTTCTGGTCCATTTCTGGGTCTGCCACCGAGCACTGCGGGGCGGGGCATGCTCCTGTGGGATGCTTCATCCGCCCCACCATCTCGGTGTTCATGAGCCGCACCTGGTACCTCGAGGTATGTAGAAAAAACACATAACGCTCTGCTTGTGGCCAAATCACTGGTTCTCCAAATCAGAATTGAATCTTCAGATTTGGATTCAGCCGAATCAGATCGGAACATTGATCCAAATTAACAAATCAAATCGCTGTCCCCCGATTCGGGTTGAAATCGAATCGAATACGGCCTGCTTCTCACACCCCTAGTGCTCAAAGCTCTCCCCACAGGCCAGATCTGGCCCCTGGTTCCATGTCCTCTGACCTGCAGGGCTCATCCCAGGTCCAGAAGTTTGGCAGTGAGGAAGCTGGGAACACTTCTCCTCTGATGTTGAATTTACAGACCTATGGGGAGGCCCAGGCCCTGCATGCTAACTGGGGCATGCAGGTCAGTACTGGGCTGGATCCAGCCTCCCAGTCAGCCCCACACAACTTATCAGGCCTTTAGGAGCAAGAGCTAGAGCACCGCTGGCATAGATTATATTGTTGGTTTTGGGAGAGGTTATGTAAAATATACATACATATAAAGGTTATATACATATAAAAAGTGAAGGAGACGATAACCCATTTTAGGTCAGTCAGTTGTGAGCATTCGTTCTCATCATGGGCATATTGTATCAAAACGGGAGGAGGGGGAAAAGTCCTGTGCAACTGTTTAAATAAAAGCTGTGCCATAAAGAAAAAAATTGTTTTCACTGCAACTCTAAAAGAAAGTGGCCCTACAAGGTTTTCTTGCTCTCCCCTCCCCCCTTACAACTTGTTCTTTCTCAGTAAAATTTCTGATCTAACCCTATACATTTTGGTAGAAAACCTTTTACATGTACAATCACTTGTAGCTGTTTTTTGCCCACATGTAACCCAGATGTGCAAGGGACATAGGACATCCATGCAGAAGCCCTGTTTTTTCTATACCATCTCTGAGCTATCAGCCCTTGGTGGCAACTCCCAAGAAACTTTCCTAACGGGGGGTTTCTAAGGGTTTGCATTCTTCTACAGAGTACCTGTGGGCAAACCCAGGTCTGACTCCTCTCTAGGCTCTGCCTCCTGCTGCTGTGCTCTTATCCTGCACCACATCTTGTTTTCCTCCTCCAAAGTGACCTAGAGTATGATCAGGCCAAGAATGAATCATTTGAATTCTTAGCTTAGAATGTGTGAATTCCTTGCATGTAATATTGCCTGAAGCCATCACATAAGCTGTTTCTTTGTTTAAAAGGCAGTATGAAATCACAGTTTTTTGGTACCGTAGGCTGATAATTGGGCCTTTTTTGAGCAGAGTAATTTCTCAAAATTGTCAATGTAAAGCACTTGAAATTTAGCTCTTGTGTGAAAATATATTTTCCTAGAAAAAAATCTGAAATGCTTGCTGTTTAGAAGGTATGGTTTGAAGGTTGGTACAGAAGTTATAAATATATAATTAGTATTGATTGAGTTCAGTCAGTATTTCTCTATTGCTCAGCCCCTTTCTAACCTCATTGTCTGAAAGAAGATGCTTATTTTACACTAGTCCCTTATTTGCAAAATTGATCGTTTCTGTACTACATTCAGAATCGATTCTACATGGCACATAAATTGTTTTTCTGATGTATGTGCTCTCTATCACTTCAGGCTAGCAACACCTGTTCTGAACTTTTTGTGAAATAGTACTCTGACTAGATAATTATTTGGAAATTTGCACTGTGTTCATACGTTACAATCTTTTAAAATAACTTTATTTTTAAAGAGACTATACTTCTTCAAGAAGTCTTAAATACTCAGCACTATTATTAGAAGTTTCTCAGGAGCTTGGCATAAGTGCAAGTTCCTCCTGGCTAGTTATATTGACTTGTGTTGGGTGACAGATCTTTCAGATCTTTATTACACTAAGGACACAACCACAAAATACAGGTAATTTATTAGAAGTTGAACTATTTGTATGTTTTTAATGACGAAAACTACACTTCTAGAAAATAGAATTGGTAGAAAGAATGGAATTTTTATGGATGTTTGGGTATTAAATATGTTGGGGTTGTTTATGCTTAGCAAGATAACCAGTGAATTTGGCACTGAAAATAGATGGTGGAATCAGCATTCCCTCTAAG
The DNA here is from genome assembly GCF_000455745.1 of Alligator sinensis. NCBI lineage: Eukaryota > Metazoa > Chordata > Crocodylia > Alligatoridae > Alligator > Alligator sinensis. Next base: position 206,194 of record NW_005841921.1, read on the forward strand.
CTGTGCGGTGTGGGTGGCCATGCAGGCGCACTCAAGCCACGCTGCCAGGTGTGACCGCACATGCTGCGCAGCTTAGAGGGAATGCTGTATGGAATAGATATGGGATAAAGAACATAAAATATGTAAGTTCTATTGAAAGTGTAGACTGCCAAACTCCTGTAGAACCAAGTGAGAGGGGCCAATAAACTAATTAGTCAAATAGTAAAATTGGTACCTGACACATCCGATGGTGAACGTAGGACATTCTACTTCCAGGCTTAAGTGAAAAATAGGTATGTTTACAGAAATGGAGAAATTGAGTTAGACCTCTGAGTACAATACAAAGTTTTGTTGGTGTAGTTGTCACACATAGACATGTGAAAAAAATTACTTAACCAACCTAGCTATGTCAGTAAACTCCCTGTGTAGACAATTGATGCTTACAAGTCACTTTGTATACATGTATAATGATTGGGGAGGGGGTTTAATTATGCTGGCAAAACAGCTGCTTTTCCCTCTAAGCTTTGACTCTTGCCAGTGTAGCTTTGGAGGCTCCACACTAGTTCTGGAAAGACTGCTTGTTTTCCTTCCCATCCCTTCTCTTTATTGTTTTTCTGTTTTTCCTCTTTCAATACCATACTGTAAATGATGGTTGAAATGGAAGAACTGGCCGATTTTTAACCATAGTCCACTATTTACAAAACATCTTGCTAAGTGGCATTTTAGAGAACAGCTTTTAATTGGTACTGTTATTTTTATGATGTTTGTCTCCTTCCTGTGATGTGGGTTGATCATTATTTTTAAAACATTTTTTATAATTTATATTGATAATGTGAGACTGTGTAATAAATTTGTCTTTGCTAGTGTTAGTCTCTTCAGGAAAAGACTGTGGAGAAAGACATACTATATGTTTAAAAAACACTGCCCCGGTGACTATACGTTTAAAAAAAAGTTCTTGTTTTGTTCTTTTGTACAGATATAAGCATTGTGTTCCCAAAGAGATTTCTTTTTTTTTTTTTTAAGGCTTTAAAAAAAATCTTCTAAAAGGATCCCAATATTCCTGTTTTTATGTTTTTATTGTTTATAACATAGTTTGTTTTGGGGGTTTTTTTGGCTTCTTTACTAAATGATAGATGACAGATGCCAAAGGATATAGCATATCTGATTTCTCTATCACAGATGTATGCAGCTGCCAAAATGCAATTACGAATAGTAGTACAGTTGCCCATGAAAGGGTGGTTATTTTGCCATTCTTTTGATTCTGCCTTTTATTTTAGAAAGGGTTTTTCTCTTGTCAGCATGTCTTCATGGAAAATTATACATTTGGAGCATTTCAGGAGCATACATTTCAGGAGCATCATACAAGCTAATAAATGAGACCTGATTTAAAAAAAAAAAATTTAAAGTGCAAACTCAAAATTTTGGTTGCCAGTTCCCATTGCACAGCTTATTTTTCTCATTTAAAGAGTATTGTGCATATTATTAACCACCAGGCCTAAAACCTAAAATGAATATTTTCCAAATAAAATCTCAAATGTTTTCCAAAGTTTAACAAATTAACAGTTACAGCAGCAGCAAAAAAAGAACACCCCCCTGATATTGTTAGTCTGTACCAGTCTCCTACCTAACTGTTCCCAGTTGGCATATCCTTGGGACTTCACTCAGTTGCTGACACACCCAGCCAGAGTGAAGGTATATAAGACTAGCAGCAAAATTGACTTCAAATCTCTCTGTTTGATCTTTGATCAACTATGCTTCTTTTTCTGTTTCAATTTTGCTTTGTAAGACTTAATTCTTGGTACATTCCCCACCCCTTGCAGTGTTCTGTGCTCCAGTTATAAATAAGTCTAGACTTGCATGAAAAGGCAGCTTTCAAACGTTTTCTGACAAATAAGTTCCTACACTTTTTTCAGTCAGTCATCATGCCATCTCTAAAGTTAGGTTTTAGATGGCTTGTTGCCAGTTATAATTCCTTTTGTATTGCAAAAGATTTGCATGGTTTCATGTGCTGAAAGCTGTATCTGAGGTTTTTTGGGTGTTGGAAATTCCCTTTATTTGCATAACATAAACTATTTAATTTCAGGATATTTGGTGAAACTGCCAATTTAAATAATAAATCATTAGCTTCTAAGAAACATATTAGTGCTCTAGGTTCTGCCTGTACTTGCAGAGATGACAGTGGAAGCTTTTCTCATAACCTGTTCTTCATACTGATATAATGTGTGTTGTGTTGCTCTGAATAAGTCACTCAGCTATTAAAATTCTCCTATCTGTTGCGTTATTCACTGAATATTAAACTTGGGATTTTCAAAGAATCTCTTCCCCAAATGTAAATTCAACATCATACTGAAAAGTGCAGTATGCAGTATTACAATAAACAAACGCTTTTTCCCATATGATTTTTAGTGCATGACTCACTGAAATAAATTTGATTTTTCACGTTGTCAAATGTAGGTGCAGCTTTTATTGAAGCGATTCTGAAATTCAACTCACTGCTTATCTTGATGATAGTACTAAGAAATATTTGCTTAATTTTTTTTTTATGGCTTATTATTCAGCAGATTGCCAGAAGATATTATAAGCATCAGGTTCAAAATACAGAGAATTTGTCAAGTCGTAACTTTAAAACTAAGTAAAGTAAATTAAAACTTTTTTATGTCTGCATTAATAAATTGAGGTTCCCTGTAGTGTATTTTCTGTGATTCTTCCAGATGCAGTATCGTACAGGAAACAGAATTTGTCCTCTACTTATGAATATTAATGATCCAATAATACTTTTTTATGAAAGTAATTTTCTTAGTGCCTGTGGCTAGAAGTACCTGTACTTTTGTCCGGTATAATGTAGTGTGCTTGCCACCTGCATACTGGCTGGCTTCTATTCTCCATTCTAGAGGCATTTCAGTAGTTACTCTGTGTGTGTGTGTGTGTGTGTGTGTGTGTGTGTGTGTGTGTGTGTGTGAGAGAGAGAGAGAGATAAGGGTCTTTCACATCCTTTAAGATGCAAAATGTTAATTCATCATTAGCTGTGGTGACTTGGCAGGATTATGATGCGTGTGTATGTGTCTATGTGTATGTATATATTCATGCGCACACAGTGCCGTAGCAAATAATTGGGGATTCTTAGTTAGACTGAGCTGTCATTTCAATATGTGGAAATAGGAGTGTAGGTTGTAGCCGTGTTGGTCTAAGGACATAGGCAGACAAGGTTCCTTGGATGAATCTGATATCTTTTTTTAGAACAACCCAAATAGTTGGAAAATAATTATTAAGCAAGCTTTTGGGTTCAAAAACCCTTTGTCAGGCTAAGGAAGTTTCTGCAGTTGGTGTGTGCTCTTCCCGGATGGAATGAAAAGTAAAGAAGCCAGCGGCTGGGCTGGTATGCATACAAGACAGGTAGTCAGTGAAAATGTAGATTGAGGAGTCAATGGGTGAGAGACAGGTGTGGGGGGGGGACACTGAGAAGGGGGATGAAAGTGGAGAGATACCTGGGGAGTCAGATGTCAGGCAGGTTATAATGCGTCATAAATCCGCTGTCTATATTTAGTTCATGATTTTTAGTATCCAGGAGGTTGATGAAGTGGAGTTCATAGACATGTCTCTGGGAAGTGTTTTGTAGGTTTCCTTTGAGGATCAGGACTGAGAGATTGGAGAGAGAGTGGTTGTCTTGCGAGAAATGTGACCCCACAGGTAATACAGAAATACCCAATTACCTGTGACACATCTTCACCACCCCCACTATTACTACACCCGACAACAGAGCCATCAGCATCCCTGCATCTTATAGCTGCACCTCCAGAAATGTAATATACCTCATCCAATGCACCAAATGCCCCGATGGAAAATACGTAGGAGAGACCAAACAACAACTGCGCACCAGAATGAACGCACACCAGAAATCTATCAAAGACAGAAATACCCAGTTACCTGTGGGGGCACATTTCTCACAAGAAAACCACTCTCTCTCCAATCTCAGTCCTGATCCTCAAAGGAAACCTACAAAACACTTCCCAAAGACGAGCTTATGAATTCCACTTCATCAACCTTCTGGATACTAAAAATCATGAACTAAATATAGACATTGGATTTATGACACATTATAACCTGCCTGACATCTGACTCCCCAGGTATCTCTCCACTTTCATCCCCCTTCTTAGTCTCTCTCCGCCCCCCCCCCCGGCCTGTCTCTCACCCATTAACTCCTCAATCTACATTTTCACTGACTACCTGTCTTGTATGCATACCAGCCCAGCCGCTGGCTTCTTTACTTTTCATTCCATCCAGGAAGAGCACACACCAACTGCAGAAACTTCCTTAGCCTGACGAAGGGTTTTTGAACCCGAAAGCTTGCTTAATAATTATTTTCCAACTGTTTGGGTTGGTCTAATAAAAGATATCAGATTCACCCAAGGAATATGTGGAAATAGCATACATAAATCACCACGCACTGAACACAAAATTATACCCTTGTCCATGTATACCAGTAAGATACTGTAATGAATGCTTTTCAAGACATTTGAGGATAATTTGTCATTTTGTTCATATCTTACTTGAAAGGGCAGATCTGGTAGTTGTTCCACAGTGGCTTCTGCAAAAACCTACAACTAGCTATGATGTCATAAATCATGTAGATACTCTCATATATTTTGAAGGAAAAGGCCACTTTAGAAAAATTATAAATACAACCATATGCTTGTAGCTTGGAGTCTTTATTGAGACTTGACAGTAAAATTACTGTGTAAATGATTTGTTTTCTGAAAGAGAGACTCCTTCCCTCTTTCAGAAGGAAGGAGTCCCTTCCCTTTTAAAGTAAAAATATACCAGCAACTTTTTGCTTGCTTTTTTTTTTTTTTACCGGTCCAGTGTGAAATACGTGAAGACCAAATTTTATTAACTAAATTGATCTAAAGATCAGATAAGATAAAGATCAATAAGAATTTGTGAGTTGTTAAATGTAAATCATAGCCTTGTTTTTTTCTAAACCATAGATAGTTGAAAATTGAAGTCCAAGAGATAACAATGAAAAATAGTTACTTGAGGTGCACCGATACATCAGTCTGATATCGGATCAGCACTGATATAAAGAAAATTGGCTATATCGGAAATTGGCCCGATGTGGCTGATTAATTTGGCTGATAAATGCCTGTGCCAGCACGCAACTGCAGCGTAGCACACAGGCAGCAAGGAGCAGAGCCCAGCAGCTTGGAGAGCTGTGTGTAGCTGGTAAGTCTGTTGTGGTGAAAGGGGAGGGAAGGGGCGGGTGTGGTGCAGATCAATTGCCCCCTCCCATCCTCCCCCGGTGAGGGAGCAGTGGGGCTGGGGTAGGTGCTGCCTGGGCAGGGTGGGCGCAGGACAGAGCCATGGCTCATCCAGGAGGCATGGGGAGGGGGATGGTGCCGGTCCAGGAGCGGCTCGTCTGGCAGCTCCCACTGCTGCTCCTGCCACTAGTTCAGGAGGGCACCAGGGGGGTGTCCCCAAATTTGCACAGGGTGGGCCGGGCAGGCTGCAGCTGGGGCCATGGGCAGTGCTGCACTGTGCTTAGAGTGGGCACCCACAGCACTGGGAGCATGACCCCCCCCCCCCCCCCCCTCCCGCCCCGTCCCACGCAGATCTGGGGGCACACGCCCCCTCCCTTCATGCTTTCCCAGACAAGCGGCAGGAGCAGTGGCAGGAGCTGCCAGATAAGCAAACAAGTCACTCCCGGACCAGTGGCGTGCAGTGACGAGAGCCAAAGCCCCCTCCCCACAACCCCAGGATGGGTTGTAGCTCTGTCCTGCACCTGCCCTGCCCCTACTGGACAGCACCAACCCCAGGCCCAGCCCCACTGCTCCCTCACCACAGGGGACGTTGATCTGCATGCCCCTTCCCTCCTCCCTCCCCTTTCACCACAACAGATTTGCATGCAGCTGTATCAGATATCAGATTGGTATTGGCCAATAAGCCTCCTTAAAAATCAGCTATTGGTATCGGCCTCCAAAATCTCTATTGGTGCACCCCTAATAGTTACCTTTTCAGTCTTAGTAATACTATATTTCTGTTGGTGTACCTTACAGGTTTATAAAACATCTGTTCTGTTGAGAAGAGTAACTTTGGGCCACAATATTCTCCTTTTAGGGAAAATTGAACTGTAACCTTGTTTAATAAAAACTAATAATTCATATACTTCTGTCAGTGTCACTAAAGGTTAATGAATTAATGTGGAAGCAATAATTTACATTTTCTGTAGTAATTCAGAGGAGGTAGTTTACAAAACTTGTTTTCCTGGATGCAACAAATAGATGCAGCATTTAAAATCTTTAGCACTGTACATGATTGATTATAATCTATTTTTTAATTTAATTGTCTACACGGAAAGCTTTCTGAAAGTTCAGTGAATGGTGACTGTCCTTGTCAATTTTGTAAGCATGAAGCATAAAGGAATAATGTCCTTTGTTTTGAGTATCACCAAAAGTAAGTGATACAATGCAGAAAGGCTACTTAGTCCAAGCCTCAAATAGCGTATAATCCAAATTAGATAGTGATTTTTTTGGCGCACACGATTGTACCAGATCAAATTTTTAGCAGTTATTCGGTGGATTATGTCTAAATGACACGATGGGGGGGAAAAGTGTGTTGAAGGAAGACGTTTTGAAGTATCGGGATGATTATTTTAACAGAAATAGAAGGGCTTTCAAACAAGAATACGCTTAGGGCAGGGTTGTCCAACTTCTAAGCTCCTGGTGGCTGCATCAGTGGTGACCACAAGCCACGTGGGCCACACAAGGCAGGGCACAGGCCCCACTGGGTTCTACCCTACATGGAACCCCCCCAACCACTTCCTGCTGCTGTGTACAAATGTGATTCCCCTACCCCCTGCATGGCCACAATTCCCCCTTCTTGCCCCCTGTGATCCAGAACACTGAGCAAGCACGTTTGTAGCAGTGGGAGTTCATATTGAATGAAGTGTTGTTATTAATATGGGCTGCCAGATAACCAGAAAGGAAACTCTATGAGGTAAGAGATGGTAGAAAATAGGCAAACAAGCAAAAGAAACTGCTTTTTTAAGAGTAATTATGTAGTCCAAATAGAATAGAGCTACCTGCCTGGATGAAGTTCAATACATCATAAAGTTACAAGCTCACTTAATGAACAAAATGGAGTCTTCATAATGACAGAGTTGCAAGGAGAGGGTTTTGAAGAAGGATTCCAACTTTTAGCTTGCTTAGTTTGATGCAGTAACTACTGTTACATATCTACTTGATCATGTTGGAAGGACAGTTGGAGATGCAGGACTAAACAGATTAAGAAAAGTCAAAGGGAAGAGGAGAAATAAATTTGGGAGTCCTTGGTATAGCAGAAGAGAATGGGAAGAGATAAGGATAGCAGAAGAGAATGGGAAGAGATAAGGCTACATAGATGGTGAAGGAAGAAACAGAATACTGGGGAGGGATGCAGAGAGAGGAGACAACACACTGAAGGTACAGAACACATTTTAGCCAAAGCCTACCATGTATATAGGTAATGCTTGACTATTTTAATATTGAACAAAAATAGGCTTTTTTGTAGTGGGTTGTGTTGGTAGTTATTTTTAAGATGAGGTAACAAAGTGTACTTAAACATGAGTTCAGCGAGCCAGATGCCAGGAACAGTTTCAGAGAAAGGGAGAAGGAAGCAGTGAGACAGCAAAGAAAGTTCCATTCAGAAGGGAATAAATTAGTAGTGCTTTTGTCTGAAGGTTGGGAGTTGAGATTAAATTTATGCTTATTGGAGTTTCAAAATAGAAGCAAACAAACTTCATATTCTGCAGCAATGTTTATAGCATTAATGCCAGGAAAACTTCCTGTTTTGTTAGTAAACTCAGCAGGTATAACACCGAAGAAATATGGTACAAGTGCAATAATTGTCATTTTTAATTGGTGTTCTGGAAACCAGTCTTTTGATTGCAATATTTGTATTGAATATCAACTTGTACATTGAATTCAAGGCAAGATAGAGGTGCTTCTTAGACTAACGGAATCGGAGGTGCATAAGCTTTTGTGAGCAAGAGCTCACTTTATCAGATGCCAAATAGGACTATTAGTTACCTCATATCAAGCCTACAATGAGGAGTGAACACTTAGGTCACTTTATAAAAGTAACCACAAAGTTAAGCTTTGGGGTCTTGATGTTAAATTGCAGTAGGCTGTTTAACACAGTTTGACTAAATCTTTCACTGGTATTGAAGATGCAGCTGCTGCCTTACACTTCCTTCCCTTTTTCATCAAGGTTTGAAGGATCTTTGTGTAAGTCCTGTGAATTTTGTAGTCCACAACTGTAAATCTGTACAGCATTGATTTCACTGAAACAATTATCACTTGCACCACTGGGAATCTGCTCTGTGATATCATCTTAGTGTATTTGTGCCAAAAGGCCAGAGTCTTACTGAGCTGTGCATTGTACACACATGAAGAAAATATACCAAAATATTAGATTACTTAAAATGAAAAAAAATGAAATGGTGAAACACTTTTTGGACACTACAAAAATAAGTACAGCTTCTAAAAAAGTCCTTACATTGAACAAACCAGTCGCTTTAAGTATGTGCTGACAAAAAGATTTTTCTGTACTTACTAGAGAATTGCTGATAGTTAGTAGATCACTGGGAAATGAATGAGACATATCCTGTCTCAAGAGGCCTTGATAATTGTTAAAGGCATCATTTTCATTATGTTACTGCCAATCTTGTCAAGTTGGCTGTAGCTCTTAATACCTTGGGCGCTTTAGGAGCTCAGTAATGTCTCCTCCATGACTTGAGACTAGGAAAACAGGAGGCAAAAGTAAACCTTTTAAAATAACCTGAGCTGAATTGATCTCACTGAAACTCTGTAGAGAACAAGCATGGTCATTTTGGGTTAATCGGGGGGGGGGGCGGGGGGGGAACAGGGGGTTTTGGGTTAATCGGGGGGGGGCGCGGGTGTGGACAAGGGGAAGGCCATTAACTAGACTTGTCCCATGTATCTCTAACTGGAGTTAAATCAAGGCTGTATTTGGAGGAGAAAATAAAATATTGTATTATTTATGGTAGTACCTGTGCTGTGTGATGTGGTTATCAAACATGCAAGAAGTTGGGCCCTACTCTAAGGAGCTCAGAATCCAAGGACATACAAACAGGAAATTATGGGAAAGGAAATAAGGAACTTTTGCACAGTTGTTGTATAAGTCAACTAAATTGATTATGGCACAGGAGATGTAAAGCAGGTGGGGTGGGGCATTTGTGACTGAAACAAAAGTTGCATCGTGCATGTGGGCTGTGTTCAAAGAAGGCACAATGGTGATTGTTTGAGACTGACAAGTGAGTAGATAATGTCAACAGCATTGATGTAGCAGGAGGAACAAACAATAAAGTGAAAGCAGTAAGCAAGTATAAATAGGAGCGAAACAGAGTTCATAGAGCATGGAAGGGGGGGTGACCATGGACAAGCTTAAATGAGGAGTATTGGCTAAGAAGCTACTTGTGAGGGATCCAGGGAAATTGCATATCCCAATCAACAGACAACAAAAATGAGGTTTAGGAACAGTTTGTGGTACTGAAGCAAGGTAATGTTTATTTTTGGTTAGGACAGAGGAGAATGTTAGAGTAATTGAGATGAAAACATTTGGCAGCAGAAATGTATAGGTAAGATCTTGGCAGTCTTCAGAAAGATGAGATGTGGTAGCCAGAATCTGTATCCATCCTATCTGTATGAAGAGGCAGCAGTCAAAGTAATTTTCAGGTTTGCGACCTGCATGATAGAGGTGGTAATGTCAGCAGCGACAAGGAGAAAATGTTTTACCACCTTACTGTTCACAACATCAACCTCCTTGTAACAGCAGGCATCTCAGACTTTGTGTTTCCACATACTTTTCTACATAAATTCATGGGGAATGTGGCTCAAAACATATACAGTGACTATGTCTAGGGTTTAATATAGGGGTGCACTGATAAAGATTCTTTGGCCAATTATTAGCTAGCCAAATTGCCCAATACCAATCCAATAGCCAATTATGCAGCCCGGCAGCTTGGAGACCAGCATCCGGCTGGTAAGTTTGTGGGGTGTGGGGGGGCGCATCAAGGCCCCCATGGTGAGGGAAGGAGTGGAGCTAGAGCAGGGGCAGGCACTTCTGGGGCGTGGTGCAGGATGGAGCCTTGGACGGCTCATTGGGGTGGGGGGCGGGGGGGAGAGGGAGCCTCCCTGCTGCTGTGCACACCCCCATGTGGTGTGTGTCCTCTGGATTTGTGCACAGGGTGACAGCAGACTTCAGGGTCAGGAGCTGTGCCAGCCTTTTCCTGGCAGGGGACTGGCTGGGGCTGTGCTCAGGGTGGGTGGGGGTGGTGCAGGCAGCAGTAACACTGGGAGGGGGCTATGGGGTGGCAATGGCCACCCCAGAATCTACCATAGCGGTAAGAGGCCAGCACAGCTCCTGGCCCTGAGCCCGCAGCAGGCAGCCCACCCTTGCCCTGTGCAGAAATCTGGGGGGCACATGCCCCCCATGTCTCGCATGGGGGTGCATGCAGCAGGGGGAGCCATCCCCCACTCCCCACCCTGTGCCCCCCAGATGAGCTGCATGCAGCTCTGTCCCAACACCCCACCCCAACTGGGTAGTACCTGCTCCAGCCCCACTCCCTCCCTCACTTTGGGGACCTCAATCTGCTCTCCCCCGCCACCCACCCACCCACCATGCAGGAGGCTGCTCTCCAAGCTGCCGGGCTGCATTCCTGGCCCCATGCAGCTGCGTGCATGCACACAGCATTTATCAGTGACGTTATTGGCTACACCAGCCAAAAAAAGCTGATTGCCGATAATGTCAGTTTTCCTTTTATCGGTGCCCATCCAATATGGACTGATATATCAATGCACCTTTAGTTTTAAGACAGTGTACAGCTGTAACATTCCTGATTAAGTGGCAGTGTTTCTAAGGCTTGCACTTAGATTAGCTATGACATATTTCATGGTTGGAGAGGACACACCTGTGTTATGGGAGTTTCTTTCTTTTTACGTTGACACTAAAAAAAATAAAAATAAAAGTTTTGGCTTTCAGACTCTCGCCCTTTTAAAAAAACAACCCCCCCCCCCC
>NW_005841921.1:217264-230400 GCF_000455745.1 Alligator sinensis
CAACTCTGACTTTTGTTGGCATGTTTATAATTTGTAGTTAAGATTATAAATACAGACTTAATCCATAGACTTTTTTGTCACACCTGCATCTACATAATTTTTGCATAATAAAGCACTTGGTTCTTAATTTGCTTTTTTTATTAACATAAATGAAAACGTATTCACCAGTATGATCTTGAGGACACACCTGAGAAAATAGGATACTTCACCATCTTCATTTATTGTTTTTTTTTTTTTTCTTTTTTTCTCTTCAGTAATATTTTTCCATGTGAGCGAGCTGTTTTTGTTTATGGTTTGAAAGTGGCCAAAACTGAGATTAGTTTGAGGGTAAAAACAAATGAACAAAAAAACTGTAGGTATAACGTTAATGAGTACATTATTATTTCATTATATGTATTGAAGTTCTTCACTACAAAAAATAGATTGTGTTAAATGTCTGTCAGTCTAACATGTTTCAGGTGGATTTATTTAGGAATAATGACAATATATTTCTGCCTTTTTGTGTAGACTGTGCTGTTGTACTATATACTTACAGCATAGGGCTCCCATCCAATAAGTCCTTAGACAATTGTTCAACAGGAAAGGGTTTTGAGAAGAATTCTGTTTTGGGAGAACCAAGGCAGAATTTTTAGCTTCCCTGCTGCTCTCCTGGAAGGCTCCAGTCAGTTGGCAGAAACTGAACTTGACAAGCCTTCCAGCCCAGCTGCAAGAGAGGTGCAAAGCCTGGACAAAACTTGCCAGCTCTGGAAACCAGGTAGCTGGGAAATTCTGAATTGCCAACTCCAAATCCATGGGGGAGAAATTGAGTGCCTGGAGGCTGCTGTGATGGCTCCAGAACTGGGGAGGGGAAGCCAGAAAGTCAGAGAACTCAGCTTCTGCAGCTATCTTGGGAGGCTTTTGTCAGTTCCCCTTCTGCAAGCATAAGGTGGGGGTAGGTACAGAGGGGTATTTTGGAACATTAAATATGCTTGATCTAATACTGTTTGAAGTGTTGACCTTTTTGCCTTGGAATTGCATGGTTTTATTGCTTTAGTTGAATTGTTAAATGTGCTGTTCCCAAATCATATGTATTATTCTAAACACATGTTTGTTAACACAGGCAAGAAGACAGCAAGACCCTAGTCCTGGATCTAACCTAGGAAGTGGTGATGACCTCAAGCTACGTTAATCAACAGCAGCAGCAGACATGCCATGGGTCTGTGTATATGCATTGCTTATACTTGGCAAAGTATTGAATAAAAGACCAGAAACTGTGATAACTCGGTATACTATGGTCTATTTCCTGACCGGCGGCAGTCACAAACATCATGAACTGCCATGGTTTGCACTATGTTTATGTTACAATACCTGCATTTCCCATTTTAAGCATGTAGCCAGTGGCAATTTGAGATTTTGTTTTTCTATGCAAACTTATTTTTGTTGGCACTATCTTAGTGAAATGGAAACTTATGCAGCTATAAAACCATTTTTCTCAACTGTAATAAATTGTCACTTAAAAATAGGTCAAGATATTGCAGATTACAATTTGTTTTGTTTTTTGTAAATTGCTGGAAGCCAGTGCATTCCAAACTTGATTTTTTTTTATATGGGCTTTTGGAAGTTTCATTTGTCATTATTGTGCTCCTGCTTTTAGATATGCATTCTTATCTTTTTTGCAGTTTTCTTTTTTTGTGGATTTGCAAGACTTTTTAAAGACTGATGACTTTTTTTTACATTATTAACAAGTTAAGCCCAGTAGCACAGAGCTGTCAATCAATTTTCTAACATTTGTTTTTGATTGTTCAAGTTGCAGTATTCTTTTAACTGCTAACAACTCATTGGTTCCATATTTTTAAATGTTAATTTTAAAATATATATATATTTTTATGTCCTAGTACATTCTGTCCCAGGACCTATTCTAGGTTTTATTTCAGTGCAAAATGAGTTTGGGGGTTAATGTGCCCCTGTATATAGTACTCTACTGAAACTTTCAGGAAGTTGCAGGCTGGCTTCTGTTTTATTCAGGGATTTTTTTTTAATAGTTCTAAAATGGAATATTGCAACTTCATGATTAAATTTGACAGCATGTTAAACTGGGGACAAAGTGATCAGCTGCAAATATGATGTGTATTAAATCATGTTTAAGATAGCTGCTTTAAATGTATTTTATACTTTATGCTTTTTGTAAAATTATGCTGAATGATGAAAGAGATCAGTGGTTGTGTACAGAAAAATTCATTGTGCATATAACCCACTTTCTTTTATTAAATCTTCTACAAATAAAGCAAAGTTACACAGTAATGTTTTCCACCAGGGTAAGATTTGAAATGAATTTACTTGTGTGAATGAATGACTTTGTAAAGGGCTTACTCCTAATTTCCATTAACTTCATTACTAACATAACAGTTTGAAAAGTACTGCCATTTGGTTTTGTTTGCATCTATTTTCTTTCTAACTTTTAGTCGTTTGAATTTTGTCATGTGAAGTAATTGCTTAATATTAAAATGCTGAAGCTGTTTGGTAAACAATTTTGAAAAGGAGGCTGTGGGAACATCAGGTGAAAATATTTGGATGCATTGATTTAGCTATGGGTAATCTGAAGATCAGCTTCAATGTGGCTTTTGGCCCACCCAGGTGTTTTTTTTTCCCCCTTCCCCAAATAACCTTTTTTTTCTAGGAAGTTTCTGTAACATACATACAGTCCTAGCACTATCCTGGTTCCTTTCTGCATTCTGTGTAATTTTGATGCAGTAGTCTGAATATTTATTTTACATAATTTTCCTAATGGTTTTGGATTGTGTTTTTTAAACCATAAGTACACAGAAAATTATGCTATCGGATATTAACATTACTCTGTGTAAATACTGAACTTTCCCTATCATCATTTAGCATTGTGCTGCTTACTATATCTTAATGCTGGCATTAAGATCACAAGCCCTTACCCTCTTCTGGTTAGAGCAGACTTTTTAAAGTGTGTTTTAAGTTATTGATGCAATTTGATATTTTTCATAATTTCTATTTAAACAGAAGTTGCATCATCTTTCTTGAATTCATCTCCTCTAAGAGTTGCCTTAAGCTACAGGATTGCTTTTGCTACTTTTGTGTTGTATGTTTAACTTACTTTCATAATAAACTTCTTGTGTAGTGAAAACAAATGGCTGTAAATTTATTTCTGACAATTCTGGTAATCCACACTGGCACACAAATGTTTGTTAGAGATTAACTGAATGGTGTGGGTACTGTTTCCAAATTGCTATCATTTGAGGTCTTAGTGTTAATTTTTTTTAAAGCAACAGTGACATCCAGTGGTCATTTAAACCAGTCCTAAAATTCCCTTTTACTTTGAATATTCAAAATATTAATGGCTATTCTAAAGTACTTGTAGTAATAGTAAAGGAACACAATCAGTGTTGGTGAAATGAAAATTGTTATTACCTCCTTTAAACTTGTTTTTTGCATGTAGTTTAGCTTGTAAGACTTAGCCATTGATTTGTAGTATAATTTAAAGTAATGCTTTTTTAAAACAATGTGTTAGAGCAGCAAAAAGTCATGTACTTCTATAGGAAATTTTGTTTGTATGCATGTTTCAGTATAAGCAATGTTGCTCTAAAAAAACCCTTCAATTTACAGGATTGGGAGATTCTGGAAGCTAAATGTTACGTGTTTTTTAAAGAAAAAGAAAAACATTTTTCTGCTGAAAAACCATAAACATTTGAACATTTGATGATGATGCTACCCCAGGTCACATACAGGATTCCCCCGCCCCCCCCCCCTAAAAACTTCAGCTTGAAGTCCAAATACAAAATGAGAGCATTAGAAAGGGAATAAAGATAAAAGGCAAGATTTTACTCCCAAATTTTCAAAATTTCCTTTTATGTAAATGAAGCTCTGAATTAATTGTATTTGCTTGAATACAAAATTAGGTTTCATCCCTAATCAGCATTGGGGGAAAAATCCCTTGTCTTACATTCATATTCGAGGAAACTTCATTAAATACACTATCTATGTTTGAACTTTTGCTAAAGCACCATGTGCTCAGTAATGGTAACCAATTGTCATCAGCAGTCCCTCGGAGTCAAGGATGGTGTCTGTCAGGCTTGATGGGTCCTCAGGTGACTGAGGAGCCTGATTCCAGATACACACATTCTTCATAACCAACTATGACCTTGATGAAATGCAGCCAATGCTAAGCATGACTACAAAGTACATGGCCCGTATTGCACAAACATGCTGATGGGAACTTTTTTTTTGGAGGGGGAGGAGGGAGCCTTAAGAAAAAAAAAATGGGCAGGTGTTTCTTCCACAGGCCAGCATAGGGAAGGCCAGAGCCAGCCCTAACAATCCTCCCCTTGGTGCCTTAATTTCTGCATTTAATATGCTGATGGGAACCTACCATATGGCTAGGTAGTTCAGCCCATTTGAATAAGATGTATAGTAGTGCACGTTGAGCATAGTTCCTCTCAGCATTAACTCTTTCAAGTCATGGTGAGCCACTACATTGAATAGATTTTGACTTCTTCACTCCTACACCTGAGCTGCATCTTTCTTTCCCATTTCCAATGATTCATGTTTCTTTACCATCCTTAAATATTGGGCAAACATCACCAAACGAGGCCCCAAACAGTTCATCCAGAATCCCTCCCAGCCTGTTGCATATGATGATTGTGGCCCCACGTACCATGAGGTGAAACTGGACCAGGTTGCTGTGTGCTTCATCTGCATATAATTTTTGGAGGATCGCATAACTCATGACAAGAACACCCAGTTAGCACCATGGATCCTTTGTGGGGAGGGTTTCTGGAGTACATACACATACAGACTGAACATTGCTGAGCAGTGGGGTCTACATATGGCCTGAAATGCTCTCGACTCTGCTGGGGCTTAGCCCAATGAACTATATATATAGTAAATCATGAGTCTCTGGGTTTTGAACCAATATCATGCATAGTTTGTACTATATGTAAGTAGGTGCCAAAGTGCTACTTAAAAGTGTGTTTATGGAGTACCTGTGCTAAATCTTGCAGCAGTTTCAAAAAAAGGTAAAATGTATCAATTCTGGACGAACAGTCTATGGGTACTATGTGCAAATTATTACAGTTATGTTTATTTCAAGATTTTTTTTTCAAATTTGCTCATCACTTTCATGTGTGAAGGGAGAGCAGGGTTTGGCACTATGTAAGGATGGGGGGGAAGAAGTTGGAAAGCCAGAGGGCATAGGGGCTACCTGATCCTCCATAATTATTTTCCCTGATGTAGCAATGGGACAAATGCAAGACCTCTGTTCATTAGATTCTATACCTGGAAAATTACCAAATTCCTGAACTTTCCATATATAGAATCTAATTACGAGGGATTGACTTATCATTAGAATCATCTTATATTTGAGCACATACATTATTTTAAATCCTTGTTTAAAATAAAATTTTAATGTTGGTTCAGAATTTTCAAACTCATTAAACTAGCCATTGAATTTGGGCAGGTAGTTATTATGGTAAAATGCAGTAGTTTTCAACTTTTTTTCATTTGCAGACCCCCAAAAATTTTGAATGGAGGTGCGGGACCCCTTTGAATTGTAAGTGTGGGTATTCACATACGTTTAATTAAACATAATCATCTTTCACAGACCCCTTGGGTGTAGTCTGCGGTCCCCCAGGGGTCCTCAAACCACTGAGTGAAAACCAGTAGTATAATAAGTAAAATTCAAGTCTTTCACTTAATGGAAGCAGTTTGTGTCCTTGCCACTGCCATGTATAAGCTGTTAACTTTGGGCAAGTTGTTTACCCTTTCCTGTGCTTCAGTTTCCATCTGTAAAATACTAACCTGACTCAACTCAATGTGTGAATATCATTGCTTAAACTTTGTTGGCTTTTTAGTGTTGGTGATTAGAAATATGTATGAGTAACCCTGTCTCTAAATTTATCAAGTTGATTTTAATGGGAAATTAGATCTTTAGAGAGAAACTTGATGTCTGCTAGAGTAGTAGGTAAAAAATAATGCACTAATTTAACATAGACCATGCTTTAGCTTGTGCTACTTTTCAGAATAAATTTGGCATTTCCCTTGTCAAGTCAGGTGTTTGTTTAGGAGGGGTTTGAAAAACATTTTTGAAGACCTGGTTAAAACAGTAAACCTATTACAGCTTGCTTGTTCGTTCTTGGGACATTTTAACTTAGTATGTGCTACAAACTAGATGAGGATGTGATTGGTTCAGATCCCACCTTAAATGATAATCTTAAAAAATACTTGACTAGAGAGATGTGCTTTAGTACTTTCCCTTTTTCTTTAGTCTGTGTTGGAGACTGTGCTGGTATATGCAGGCAATGAGCTGGAGATCTTCTGGGCAAAAATTTAACAGAAATGGCATTACTACAAGCTTGAGGTGGGTGGGGTCAAAGCACAAGATTGGGCTAATTGCTAGTACCAAAGGCTGAGTGAATAAAATAAATGTTGGTTTTGGGAACCTTGAACACCACCTGGAAAAACAAAGTAATAATGGTTCACTTCACCCTTCTACAGTATGGGCTTAGCAAGCACCTGTTATACCTCCCTAGTCTGAAAGATTTCAAAAAGATTTGCTATTTGATTTACTCTTCACTTATTTTAAGTTATAAATGAATACCTCCCCTATTCTCCTTTTGAAGGGGAAAGCAGTTTTAACATCTGTCCCTGTGAGCTGTTGTTTTCATTTAACCTGTAATTAAGAGGTGGTTATTAAGAAAATCAAGTTATTTTTGTCAATGGAAACAACAAACTTCCTTTTCCTGTAAATTTATACTCTTCTTTACACTGTGCTGATCTTGAATACCCTTTAGTTGAAGGACTGGAAAATAAATGGGGGGAACTTTTCTGGAAAGAGCCCAAGAGCCCATTGTCACATAATCCATCCATAGCATACTTGGATCTCTTCCATTTTTTAATTACTGCATAGTTTGGGGACTTCAGATGATTTGTGGTCTTGCTAGGAGTCCATCCATCTGTTGTCTGTACAGCCAGTTTACATGGTTAACATGAAATTTGCCATGTTTTTAATTGGGATTTGTTTGAATCCCAACTCCAGAATTGTAAAAAGAACCTATGAGAAATGGTACATTTGCAATTTAACTCGTACAGTAGCCCCCTAAGTTCTTTGCATGTCTGCTGTCATTTGAGGTCTCCATCCCATTTAGCATCCTATATCGGGACTCTGGTGAATAAAGATGTTTGTGTAAAAAAATATAAATCAACCACTGTATGACTTGGAACTACTCAAGATGTTACATTTATTGTATTAAACATATTTAACTGTTACCAGTTGATATAAGCAGACTTCCATAATCTCCCCACTCCCAGATACTGAAACTTGGCAGAGATGCAGAGTGAATGTGGAGGTTTGTCAAATAATAAGTAGCCATTAATAGTAAACCCCAAATAGATCAGCTTCAAAGAGGAAAAAAATCTGAACACTTGCATGGAGAGTGTAAAATTAACAAATTATAGTGTTTCTTATGTGGCCTTGTCCCCAACTTATTGAAGTTGATGGCAGTCTTTTGATAGGGCCAAATGGGTACTACGTAGTGTCCAGCACCTCAAACAGCATGTTGGACAGTTTTGAGAGGACTGCACTTGGTTGTTGGATGCATTTGGCCTTTTAGTTTCCTGCACCAATATGCAATTGGTATGCAGCCAATGGTGAGTGCAACTCTGCCTGTGTATTTTAGGAATGTTTCAGGGCTGCTCCCCCCTGTGCAATCCACACAATTCATTATTTTTCTTGCTGTGCTTCTCAGTGAGATCACAGATGCAAATAGCTGATGTTTGTCTGAGAGAGAAGAGGCTATTAGCTGAAAGAGATGGATGTGAAGTGGGTTTAGTTTTTGTTTCACCACCCAGGTTCCATGGCAAGATTTCTTAAAAGATTTGTTCAGGGAGGGACGTTACAAAGCTGCACATACACGTCTTGTAGTGCCCTTACAGAAAACAGATTAGGTAAAATAAATCTGCCTCTCTGCACCAAATATTACTACTTCTTTGTATTTGTGAGAAACTTTATTTGAATTCAACCAATATCTTATGCCTTGTCATGAAGGTCACTCTGCAAGAGTTTCTGGAGTCTGCAAAGACAAAAACAAGCTGATGTCTTAACCACTAGCATTTCAGCTCCTTCCCAGCCTGCCCCTCCAGTGCCACTGTTGTGGCTGCTTGCTGATGTTTAAAAAAAAAAAAAAAAAAAGCACTTTACCAAAGAAGTAGCATGTTACTTTGACCTGGCTCCATAGCGCCTGATATATACAGATGCTTCGGCAGGTCTTTTTGGCACTTTTAGCTAAAGTTCATTCAGTAAGCTATTAAATAAAGCACCAAAAAAGCCCCACTAAAGCACCCAATCTATACAGATGTCAGGCAAGCTGGGTCCAACTAAGGCGCTGCCTCTTCTGGGCATGCACAGGACTCAGTGCAGGAACATGCCAAGGTTAAAGTGTTTTTAGGCAGTTTTTTTTACATCTGCAAGCAGCCAAAACAGATATTATTTGCAGATCCTATTCACTATAGGGAAAGTGAAAGAATGAAAACCTGTAACTTTGTCATTTATATTCACTCTTGGTTTATTTTGAAGTTTATGTGAGAAAAGTAATTGGTTGTTGCCATTGGCTTGAGTTGCAAGCAGAGCAGGAGCAGATATTGTACCAGCAATGTACAGTCCACTCAACTAATGGATTCTGATTGTGATTATCTGTAGCCTTCCTGCTTCTCTAGTCATGGGCATCTTCTGCACAGACCCTCAATAAATAAATAGACCTTTATTTCTCCTGTGCTAATGTCTGTTCTTGAATAGCCATTTAGAGAGAGAGACATAGTAATGGGCTGATGTAAAAGGCCATTAGTTCTTTTTGAGACAAAATGATCCTACTTCACATATTAGTTCTGTTACCATCTGCTATGGTCCCTATTACCATAACATATGAATCATGTTGTAATGTATAAGTTTGGGCACAGCAGGGAACTGAGCAGAGGTCTCCCAGATCCTGCACCTTGCTGCTTGTATGGCCCTGATCTTAAAAGTTAAACTCCATGGGCACATCCAGACAAGTGCACTCATGTGGGTTGCGGCTCTGCAGACCTGTCTGCAGTACCACAAACCTCATGGACCACCCATGCAGGCATTTGCCATGCTGCTAATTTGCAGTGTGGCCGGGTTTTTTGACACTGGGAGATCTGGGTGTCAAAACTGCACCTGAAAAAAGTGGGGTTGGGCACATGGCGGCAGCGTGCACTGCATAAAATTGGAGCCAAGCCAGCCGGAGCCAGGCTGGCTCTTAATAGGACAAGAATATCTAATTCAGTGGTTTTCAGCCTCGTTGGACTTAAGGCACCCCTCCATAAGTCTTATGAATTGAGTGTCATCTCATTTCAAAAACAAATTACAGTGCTTCCATCCTTGCAGAGGGGCCAGGCAGTGAAGGTGAGGGGTCAGCCAGGTAGAGACAAGCCTGAGCCTGCATTGACCTGCTTGTCTCCACACACCTGGCTTATTTCATCACACCTTGAGGCACCCTTCAGTGTATCTGGTGGCACCGATTGAGAATCACTGATCTAATTCCTCCCCCAGAAGAATGGGTCATCAACACTGTCAGCACTCTTGAAATTCAGATCTTTATTTAGGAGCTTAAATATGGCCTATTTTTTAATGTCTTAATCCAATGTTGTTCAATGCTTTCTGAGGTTATGCTGGTATAAGTTTTAGGGTTAACACTTTTCCAGCCCATATGCCTGAGTTTAATATAAATACTGCTTTAAAGTGAAAATAACAGCTGATCAGACAGAAGTGACCAATTTGCTAATAGCAGCTGGCCAGTCTTTTGAAGCATTCTTGAAGTCCTAAAGGTACCAGATGACAGAAGTCAGATTTAAAGCCCGAGTTTTGCTCATCCTGAAAGCTGGGTTCTCAGATTGATAGCTGAGAGAGAACCTTCTTAAGAGTGACCAACTACTCTGTTTGCAAGTGAAAGATCTTTGTATTTGAAAGACAGTATCTTGGTATTGGAAGTTTCTGTGGGATGGCTAGGAGTACACAGCAATATGCAGTGGTCAGAAGGTTAAATGTATTGCCAACACAAGTGTATGCAAAATGGGGTTCTGTCACTTGTGTGCTAATCAAAGGTGTTAGTGTTGGTAATGTGAGGTGCTGGTTCCAGCCTCCTTGAAACTTGGAGAGAAGGATGGAAAAATTTATTCATAATTTAATGCACTCGTGGAATTTCCTTTTTGCAAATTACTTGGATAAGAAAGAAAAAATATAATTGTCACAGAAACATTAGATCATGGCATGCAAGGAGAAACCTCCCCTCGTTTTTTGTCATTTTCTGACTAGAGTCAAGACTAATGTTGATTAACTTATGATAAACCATCTGCTATATAGTCATGATATCAAATCTGTATAAATGTGCTAAATTCATGTTAGACCCTTTCTGAGTGCAAAATTCATCAGAAAATGATTGTAAGAAGTCCCAGTATGCTGTAAAGTAGGCCTGATACTACACTTGTCATAACTGAGAGATTGTTCATCTGAAGTCAGTGGCGGTAGTATACAACCAATTCAGTTGAGAAGGAAATCGGGAGTGTGTGTTTCTGTTTTTACTGGACTGCTTGTAGACAATAGCAACAAATCATGTAACAGCAATTTAGCACCAATTTCTTATATAGCTAAAATTTCAGATTTATCAAAAGGGTCCATTTTCATTCCATTCCCTCTCACACGATAGACCTAAAGAATCAAAACAACTGTACTTTTTTTTATTTATTGCTATCAATGTTCTGCTAAATCCCATTTAGCTAATGTAACATTATCCAGACTATTATGAGCAACAGCAGACTGGGATTCTTACAGAAAGGAGGTAGAAGTGGACTGGTACTGGTACTGGACTAGTATTGTTGTGGACTTGTAATAGTAACCTGTCTTGTGAAACATTTTCATGCCAAGAGCAGCTTTAGAAATGTTTCTTTTTGATTCTGATGATTCAGGCCTTTGCAGAGATAATGTGGTTGGTCTTTGACATTGTGAGTTTGAGAGAGAGAAGCAATGTTACCTGATGCATGGGCACTAAACCAGGAAACCTGGGAGGCTTTTCTCACTCTGCTGCTGATCATTCATTGAGACCTTGGGCAAGGAACTTCTTCCCTGTGTCTCTGTTTCCCAATCCATTGTCTAGATTGGAATGTTTCAGATCAGGTTCTCTTGCTACATCTGTATGGGCCACAGCAGAACTGATCTCTGGTCTCAGCTGGGGATTTCTAGCTGCAACTATTACAAACAATAATGACAAGCCCAGGACAGCCCCTTTTTAAATCATTTTTCTATTGTAAAACTAAGCCATAGTGCTAGTGTCAGATTTAGAGGAAATGACTTGCCTTATCTCCTGGCCAAGTATGAACTTCTTCCGTAATACCTGTGAGCATGGAGAAGGCCAGAGAAACAGTGTGCATGGGTATGTGGTGGTGGGGGAGAGGGGATCTAGAAACAGGCATCTACAGATACCTCTCTAAAACAAATTGCAATGGCAAGGTAACCAGGAGTGCTGTGTGGGTTGGCAGGTAGGGGGTTGGATTTGGATGGAATCAGCTTGTCATCTATTAATGATTAAGCAAAACCTTATTTGTTTGTGTTTCTTAAATTTAAGAATAAGAAAATGGAAGACTAAGAAATAGCTGTAATGTTTTTTCTTTATATTTGTTTTATAAATGTTGTTTAGCAATGTGTACACTGCACACGCAGATAGATGAACTTCTAAAATGACCTTTCAGAGCATCATGCTAATGCAATGGTATAAATAGAGAAAAAGTTTTCGTTCTGAGCTGTTCAGAGGCCAGTGGAAAATGAAGTGTGGAAGGGTGAGCAAGGGTCTATAAATGAGCAGACAGCTTTCTGAGCATTGCAGGCAAATGGGAAGTACATAAGTAAAAGGGCTGAAAGATAAAGGTGCAAGAATTGTGCAAACAGCCAGGGAACCCTTTCCAACTCAAGCACAGTTAGGCACACCTCTGTTGCCTCCGCATTATGAAGTGGGTAGATGGGTTGTTTGGGCCACAGTTAACATACAATGACCCACGCCCCTAAAGAAGCTTGCCATATGGGGCTTATCTCACCTCAGGTATAAGTTAAAGGACTTGGAGTATGAATCATGGGGATGGAGAGCACCAATAACTGGCATTTCAGTGAAGAAAACCTGCTATGCAATCATACCCCAAAGCTTTTGTTCAAGCTATTTGAACATACTGTTTTCTGGGCTTAAATTTGTCGGCCTTCTTCTCAGGCCAGATGAGACTTTGTTGACAGTTTACAAAGACATGCTAGCTATTTTTAGCGCTCTAGACATGCCAAATTTATTCCTAAACATGCTGCTGCCATCAGACTTTGTCTCCTTAGCTGAACTGCTTGAAAGAAGAGTCCCACAAAAGATGTATCCTCTTTCTAGTTCTGCTTTCAGTTATGCTGTGCTAAAGGATGCATGACATGGCCACCGGGGCACAGCATTAGTTGGATTGTGAAGCATGTGACTTACTTTCTAAAGCCATTTTAACTTGGGGTTTTATTCACATAAATCGTCACATTTGTATTAGAGTACAAGCCGTGGTCACGGTAGAGGTTTCACTATGATTAGTACCTGAGCATGGAATCTGGCCTTGATGTGTTTTAGCATTCACACTTACCATAGCTGCAGTGCCTTTCACCAAGGCTCTCAGGTATTTTATAAAAATTGAACCTTGCAACTCCCTAGGAAGGTGGATAGGCTCAATCCCCACCTTAAAATTCCCACTAAGACACTTTCCCAAAGTCCTGCAGAGAGATGATAAGAATACAAACTCAGGAGTCTTCACTTCCTTGTCCTGACCACTAGACTTCCTGCATGGTAGATGGTTTTTCTCTATTTAGCCTGTCACATGATGGTTTGTGATGTGATGAGGGTTTTCCATAGCAGCAAGATCAGATGGGGGAGCTGGGGGGAGCTACTAGGCTGTATTTTAGCCTCTGGAAATCAACACTGCAGTGAATGCTAAGAAGGAGGATATGGCTTCTCCATTGGTGTGGAAGAGAAGATGATGCAGGGAGCCTTCTGTCATAGATTCATAGATGTTAGGGTCAGAAGGGACCTCAATAGATCATCGAGTCCAACCCCCTGCAT
>NW_005841921.1:232182-259407 GCF_000455745.1 Alligator sinensis
GTATCGAAGGCCTTCCTGAAGTCTAAGTATACGACATCCACCCCTACTCCTGTGTCCAGGCGTTCCATAACCTGGTCATAAAAAGAGACTAGATTAGTCAGGCATGATCTGCCTGCTACGAACCCGTGCTGGTTTCCCCTCAGCATAATTTGTCTTGCCGGGCTCTCGCAAATGTGAGCCTTGATAATTTTTTCAAAGACTTTGCCAAGGATGGAGGTGAGACTGACTGGCCTATAGTTGCCCAGGTCCTCCTTCCTCCCCTTCTTGAAAATGGGGACCACATTGGCCCTTTTCCAGTCCTCCAGGACTTGGCCCATGCACCACGAGCGTTCAAATATTCCCGCCAGTGGCTCTGCAACGACGTCAGCCAGTGCCTTCAGTACCCTCGGATGGAGCTCATCCAGGCCTGCCGACTTAAAGGCATCCAGTTCCTCCAAGTGGTTCTGCACCATCTCAGGGTCTACGTGTGGTAGTCTGGCACCTTGCTGCTGCCTCTCTACAATCCCAGTGAGAGACTTGCCTTGCCCCTGTCTTAGGAGCACTGAGGCAAAGAACTCATTGAGGAGTTCAGCCTTGTCCCCCCTGTCCGTCACCAATTGCTTCTGCCCATTTAGTAGGGGTCCTATTCCACCCTGGGCCTTCCTTTTACTCCCTATATATCTAAAAAACAATTTAGATTGTTTCTCCTTATACCGCTGTCAGTAAACAGAGCCCCACACCACTTTCTTGCACTCCTTCAGCACAAAAAAGAAAGGAGGCTTAGGGCTGTCTGGCATGCTGATGTCCTGCCATGCAGCTCCTTCACTGGCTGGCAGATCAGGACTCATGCTTGCAGGGGTTGGGGTTGGCTGCTTCATGCATATACCTGCCAGGAGGCATTCTGCTTGTCTGCAGTCTCTGTCAGCAGAATGCCTCCCATCTCTGCTGCTGGAGCAGTCCCACTTCCACATATACCCTGTTAGCAGCAGTAGTATGAGAGGTCTCAATCTGGCCCTGTGTTAGCTGCTGCTTTCTTGGCTGGGGCCCCTGCTACCTGTTCTGGTCCCAGAGGGGCTGTAAATGGCTGAGCCCACTGGAGGATTAGCTCATTCATTTTGATGACACAATCTTTGTGTGGCCTGTAATTTAGAGAGTTTCGTTCCATGTTACCTTACTCCATGAATTACTGTAGGTGCAAGGTTCTCAGGGGAGGCGTGAGAACAGCACTCTCAGGTTTACAAACAGGGCGTTGACAACAGCACTCATTGCTAAGTAAAGCTGCTGGGCTTCCCTTGGCATGCATTTGGCTGATTTCTTTCTGGGACACGATCAGTGTAAGATTTGCACTTCTTCCCACAGGCAACATTTCAGGTGGCTTTAACTAGAAGAGACTGAATAAAAACACTGTTTCTTTCTCTCTTTTGTTGTGCTTTTATGCATTTGGCAGCAGATTATGCCTAATCATCTACGTTGTTTTCCCCAGGTGATTTAGTCAGTTTCTCTTCTTTCTTTGAGTTGGGGTTTTCTTTGGTAGAAAAAGAAAAGTACTACATGAATATGCTTGGACCACTCTACAAGAAAAGGGGCAGCTTATACAGTACTTGCAATGAGCTGGGACTGTTTTGTATAATTATCTAGATCTTGAATGGTTGGGGGTCCTTTTTATGCTTTGGAAAGTCATTTGTGCCCAATATGCTCTCAATGGGAAAGTGGCTAATTACCTAGTTTATTTTGAGGCCTCTGGGAGGCACTGTGCTGAGGACAATGAATGGCCTATGGATGCTGGATGGAGATTGGCCCCAACTTCCATAAGTTGGAACATCCCTTTCCTCCCCTTCCTCAAGCCCCATTCTTTACCACCCTTATATGAGAGCAATGTTACTGCCCCTGATAGTGCTGAACTTGATGGTAGGATGGGGGTAGGGAGGCTTTCTGTGTTGCTGTTGCTAAAAATCTCTTACTGGAAACAAGGCTCTGGTCTCCAGGTCTAGACAGAGATCAGGCTTTGGTGATAGTGTATCCATCTGCTTCATGCATGACCAGGAATCTCTTGGAAGAGTTAAAGATGCATGCATCTGATTCTGAGTTCTCCCAGGACCAACATCATCTTCCCAGTAAGTAGTCCTCCATTTTAATGCTAAATGGCACTGACACACACAGGGGGAGCCTTCTCTGACATGCTGGAAATCCAGCACATCAGAGCAGACTCGATTAATCGAGCATGTAAATTGGTGCGCTCTGGCAGCCTCGCATGTCACGTGTATCAGCGGTGCATCACATCCCCACACTGAGAAAATGGCAATGGTGCGTTTTGAAATAAAACACGTTCAATGTGCTTTAGTTCAAAGTGCCCCGCTCCCATTATCTCAGCGCAAGGAAATACTACGCTGCTGATACACGCGATGCACAGGGGCTTTAATTAGCTCAGCTCACTAATTAAAAGTGCCCAGCGCTGCGTCGGGAGCACAGGTAAAAATGCCCAAAATGTCGTTCTTGGTGATATTCATGTGAAAGGGCAGCCTGACATCTATGCACTACTAAGTCTCATGGGCACTCTCGACAGGGGTACTTCTGTGGGATTTACAGTCATCAGTACATGGGCTTTGTGCTCTGACCTTTCTGGACTCCAGTGAGTTTCCCCACGCTGATGGGGTTGGGGGGGGGAAACCCCTCATTAGCTAAAGAAGAGGGTAAAGAGTTGGATATTGGTTTGCTAGAAGGAACATCTTTCACCAATCACAAATTTTAATGGGTTTGTGCTGAGAAATTCAGAAAGAGCTTAAGTGTTTTCATAATGCGTCAGATCTGAGGTCTGCGTGTGAAGTCTCAGTCAATTGTTTCCTGGCTAGAAAAATGAGGCCTCATACACGGTTTTGATAGCTAGAACTAGAGATGAATTTTGTACCCAAACTTTGCCTTTAATATCTAAGCCTGCATACATTATCTCCAAAGCAACCTCCTTTAGAATAAAGTGAAACTTGTGCATCTGTTTTTAATAAAACATCCAAATTTAGATCTAACACTGCATGAATCATAGCTTTAAATATAACTAGAGGAGCCAAGTTCTGTGAAATTCACATAATTGTGCTGGCCCTGAATGGAGAAGCACTACAGAGGAAATCAGCATAGCAGCAAGCATTTTAGGGAAACTGCTATTTTGTGGTTAACAGCCACACCCACAGCTATTTTATTACTTTATGATTTACTTCTTAGAAACGCTGTTGTGTCCTCAGTTCCAGTCCTTATGTCTGACCAATTGCCATTAAGACAAACCTAGCTCATAGGGTGGGATGATGCATCTAAAGCCTTTCCTAAGCAGTGTCTTGATGCTACTACTCCTGAGCTTGGCAGAATAAATCTTTCTCTCTCTCCTCATTAATGGGTGGGAAGAGAGATATTCTAGTTAAATCTGAAACAGACTGATAGGGCAGTTGCTGAGCAGAACAACTGTAGCATTTCCTTTGCTGGCCTTTTTTATCTTGTTTAGTATTTAATTGAATTATGTTTTAATACAATCATAGATGGCTGCTTCCAGGGGCAAGAGATATATAAAATATCTTTTGACTCAGACTTGAAAGCCTCTTTTCTGCCTTTCTAATAGAAATTTAGTGCTGTACTGAATTATACATATAGCATGGTCCTGGGTTTGGGCTTAGGAGATTGGGGTTCAGTTCCCACTGATAGGCCTCTTGGGTGACCTCTCCTGATATAATTAGTGAAATGGGGATAATGGTCCTTTCCTTGTCTGTCTGTCTTGTTTTAATTATAAGCTCTTTGGAGCAAAGACTTCTGTTGCAAACTGTCCATATGAACCTTGCACAATGGGAGCCTGCACTGAATAGGGGCTACTGTACTACTAATAGTGATATACTTACTGTAGGACTAGGGGTGGCCTGGAGACCCCCATGGTTGACTGTGGAGCATCTCAGCAAAGAAGCTGAAATCTATGGTGTTGCCTCAGTGTTCTGCCCTGGAACTGGCTGGTCAAAATTGTGTTTCAGCAAGCGGTTTGTTTGTAAGTAAATAATTCTATTACTGATCCGCAGTAGTAGTAGTAGTAGTAGTAATAATAATAATAATTAATAAGAAGAAATAATAATTCTGTTATTTAGATTTAGCTGCTCTGGCTGGGCTTATCCTGTCCCGAGAGGCACATGGCTACTCCTCTTCCCACGTTTGCTGCATCAGCAACATCAAGCTGATGCGGTGTGTGTGGGAACCTTGTCTCTTCCCCAGCCCTTCAGCAGCCATTAGGAAGCTGCTGAGGGGCTGGGGGAGGGACAAGGGGTGGGAACGAAAGTAAACAGTGCTTACTTTCATTTCCCATTGCAGCACCGCGGGCCACAGAAAACAGCTTGGTGGGCCACATGGCGGCCTGCAGGCCGTATGTTGGACAAGCCTGTACTAATGTAAGAGTCAGCAGCTTCAATTAATTCAAATCCCCACTAGCTAATTGCCTTGGGTTCAAGGAGTTCCATTCTGAATCATTTTTAGTCATACTCATCATGGAATGGACACTCTTCAGAACAGAGAAAAGGCCTTTGGAGGAGCTTTTCTTCTTAACCTTTGTTGGTGTCTATAGTCCTATTTAATGTATCAGCCCACTGAAGGCTTCTGGAAACTGCTTGGGTCCTGAGGGCCGGTGATTGCTTAAAGAATAGCCTGTTCTGAATTGTATTCTTTTCCCAGCAAAAACAAATGGAAATTATTTTTGTAGGATGCATTTGAGCATAAGTGCTCATCCAACCGTAGTTCAGAGGAATGACAATGGCATTTACAACTCATAGCAGAGATCTAAAATCAGAGAATTGGAGATTCATATGGTTGGAAGGGTCATCAAATACAACCTCCTGCACAGATGTAAAATTCACTGTTCCCAAACTAGAGAGATGCCTCCTTTGAAGTTTTTCAAGGAGATTTCAGAAGTTTCCAGAGCAGCTTGTTCCATTGTCCTATTGTTCTTACAGTTAGGAAGTGTTCCCTGATGTTTGCTCTAAATCTGCTTCACTGTAGTTTAAACTCACTGCAACATGCCCTGTCCTCTGTAGTAAGGAAGAAAAGTGTTTCTCCATCTTCTCTGTAGCAGCCATTCAGATATCAGGATACTGCTATCTTGTCCCCTATAATCTCCTTTTCCAAGCTAAGCATATCTAGTTTCTTCAGCATTTCCTCATGCAACTTGCTTTACCACACTTCTATCATTGGCACTGTTTGCTTCTGGCCCCTCTCCAGTTTCTGTGTGTCCCTCTTAAAATGTAGTTCAAAAGCTGTATTCTATTCACATGGGCAGATCTAGGATTTTGAAAAGGGGGGTGCAGTGGTGTGCATCATTACATACAACACAACATAGTTTTCTCCAGGTACAAAGAAATTAGAAGCTTTACTAATATACTAGGAGCCTTGGGCTATGTTATTCAGTTAAGATCAAAACAAGAACAAATAGAACTTTATTGGAATGTGCATTAATTTGCTATATCAAACATAACAAACAAAAATAATCAGAGGGTGTGTTTGCATGTGTATTTGAACTGGGAGCAGTTTACTCATGAGTAAACTACTTGCTAGTAAACACTCTCAGGCAGGTGTCTACACGTGCAGAGTTTCAGGAGCAGATTTGCTGCTCATGGCAGCAATCTGCTCCTGCCCCCACTGGCTCTGCGCTGGCTTCCTGCAGCAGCCAAGGAGAGTTCTAGGCTCCCCTGGGTGTTAGGGAACACCCAGGAGACAGCTGTCTCCTGGCAGGGGCTGGGGCATTGCTTCCTGCCCCTGGGGGGTTGCCTGCTGCCAGGACAAAAGCAACATCCCCCTGCCCCAGCAGCAGGGAACTCCTGGCATCAGCTCCTGGGGACCAGCAAACTTGGAAAGAGCTGCAGGGAAGGATCAGATCCCAGCCCCTGCCCTGATCCAGCAGTCGGGCAGCTAACTGCTCCACTGGCAGGTTGGGGTAGGGGGCTGGGACCCGCACAACCCATGCAGTTCTTTCCAAGCCCTGACCCTCAATAGTCCAAGCCCTGACCCTCAACTGACCGGGACAGTTCCCAGGCCCCTGGGCGTTAGAAAGCCTGTTCCCTGCCCAGCTCCATGGGGAACAGGCTCCCCAGGCCCTGCCAGCAGGCAGCTCCCAGCCCCCACTCCCCAATTGGGTCTCCCAGCTGCTGGGGCCAGGGGGACATTGTGCAGTAAAGCATCTTTTGTAGAGACACCGTAAAGTTAGGGTTTTTTGTCTTTAGTGCTGTGGTCATTAAAATTAAATGTACATCTCTTTCACATTTATAAAACAAAATCAAGCCTTCTGGAGCATCTTGACAGTACACCCAGTGCTTCAGTGAGCTTTATTTCCTTGCCTAAGTTGATGTTTCAGCTACGGTTAAAAACAGTTTGTAGGGCTGTGAAATAGGAGCTACAGCTAACAGACAGCAGAATTGCAGAAGAAAAAATAGATTGATTACTGGAGTATTGTGACCATTAAAAAAGGAGAGAGTGTTCTTACTACCTGTGGAATTAAGAGTTTAGAAGGAATCAGGTAGATTATAATGAGCTATGAAGTCAAATGACTCTCTCACTGCTACGGTATAGAAATGTTTCTGCTACTACCAGTAACTTTGTTTTAAACTTTGGGTGGAGCAGAAACCAAAGAGCGGGTTGCAGCTGCACAACTGCACCCCCTGAATCTGCCCCTGTCTACTTAGTTGAAGCCTAACCAGTTCTGAGTAGCATCTCCTCTGGCATCTTGCATGCAAGATGCAAGATGACACATATGAAAGGAAACCCCAAGGGAAGATGTGAATGATTGTGGAGGGAGCTCTCTTTCTAATATTAGTTATCTCTAAGGCGGGGGTTTTCAACCTTTTTTAACAAGCGTGTACCCTTTCTGTCTCAATGTTTCAGCTCATGTACTCCTTTATATTTTTTTTCTTGTTTTTAATGTTACCAATTATGTGATATAAGGCAGGCTACACTAATTAACATTAATGCCTTATTAATATATGCAGCATCCAGCTGGTAAGTTTGTTGGGGGGAGGAAGGGTGTGTGGGGGGGGTAGATAGAGGCCCCCACAGTAAGGGAGGGAATGGGGCTGGGGCAGAGGCAGGCACTGCACACCTAGGGCAGGGTGCGGAGCCACAAGGGGCTTGCCCGTGGGGAGGGGGGTGCAGCTCCCACCCACTGCATGCACCCCAGAAAGGCATGGGGGCATGTGCCCCCAGATCTGCACATGGGGCAGGGCAGGCTACCACTGTGGGCTAGGGCCAGGGCTGTGCCAGGCTCCTCCCAGTGCAGGGCTGGGCCAGGCTGCACTCGGGGCAGGCAGCAGCAGTGCCGGAAAGGGGGCTACAGGGGGGGGGCCGCAGCCACTCCAGAATTCACCATACCCCTCCCAAGCCTTCCCCACAAGCCTCCCTTCCAGCACTGCCGCCACGCGCCTCAAGCTCAACCTGGCTCAACACCCCTGCTAAGAAGAGCCCAGCACAGCACTGAGAAGACCCCAGCGCACAGCAGCAGCCCACCCTTGCCCCAGGCACAGATCTGGGGGCACACCCCCCCCCATGCCCTCCTGGGGGTCCACATAGTAGCAAGAACCTCCCCCCCCCCCCCGGGCGCTGGGCTTAGTCCTGTGCCTTGCCTCAGCTGGGCAGCCCCTGCTCCAGTTCCACTCCCTCCCCCGCTGCTGGGGCCTCAATCTGCCTCCCCACACCCCTTCCCTCACAACAGATTTGCCAGCCGGACCTGGCTGCTCTCCATGCTTCCAGGCTGCGCTTCTGGCTGCCTGGATGCTGTGCTGTGGCATAATTGGCCACATTATCAGCTACATAAGCCAAATAAAGTCGATTGCCAATACAGTCAATTTTCCTTATATCGGTACCAATCTGATATGGGACTGATGCATTGGTGCACCTCTAATTTTTTTCTCATTCATTCTGCATACCCCTTGTGACCTTTTTAAGTAACCTTAGGGTACATATTCCCTGCTATTGCTCTAAGGGGTGGAGGGTCTGCATAGAGATTAAGCATTCCCAGTGTCAGTGAATAACAATGGGATAGTGCTACTTTAGGGAGGAAATAGGGAGCTACAGAAGACAGTCTCAAAGCATCATGGAGCTTTCAATGCAGCCTAGAACTGGAAGTGCTGGTTCAAGGCCTGCCCGTGACCCAGCCTAAAAAGGGTTCCTCTTCCCCAGGCCTTGGGGAGGCTGCATGACTCCCTGGGCGCACAGACTTACTTAGGCTGTGCTCTGCTTTCCAGGATTGGGCCCTTTGGTTCTGTAGCATCTCTGTACTTTGCTTGTGCCTTCCTAGCAGCAGTCTCCTGTCAGGCCTACATACTCCAGAACACTGCACACCCACAAATGTTCTGTATATTTTGCTCTTTGAAAAGGCTACTGCAGATGTGGGGAAGGTGCTATAAAAATTCCTTATAGCAGCAAGTATGTGGCTCTCAAAGGGCAGGAAATATGAATCAGAAGGGGATGCTCTGTTCCGCATTAGATAACTTTTTTAAGAGATCTCTTGCACGAGCACATGTGCATCTTTGTGTTACATGCATCCCTGCATATTCAAGCACACACAGGCAACAACCCCAGCCTACCATGCACAAATGTAAGTGTGTACATTCTCTGACTCATACAAACACATGCCCTGCCATCTGTACACACCAGACTCATTTAATCTGTAAAAGGGCTTCACCTATGTCACAACCAGCCCACCTGGATGGGGCTGTAGATGTGCTTTAAGCATACAAGTCCAGTTTGACTAAACACAATCTTCATAGTCTTGCTTGGAAAGGAGCGAGGGGTCCTAAAACACAGAAACCAAGGAAAATGCTAAATTAAAAGCTACAACATTAGTAAGTGCCAGAGTTGTTAGGACAAATTGCTGGAAAGACGCTTTTCCCCCCAGCCCCATACAGGTGTTTACTCTGCAAATTCTGCCGCTGTTAACCTTGGCTGAGGCTTGAGACCATTTCTGGAAGACTGAAAACATCCAGGCAATATTTAGCTTTAGCTCAAAGGGGGAAGAAGGAAAAATGCTGAGCCAGTGAAAAAAGGCAGCCAGGTATCTCCCCCTGGAGGAACAAAACTTCTGGAGGGAGCCAACAGCAGCCCCAGCTCCTTTAAAGCAACAATCTCCTCACCTAGTTAGATGTGACTGGTAGTTCAATCCATTGCTTCCATTGTTTCTGATAGGGCTATGGAAGCACTCTTGTCCTTGGGACTGTGATCTGGTGTATAGGGTACTGGACTGTGTCTTGGGAGAGCTGCAATCTGTTCCTAGCCCTGTTGCTGAGCTACTGGCTAACATCAAGCAAGTTGGCTCACCTTATTTCACCTCTCCCTGGTTGGCTTTTAGACTGTAGCCAAGAACAGGATACAGTATACAGAGCCTAGCACAATGGGAACCTTTGTTGCTATCTAGTCCACTAGGTGCTTCTTTAATCCAAATTAAAGTAGGAGTCATAATAATAAAGATCTATTCCTTGCTTTGGTTCTAACAAAATCTGGAAGACTGAATAACTCAATCAGCTTTTCAAGGTGCGAATGAAGCTCCATTAAGGTTAGATGAATTTGGCCATTTATGTACTGGGGCAGTGGCTTTTAAACAGCATTCCAGGGTGTGCCTCTCACTTTAAGGGCTGGAGAAATCATCTGGCAGGTCCTTGATTAAAGTGTCCATTTTCAAACTTAGGCAAGCCAGGCAGAGACAGCAGTTTGCTGCTTGCCACCAAGGGAGCAACATCATCCAGCTGAACTGCTGCTCACAACATCTTGGAGGTAAGAGCAGGAGCTATGGGATGGCAGGAGGCTCCTGGTCCTGGGCATGACCTGAAACTGTACCCTGCTGGGGCTGGGAGGCCTGGAGGGACTGCCTGTGTGGGGCAGTGTTATTCAAATGCTAGGGCCACTAACTTCCCCAGTGAAAGGTAGGTAGGGGGGTGCCTTAATATCTCCAGCCCCCACAACATTGTGGGTAAGATGCATGTCTCCAGACATCTGAACCCTAAGGAGTGCAAGACCCCAGGAGACCCAGTAGTAGGTAGTGGAGCCAGGCATGTCAGCGGACACGAGCCCAGGGGGATGTAAGGTCCTGGATGGCCCTGAGGGAGAGGGCAGGAGAGTGATCCCCAAAAAAGGGCAGTAAGGTATTTGGTGGGCCCTCACAGAGTAGGGAGCGTCTTTATGAACTGAAGGACTGTGCATAAGCAAGATGCAGAGTAGGGCTGAAGGCCAGACTGAAGGGGTGCTGAGTAGGGCTGAAGGATAGCCAGAAGGTCAGCACACAGGCCAACACCCACAAGAGTGTGTTTTGTATGTATAGAAGTGCCTGCTTAAAGGCTAAGATGAAGTTAGGCCTATGTCTGGTGAATTGGCTGATCACTACCTAGATGAGGGTCACAGGAGAGGCCCAAAAGGCTGCATGTCGGCCAGTCAAGGAATGAAACTGATAAGCCTGATGACCTATGGGAGCCGCTCAAGGGAGTAGGGCAGAGTGAAGGAGGCCCAGTAAAGAGCAGCATGAAAGAGGCCTGGTGAGAGAGGGTAGAGTGCAAGAGGCCCCAGTAAGAGGGGGTGGTATGAATGCAGCTCTGGAAGGGGCAGCGTGAGAGAGGCCTGACAGAGGACTAAGTTGGTCCAGTGTTAGGCAAGGAATACAATAAGATTCTGGATGCCATCTGTGAGACTTGAGTCATGGTGTTAGGGGTGTTACAGAGTTGTGGATAGCAGCCCCTGGCATCAGTGCATTATAATGGGCAGCCTCCCATTTAGAACATTAGCTTATTATACCAGCAAGTTGTGGCAGGAGAGACTGGGCAGACTACCCTACTTCGATAGATAGGTGGACCAACGCGAGATCCGGGATCACACAGGGAAACCTGGGCTTCCATGGTAGGTCATTAGGAAGTTTTCAAAGAGATTAGTGGTAATGATGGAGAGGGCTGGGAGGTGATGCAACACCATTGCTGGGCTGGGTCGCCTGGCTCCATGCCAGCCATTAAGATAGGAGTAACATAGCAGAAGTAGTATGAAAGGGGTCCATGACTTTAGGAAGTTTGAAAACCACTGTATCGGGGAAGGGTCTGTCGTGGTTTTTTAAACATAGACTAAAATTAATTCCTTATGTCCATTGTAACATCTCAGTCTGAGCAATAATCAGGGGCATCATGGGGTTTAATTTCCTTTGGGTTTGAGTTTTTCTTCACACAATGTAACAAATC
Organism: Alligator sinensis; assembly: GCF_000455745.1. Taxonomy (NCBI): domain Eukaryota; kingdom Metazoa; phylum Chordata; order Crocodylia; family Alligatoridae; genus Alligator; species Alligator sinensis. The sequence continues at coordinate 243,372 of NW_005841921.1, forward strand.
ATTTTAAAAGATGTTTCAGCATTTCTCTTCACCTGACGCAAAGCTTTTCACACTGAAGCTCCAGCAGATGGAATCTGGCAATGACTAAACAGAAAATGGAAGTGTTTCATTTGAACAGGTCTAAACAAAATATTTCAATTTAATCAAAGTGTTAGCATTTTTTTCATCCCAAGTGATTTGCCACATTCAGCAGAAATTTGTTAAACGTTCTGAGCCCTCCAGTTAGTTCATTTGTTGGAAAATTTTCATTTGAAAAATGTTGTCCATGTCTAGTGATCAACTTTTTTGTGTGGCTTAGCAGATGGAGCTCTTCCTTCAGAGTCAGCCATTCAGCTTTTCTGTTATTTTCTCCACCAAATATCCAGAACTCATGAGTCGGTCCTTTTAAAAAAAAAATTAAAGTGGTTTAAAAAATAATGAGATTTTTTTTAATCGGATTTTTTTTTTGTAGGTTGGTTTTTGACTTATAGTATTAAGTAAAAATATATGGGTGGATTTTTTTAAGTGAAACAGACATTCTTGTGTAATGACAGGACTCAGAGGTGGAGTATTAAGGGAAAACACCAAACGTCAGGAGATTTGCAGTTAGTTCATAAGTGCTGGCAACACAGTGGCTAGGGACAGAGGGAGGAAGGGAGAAATGGAGCCAGCTTCCTGTTAGTCTGGAGGCACATTCTCATTCTTCTAGAGTTGCAATCTGATAACATGGCCAAATGAAAGCATAGAGACAGATCTTCATCTGCTGTATCTGACCCAGTGACAAAGTGAATAGAACCATACTTGTTTACACCAACTGAAGTTTTAACTGTGGCACTATGACCATGTAAATAGGAGAAACCAGGACAGTGTGGCACTTTCCAGATATTCAGAGGCATAAGCTACCTTGCTCTACCAGTGTAAATAACCGAAGCCTTGCATGTAATCAGATCTTTCAAGTGGCTGAAGGTTGATGTGATAGTCATACAGCCATGCAAAGCTAAAAAATAATCAGGTTTACACAATGTGACTTCTTAAGCTGTTTTCTTCCCTGAAGTATATTTAGGGTGACCCTGAAAAGCAAAGGTCTCAGCCAGTTTCTTTGTTAGGTTTAGTCTCCCAGCATGGGGTCTATGTCTTTGGTCTGGGATATTGCATTTCAAGCTGACCAAATAACTGCACATGTGACCTGCTAGGACTTGCAGAGGGAAATACAATGTGGAAAAGAGTCAAGCCCTTGGCTGGTGTAAACTGTCTCAGTCTGTTGTAGTCAACAGAGTTAGGGCTCATGATGATGTGAAAATTGGATCCTTTTGACCCATCTCAAGCTGAGACCCACAAAACTGAGGCAACCTACCTCACTAAGGAGTTTCCAGGGCTTGCTCGTTTGCTGCCCATGGTCTTATCATTTATGCCCAGGCATAGAGAGGGCAAATGCTGCCAGTCAGAACTCCCCTATCACTTATTGTCTAGGAGCATTTTATCCCTGCCTAACCCGGACAGTTATCTGTGCTGCACTTGAAGATGTGTGGCTTCATGTTAGTTTTATACCACTTGAACTAAGGGCCACTGGTCCTCAGGCCAATTCATAGTGTAAAATAGATCCAACTCTTAAAGTGACTAAAGAAGAAAACTAAAGATAGCTGTTGATGTAAAGGGAAGAGCAGGGGTGAATCTGTTCTCAAGACTGCTTTAGCTCTCCTGACATCTCACTGCTTTAAACTACAAGAGCAATGAGCTACAACTTAATGTTACTATTATCCAAATGGTCTCTTGCAGTTCCCTTTCTTTCCTCTTACCAGCATAACCAAACAACTTGGAGAACCTAGAAAGAAAGTTTTCCCATTCTTTTATATAAAACATCCTGGTTGAATGTACTGCAGTTGCTGCCACAAACACACTTGTGAATAAGCTGGTCTAATGAAAGATATTGGATTTATCCGAAGAACCTTGTCTGCCCCTGAATAAAATGCACTTTATTTTTGAAGGGCAGAATGAAGGGGGAAAAAAATCTTTCCCTGCTTCTGCAGCAGGAGTCTCTGCCTGAGGAGGAGGGGAGAATGAGACAGTGTCTACAGTCAGCAGATCAGGAACCCCAGGTACAGCACAGCAGCATTACTTTTGTTTCCCCCACCTCCTATTCCCTGGCATAGGTAACTACTGCTATTGCCATATTTTCTCACATATAATGCACAGCTCAAATTCAGGCAGCTGATTTTGGGGGGGAAAAGGTGCATGTTGTAATGAAGAAAACATGGTATTTCTTTTAAAAGTGAAGATATATCATCATGCATTTTCTTCACTTTTAAAAGAAATACTATCTATCTATATATATATATATATAAAAACACATCTCTGGCATTAAGACAATTGTTTAATAGATTGACTTATACTAATTGAATTAAAAACCACATTTCCTTTTTAAATGAAGAAAAGCCATATTTGTTCATTTATTTTAAAAGCTTCCATTATGGCTAAATAACATTCAAAATGGCCTTTTTACAAAATGGCTGATGGTGTTAAAAGTGCATATATCCAAATATGAAACCAGAGGGGCTTCGGGGAGGAGGAGGTTTGCAGGATTTTCCAAACTGCTGGGCTAAAAAACTGGACAAAAAATGGTTTGGTAAAAGGACAGGGAAGTAGGGAGCTGATATGGGGAGGAAAGGTACTACTATGGTCAGTCAGAGTTATGACCCTTGGTTTTGGCTCTGTATTCAAGCCACATCTCTCGCATGTAGATTAGGATTGAAAAATTCTGTTTTCTCTACTCACCCAGGACAAGTAACCTTTTTTTTCCCCAATGAGTCACTAAGATACTTTGTTTCACAGGAAAATGACACTGAGGAAGGGGATTGGATAAGGAATCGGGAGGTCTGGCTCCTATCCCAGGCCTTTGATGGTGCTTTGGCCCACACTTGTCCAAGAAGACTGTGTAGAATTATACCCAAGTATAATTCAACACCCCCTGGACAGGGTCAGACCCTAGTCGTACAAGTAGGCTGTCATCCCATGTCCACACCAGTGTTACTAAGTACCAAATATATGCCCCAGTCATATCTGACCAGGGACCTCCACTGCTTCCTGTACTCCTCCCTCTTCAGGGTGCATCTGTAGTCCCACCATACATACTGCTCCAGTCAGACCTTACCACCTAAAGGCATCTGAAAAGCAAGCCCTAAGGAGGCATATGGGAGACAAATCCAGTCACATCTCAGCCCAAACAGCTGTCCTGTGGTTGTGATGAATGTCAATGACCACTGGAGGCCCCCCTAGCCACAGTTTTCAGCTCTTTTAGATTGGACTCTCCTAGGGAGATGTGGCCAGCCAGCAGTGTTTCTGGTTCCGTGGAACATCTGTGTGCTTGTTTAAATCATCAGCTGGAAAATATATTACTTTCTTAATAGGCAGTGTTGTTGGTGACAGTCTCAGAAAACCAAATACAAGCTTGTGAATACGTAGAAGGCTGTATTGGCATGGAGCGCTGGAGCTAAAATGGGCCTGAAGCACTGTAATGTTTTATGTGCTTTGGTAAGGAAGGCAAGACAACCAGTGAATCTGACTGCAGTGTACTGAGCAGAGTAAGAGTGATATATTATAGCAGCAGTCTCTACAAGTGCAGCAATTTCTGCTACTTTTCAGTCCCCTGGCAGCAGGATCATAGCTGGGGCAAATTATTTGGAAGTGGCAGAGGGTTCTCCCCTCCTATCCCCCATTCCCTTGCTCCGCTTTGTGTCTTCCTTTTACCAGGACTGGAGGAGTTCTTTTCCATTTCACAGCCCATTAGTTAAGCTCCTCATGCATTAAAATCAGTGGGCACTTATACATGTGATGATGTCATGATGTACATGTGACAAAAATTTCCCTTTGTGTGGCTTAATGGCATCATACATACCCAAGTTTTGTGGGTTTTTAATGAGTTTGCATCGTTGCAAACTAAACTATGCCCTGATGTAGTTAAGTTTTCAATGATGCAATTTAGAATGATACAGCTATTAGTCAGCTCACCTCCCAGCTGTGGGAGAGCCAGGCAGGCTCCACAGATAAAAAGGATTGTGCCCCTTGCTGCTTCTGCCTTCAGCAGGCTTCTGCAGTTGTCAGGACACCTGGGGCAGCTCAGAAAGGCAGCAGGAGGGTGACTGGGTTTGCTGGTGGCAGGAGAAGGCAGTGGTGCACAGGGTGCTGGAAGCCCACGTGGGCAGCTAGCTGGCCGGGTGCTGCCCCGGCTCAGAGGAGCCTGATCCAATGCTTCCCCAAGCCTGCCTGGGCTTCCAGCACCCTGTGCACAAACCCTGCCGCCTTTTCCAGCTGCCAGTGGGGCAGCATCGGGAAGCCTCAGGAGGGTGACTGGGTGTGCTGGCAGCCAGAGAAGGTGACAGGGACAGTGCATAGAGTGCTGGAAGCCCAGGCAGGCTCAGGGAAGTGTTGGATTGAGTGCCACTGAGCTGGGGCAGTGCCTGGCCAGCTAGCAGCCCACCCAGGCATCCAGCACCCTGTGCACCATCCATACTTCCTTTTCTGACCACCAGCAAACCCAGTTGCCCTCCTGCTGCCTTCCTGTGCTGCCCCAGAGGTGAGCCAGCCCATTCCTGGGGGGCTCCAGGCATCCTGCCAGCCACGGGAGCCTGCTGAAGGTAGAAGTGGTGAGGGGCCCGATTCTTTTTTTTCACCCAAGCCTGCCTATCTCTCCTAGAGCTGGGGGTGAGCTGAAAGATGAATGGCACAGACTAATGGCCCCCTCGCTGTGGGAGAGTGGGCAGTAGGGCTGTGAGAAATTGTTCCAGCCATTTCGTTTCAATACTGTTTTGACCAATTTCGAGGTCGAAACAGCAAAATCGGAATGAAACAAAGGCTGTCGAAATAGCCTTGAAAGACAACGAGGCTAGTCGAAACATTTTGAACATAGGCTGGGGATTGGAAGTCAGTCCAGCTGGGCTTTCCCATCCCCAGCATAAGATCTGCCAGGGGATGTGGAGTCAGCCCAGCTGACTCCCCATCCCTGGTGCTAGATTGCGCTGGGGGCAGAAGGCAGGCCAACTGGGCTGCTTCCCCATCTCCGGCGCTAGATTGCGCGGGAGGCGACCCAGCTAGGCCCACTCCCCGGCACTAGGTCACACCTGGGGTGGGAGGAAGCCCAGCTGGCCATGTCGATCAGTCAGTGTGATTGCCACCACAAAGAGAACTGGGCTGAGTCACCCCCAGAGCTCTTGGTGGTAAATGGGGAGCCAGAGAGTGCATCTATTCACCCTGTAGAAATCAAAATTGCTCTGAGCCCTCACAATGGTTTGTCAAGCTCTTCTTGTAGCTCAACAGTCATGTAGGCTAGGGGCAGACTTTACACACAAACTGGTTTAAGAGATCAGAAACTGGATTAAACCTGTAACAGAACAGATGTTCAGTGCACATAAACCAGTTTGAAAATGGCTGAAACTGGTTTGAGATGAACCTGGTTGAATGTAGTATCAGACTTAACTGATTTGGGTGAAACCGGTTTATGCAATGTCTGTCCCAGACCCCTTGCTGGCTTAAGTTAAACCAGAGTCCCCCACCATGCTCTCTGGGCTGGGTGGGGCTCTCTGCTCCACAGCAGGGCTGGCCCCTCTCCTGTATTCCCTAGCTGCAGCTCCAGCAGAGACTGCAGGTGTCTGCCTGGCTTCTGCTCCCCTCCCCCCCTGCCCCCATCCTCTAAGCAAGGATTCTGCTGTCCCCTCTGCCTTACACAGAGGCACAGCATTACCTAGCAGACCACATGCTGACGACAGTCCATGCTGTGGCAGATGGGACAAAGGCAGAATCAACAGGTAGCTGGTAATATCCCTGTGTTGTTTTCTTAATGGGGTGATAAACACTGAGTTAGGGGTGATAAACACTGTGTTATCAATTCCCTGATGGGCTGGTCAGAAGCAGGGCAAACCCATCCCTAATCAGATCATCCTGCCTGGGCCTGGCCATGCCCCCCCCCCTCAGTTCAGCATTGTGGAAGGGAAGGGAGGGCTGCCTTAGCACCCCCTGGCTTCTAGCCTGAGCTACTGCAGGCATGTGCCTGCATTTTTTCAGTCCAGAGGCGATGTCTGACGGTTACAAAATGGTTTAGCCTAGCCAGGTTAGACTAACCTGCAAAGACTGAATCAATTCAGGCTCAGGCTTTTTGAATGTCTGTCCCTAGCCATAATGAGGTAGCTGGTCTCGCCACCTCTTTTTAATTGCTTATCAGTAACTCATGCAGCTGTAGATTCTAGGGCTAGGCAATTGCTCACAAATCTGCTGAGTTTGTACCACAGTACACCATGACCAGGAGGCAATCACACACATGCACACCCACATCCATACATTGCATCATAACTTGTTATAACCCAGCAAGCCGGTACCCCTTGAAGCCTACAGAATGCAACAAGTTGTAAGTTCTTTGACCAAGCCATTTTCACAGTGGTTGGTGGTTAAAAAAAATGGTGCTAGACTAGACATGCAGAATTCTATGCCTAGTCTCCTGCCAGAGGAGAAGTTTTAGCGACATACTTTGAGGTGATTCAGACCTGCTGTTCTCTTGACTACCAAACCTAACTCTCATGCACTGCTTGACATGCAACCTTTAAGGCAGAAAGATATTGCTGATGCTTCTGAATGAGCTTTGTGATGGTGAATAATTGAGACTCAGCTATTCACTGCTGCAACTCTAAGGACAGATAGCTCAAATGCTTCCCAACACAATAACCATCATGCCTGCTTTACATTGCATTGCATCATGCCTATAGCCAATGTAGTCACTTGCTCCCATCACAGCCATGGTACTATGAGCCTCACCTTACAAGTACAGCTTCAGCTGGTTGCAGTTTTTGAAATAGTAGATGACATTTTGGCAAAAAAGGGAAAACATTTTCATAATTTTCCTTCCTTTTATTTTTCACAGTCTGTTTATGAAGGAAGTCTACCAAGCCTTCCCATGAAATCCAAGTGATCTTATCCTTTCATCACAGGTTTTGCAGGAGAGTAGAAATATTTATTGTGTCAGCAGAGCACTAGTAAGCAAGTTTGTGCTGTGCTATGTGAGGATGAAATTTATTGGGTGCCTGGCATATTGGAGGTTAAAATTGCGCCTCATTAAGTAATATGCCTTACTGCTGGTATCTGCCCTCTATTAGGCTCAGTGGCATTCTCCAAGGAAGGCGCTAATGTCTATCTGGCAGCACACACTTGATTTCTTTAGGCCCTGGGGTTATAAATCAGAGGGAAGTAGGAAGTGGGTAGGAAAAAGGGTGTGTTGAGATTGTGGGGGAGGAAATGTGAATGTTTTATGAGTGCCTGTAGGCTTAGCACTGCAGGGAGGTTGGTGTTTTGATTGTAAGCTACAGGAGGTTTTACTCTTGCTCTTTGCTGAGACAAGCTTTATTTTTATGACTTGGGATGAAGGAAACTTTAGTGCTCTCTGCTGATGCTGCAGATGGCTGTTTCCATTATTTTGATTGTCAAAAGAGTTCCCAATCAGTGTGACTTGGGAGATCAACATGCAGGACAGTGTTCCCTGCTGAGATCTTCTGAAAGTATAGCCCACATGCAGATGCTTGAATGATGGGGAGGGCAGGTGTTGAGAAGCTGGTGGATGTTGAGAAGCCGCTGCAGAGACAAAACTTCTCTGGGTCATGTGCCGAGATAAAAATTTTAATGCTAATATGTTTTCAAAGAGAAACTCTTGTTGTTATGAGATAATTGACGAGTGAGTGAGGGGGAGGGGCAAAGTGCAGGGCCAGCTGTAGGAGATAGGAAGGGGTTTTCCCACCCTCCAGTTCCCATATAGTGGTGCCAGGAGGGAGCTGCACAAACAGGCACACTCTTCTTGGGTGTGCTGGAGTTTGCGTGGTAGTGGGTGTGGGCAAGCAGTAGCCAGGGGGGCAATTGACCCCTGGGGGAGGGTGGCTACTTACCAGGCAATCCCTGGGTGAGAGGAAGCTCCCAGGGCAGTGTTTTCTTGGGGGATGGGGCTGCGGGCAGACTCCTGTGCAGGTGCAGGGCAAGTCACACCTGTCCAGAACAGCTGAGTGACCATTGGTAGACATGGGAAATTCGATCCTTCGCCAGTCAGGCCCGGACACCAAAGCAGGCACATGTGTGCAGCAGCATGCATGTGCCCTTGGCTCCTCCCAACCACACCACACCAGAGCAGCCTGTCTCCAGCAGACAAGGATTTAACACACAGGTAAGTAGGGCGAGTGGTGGGGTGCGAAGTGCGGGGCCAGCTATAGGAGATCAGGAGGGATTTTCGCACCCTCCAGTCCCCATATAATGGCACTGGGAGGGAGCCACGTAAACAGACCGTGCAAACAGGTGTGCTCTTCTGGGGTACGCCAGAGTTTGCGCAGGAGTTTGTGCGGGAGAGGCCTGAACTCTAGGCATCAGTAGCCCCAGCTGGAGACTTCGGGAGAGTGGAAGAGGAGGAGTCTTCAACCATGGTAAGGACACAGTGCGCAGCCAGGGACCCTACCCCAGCGATGCCTCCTACCCAGGGCTTCTCTGAGGCCTCCACTCAGATGGAGCCCTTGCGAGGGTTGGCAGCACCCTGTCCCCCCATCTGTGGGAGCTGGTTGGCAGGGCCCCTGAGGCCTGGCAGTGGTGGGGGGAGGGAGAACAGTAGTCCCCTCACCTGTGCCACGTGTGCCCAGCTTGAGGCCCTGGAGAGGCAGGTGAAGGAACTCCAGGCAGAGGTTAGCAGGCTATGGGGGATCAGGGCTGCTGAGGATTCGATTGATGGGTATTTTCATTCTCTGAGGGATTGTACACCATCTCTCTTCGAAAGGTAAGAGTCTGTTCTCTTACAGGTTGGCTGATCTCTTACACAGGGCTTTAAACTAGGTTTGTCGGAGGATGGGGATGCAGAAGATGGAGAGAACCTAGGAACAATGAACCACGAGCTATGCACTGGAACATATAAGTACTAAAGGGCCTGATAGGCATTAGGAGGTACCAAGGGTACCTATCAGAGGGCTTAAGTGTCTCTATACTAATGCTAAGAGCATGGGGAACAAGCAGGAGAAACTCGCACTCCTGCTTGCAAACAAAGACTTTGACCTGGTTGGATTAACTGAAACCTGGTGGGACCCTACCCATGACTTGGCAGTAGGCATTGAGGGGTATAGGCTGTACAGATGAGATAGCTGGGGAAAAGTGGGGGGGGGGGGGGGGGGGGGGGTGCTCTCTATGTTAAGGAGCATTGCACATCTTCCATAATCAAGATGGGATCAGAAGAGGGGCAAATTGAGGTGCTGTGGATCAGAATACAAAGGGGTCAGGGGAAAGGGACCTGGCAGTGGGGATCTATTATAGACTACCACACCAGGAGGATGAGCTAGACCTGGAATTCTCAAGGCAGATCTCAGAGGCAGTACATTCAAGGGACATGGTTGTCATGGGTGACCTAAATTACCCTGACATCTTCTGGGAGGAGCAATCAGCTAGATCTGATCTTTCATGTAGGTTCTTAAACTGCCTACAGGACCTTCACCTAATGCAGGAAGTATACGGTCCTACTAGGGGAAATGCCTTACTGGACTTGGTGTTTGCTACAGGGGATGACCTGGTGGGAGATCTGCATATGCAGGGTAACCTGGGGGATAGTGACCACCAATTGTTGGAATTCACTATCTGGCAAAAGGTGGGAAAGACAACCAGTAGGGCAGAAATACTAGACTTCAGAAAGGCTAACTTTACTGTGCTCAGGAGATTAGTAAGAGAGGCACTGAAGGACAAGAGCAGTGGTGAGATGGGAGTCCAGGAAGAGTGGTTGTTCTTCAAGGGAACGATCCTTCCAGCACAGAAGGGAACAATCCCATTGCACATAAAGGAGGGCGTCTGAGCCAAGAAAACCCTCTTGGCTGAACAGGGAAATCCAGGAAAGCATAGGGGTGAAAAAAGAGGCATACAGACTGTGGAAGAAAGGGGTAGCCACCAAGGAGGAGTATATCTACTTGGCTTGCACTTGAAGAAAGTGGGTTAGAAAGGCCAAAGCAGCAATAGAACTCAGGTTGGCATAAAAAATTAAAAACAGCATAAAGTCCTTCTTCAGGTACCTAGGGAGCAAAAAGAAGAAGCATGGCAACATAAGACCCCCTACAGGACCGACTACAGCAATTAGTGACAGATAGGAGTGAGAAAGCTGAGCTCTTCAATGAGTTTTTCACATCTGTATTCCTGAACATGGATAAAGACATAGCTTCCAGCTGGATTATAGACAGGCACAAGAGGGACACCAGCCCACCAACAGTTAACATTGACCTAGTGAAGGGACACTTGGTGGGGCTGGATGTGTTTTAAGTCAGCAGGCTCAGGCAATCTTCATCCAAGGGTGCTGAGGGAATTAGTGAGTGTCATAGCAGAACCACTGGCAAGCTGTTTGAGCACTCATGGCACTCAGGACAGGTCCCAGATGACTGGAAAAAGGCCAATGTGGTCCCTATTTTCAAGAAAGGGAGCAATGAGGATCCAGGTAACGATAAGATGGTTAGTCTCACCTCTATCCTTGGGAAAACCTTTGAAAAAATTATTAAGGATCACATTTGTGGGAGTCCAGCAGAAAAAATAATGCTGAAGGGCAACCAGCATGGGTTCATAGCAGGTAGATCCTGCCTGGCTAATGGTGTTTCTTTTTATGACTGGGTCACAAAATGCTTAGATGCAGGAGTCAAGGTCGATGTCATCTACTTGGATTTTTAAAAAGGCCTTCGATACAGTGTCTCATCCCATTCTTATAAATAAACTAAGCAGCTGTGATGTAGATGATTACATGGTCAGGTGGGTGGTGAATTAGCTTATGGGACACACCCAGGGAGTGGTGGTGGATGGGTTGGTATCGACCTGGAAAGATGTGGGCAGTGGGGTTCCCCAAGGTTTAGTCCTTGGACCACTGCTGTTCAATATCTTCATCGGTAACTTGGATAAGGGCATGGAGAGCACTTTGTCCAATTTTGAGGACAACACCAAATTATGGGGCAAAGTAAACACATGGGTGGGCAGGAAACAGATTCAGGCAGATTTGGACATGTTGGGAAAGTGGGCACATCAGAATAGGATGCAGTTTAACAACGATGAGTGCAAAGTGCTGCACCTAGGGCAGGGGTGGGCAAAATATGGCCCACAGGCTGGATCCAGCCTGCCAAGCCATTCTATCCGGCCCGCAGAGTCCCTAAAAAATTTAGAAAATTAATATTTATCTGCCCTGGCTCCTGTCAAAGATGACAGTAGGACCTAGGGGAAACCCCAGCAGGCTCCTGCAACATCAGGGCCCCACTCTGCCACCGCCCGCCCCCCCCAGTTGGAAGTCCCTGCCTAGCGGGGACTTATGGCTTGGGACTGTGGGGCTGTTCATGGCTGCGCCAGTGTGGGAAATTCAAGAAGGGCGGGGGAGGCAGGGAAGGACTGCAGGGATTGCCCCAGTCCTCAGGGATGGGCCACCTCCTGCTGAGCCCCATGCTATGGTATGCATCCAGGAGTCAGTGAGTGGGAAAGTGGTGATGGAGGCAGGCAGGAGTAGAACTGAGCGGCGCAGGGCCTGTGCCGGTGTTGTTAGACCCCAACTCCATGTGGCGTCCAACAACTAGGGAGACGACAGTCCAATTGCACTTTGCACCCTACCCTTTTGTTAAGAAACCGCTTACTTAAGCATTAGCTAAGTTAGCTGCTTTTAATATGTCAGCTAGCCTTGTGACTAACAGCTTTTGCTGAGGCTACCTTTTAATATATCATCCAGCCTTGTGACCAGCAGCTTTTGCTTCATTCAGCTGCACACTCAGTACTCCCCAAAGTTCATATCATTACCCCAACATCCAAAATCCATATCGTTACCCTAACAGGTATCCCGGGGTCAGCACCGGTGGGGCCTAGAGTGGGGCGGTAGGAGTGTAGGGTGTGGGCTGGCAGGGGTCTGTGAAGCTGGACTGGGTTGCACCAGCAGGGAGAGGTGGGGAGCTGGCCTGGCTCCAGAGCCCCTGCTGGCTATGACTCTGCTCCTGCTGCCATGCTCTGTGCACCATCAACGCTGGTCCCAGGACACCGCCGTGGGCCCCACGCTCCCACCCAGCTGCCGCTGGGTCCCACTCACTCCCAGCGCCCCTGCCCCAGCTCTGCAGTACAGATGGGAAGTAGTGTGCAGCCCTGACCTCAAGCTCACCCACGGAGAATGAGCTGGTGCTTAGCAGGAGGGAAAAGTGTGCCCGCCTGCCCTCCCCCCTGGCTGGCACTTCCTACTGCAGCCACTTGCACCCTACACGGGGCTGTCCTGCCTCTCTGCTGCATCACTGCTGGCCTGTGGGGCTGCAGTGGCAATGGAGAGCAAGCACATGCAGCCCTGCACAGGCTTGGAGCAGCTGCAGCATGGGGCGCTGGTGATAGGGTGGGGGGGCACTTTTCCCCTGCATTGAGCACCAGCTTGTTTCCCAGAAGCTGCTGCTTGGTGCTGGTGGCAAGTGTTTGCTGCAGCCACCTGCCTGGAGCCTGCGCCACACTAAGCTGTGGTGCGGCTGCTTCACTGCTGCCTCTGTGCTGCCCAGCACAGCAACAGTGGCCATATGGAGGAGCCACTGAGCAGCAGAGAGGCAGCGGTTGAGCACCCACACCACAGCCTAGTGTGGCGTGGGCTCTGGATGGGTGGCTGAAGCAAACACTGCCTAGCGGCAGTGAGAAGGTGGGCGCTTTGTTCAATGCTGAGGAAGCAGCTTCTGCTGAGCTGCTGCTGCCATGGCTCAGGCCCAACAGGCGAACCCAGAGCTGGCGTGGGGTCTAGACTAGCAGTGGCGGCCGGTTACGAGCTGGTGCTCAGAGTTGGGAAAAAGTGGCCCCTCCCTCCCCCCTGGCCGGTGCCCCGTGCCACAGCCTCTCCGAGCCTACGCAGGGCTCCCTGTGTCTGCTCTCCATTGCCACCACTGCCCTGTGGGGTGACGGTGACATGGTGGAGAGGCAGGAGAGCCCCTGCCGGCTCTAAGCAGCTGCAGCATGGGGCGCTGGCCATGCGGGGAGCACTTTTCCCCCACGCTGAGCACCAGCTTGTTCCCCACTGGTGAGTGTGGGGTCAGGACTGCGTGCTGCTCCCCAGCTGTACCACAAGGTTGGGGCAGGGGCACTGGGAGTGAGCGGGCACGAGGGAGCCAGTGGCAGCCGAGCAGGAGTGCAGGGCTTGTGCTAGTGTCCTGGGGCCAGTGCCAGCAGGTCCCAGAGCAGGCAGCAGGAGCGTGGGGTCCTGGCTGCCAGGAGCTCTATGGAGCCGGGCCAGCTCCCCCCTCTCCCTGCTGGTGCAGCCCAGCCGGGCTCCACAGACCCCTGCCAGCCCCCACCCTGCACTTCTACCGCCCTGCTCTGGGCCCCGCTGGTGCTGGCCCTGGGACATTAGTGCAGGCCCTGTGCTCCCACTTGCTTCCCTTCCCCCAAGTCCCCACTACTTTCCCCACTTTCCTGCCCACCCACTTTGTACTACATGGCTTCCATACCTACACACACCGACCCACACAGCCCCACAAACCCCCATATGCAATCGCTTCTGCATATACACCACAAACGCCCACAAATCAGGACAAAATATTGTTAATTAATTAAATTAAAATATACTATTATGGGTGTTTTGATTTTTAGTATGTAATTTGTGTTTTTTTTCCCTAAGATGGCAAATCCTCTTCCTCAAAGGAGTACTCACAGGGGCAGTGAGAGGGACTTCCAGTGGCAAAGGTCAGAGATTAGGGGAGTCACTTGACAGGTGCCCTGCCCTAAGATGGCGACCAGGGGGCAGGGCACCTGTCAAGTGACGGGGCTACCCCTGCAGCCCTCAACAGCTTGCCAAAAACTCAGTAAGTGGCCCTTCGCCTGAAATAATTGCCCACCCCTGACTTAGGGAGAAAGAATCACCAACACACATACAGACTGGAGGATGACCTTCTAAACAGCACAGCAGCAGAAAGGGATCTTGGAGTCATAGTAGACTCCAAGATGAACATGAGTCATGAATGTGACGAAGTGATAAGTAAAGCTAACCGCACTCTATCATGCATTAGCAGGTGCATCACGAACAGGTCTAAGGAGGTGATACTTCCCCTTTATGTGGCATGAGTAAGGATGCAGCTGGAGTACTGCATCCAGTTCTGGGCACTGCACTTCAAGAGGGATGTGGATAACCTTGAGAGGGTGCAGAGGAGGGCTACTCCTGATAAGGGGCCTACAGGTAAGGCCCTACAAAGAGAGAATGAGGGACCTGGATCTCTTCAGCCTCCACAAGAGAAGGCTGAGAGGTGATTCCTGTGGCCGTCTACAAATTCATTGGTGGGGGAGGAGAAAGCAGCAAGGAATCAGAGATACTCTGTTTACCAGGGCACCCCTCGGGGTGACAAGAAACAATGGCCACAAACTAACAGACAGCTGATTTAGATTGGACATCAGGAAGAACTTCTTTATGGTAAGGGTTACCAGAATCTGGAATGGGCTACCAAGGGAGGTGGTGCTCTCCCTTACCTTGGAGGTCTTTAAGAGGAGACTGGACAAGCACCCGGCTGGGTTCATCTGACCCCAGTGCTCTTTCCTGCCCAGGGCAGGGGGTCAGACTTGATGATCTACTCAGGTTGCTTCTGACCCTAAAAATCTATGAAATCTATGACAAACTGCTGTATCCTCAGTGACAACCAGGTTGGTTTATTCCCTTCTGCTTACTCCTCTCTCTTTTGGTACAGGCCTCAGTTTAGGGAGAGTGGAAGAAAGAAATCTAGGATCTTTGCAGTACAATGTGCTGCCTGGCCTCTGCTTCCTTGACTTTTGTGGAAAGAAAAGTTTAAAAGGCCGCAAGTGAGTGAAGAGGCTAGTTATTTAGGGAAATGGGTTTCTTTGCTCAACTTAAATACTTGTTCTGTTGGTGTATGGCTGCAGGTGTGTAACGCTAAGCACACCATATTTTCTCACATACCACACATACCCAAATGAGACGTGTCTTGTTTTGGGAAGGCAGAATGAAGAAACTTTTTCCCCATAGTTATGGTTGCATAGAGCAGGGACTGAGCCTAATCTTCAGCTGACTCACCTTCACTTTCCTGCTTAATGAAAAGCTGAAACCCTAGCTGCTGCTGAAGACTGGTCTCTATTGGTGGAGCTATGATTTTGAAACAAGCTAAAAACAGTGTCCAAGCTGTGAAATAAGAGGAAAGAGATCAGGAGTAGCTAAAAGTAAGAAAAATAAACCCAGAAAAAAGATTGCTTCATTAGTAGAACATTAAGGCCATTAAAAAGGAGAGATAATCATTAACACCTGTGGAATGAAGAACAATAAGCCATGAAGTCAACTGACTCCCTCAGCTGCCTGAATAGAAATGCCCCTGCTATTGCAAGCAGGAATCAAAGTGGGGTACTTTTCTTCCAGGTTGAAATCAGCTTCACCAACTTAGTGCCTCCCCCACTAGTGTCTTAAGGGCCCAGAAGGTAGAGGAGATGGGAGCCCATGAGGGATGATCGTACCTTAAGGGGGCGATCCTCCAGGCCCAAAGGATAACACTCTCTGAGAGAAGCAAGGTGGGTAAGAGTGCTCAGAAACCCCCTTGGCTCAGCAAGGGCATTCAGCAATGCCTGAGGACTAAAAGGGAGGCGTACAACCAGTGGAAGGGAGGAACTATCACCAAGGAGGAGTAGCCCTCCTACACTCCCGGGCTGAGGAGGAGTATTAGGAAGCGTGGAAGGGCTAGACATTTTTAAATATGCAGGTCCAGATGGCCTCCACCCAAGGATGTTGAGGGAGCTGGCAGGGGTCATCGCGGAGCCTTTGGCCTGGCTGTATGAGCATTTGTGGTCATCTGGCCAGGTGCCGGGGGATTGGAAACTGGCTAATGTGGTCCCTATTTTTAAGAAGGGGAGGAAGGAGGACCCAAGTAATTATAGGCCTGTAAGCCTCACCTCGGTGCTCGGGAAGTTCTTGGAGAGGATCATCAAGGAGCATATCTGTGGGGGGCCTGCAGGGGAGATCATGCTCAGGGGCAATCAGCATGGGTTCACCAAAGGCAGGTCCTGCCAGACCAACCTGATTGCCTTTTACGACCAAGTAACTAAATCCTTG
>NW_005841921.1:259882-283835 GCF_000455745.1 Alligator sinensis
GGTCCAGAGAGATGATACTCCCCCTCTATGTGACTTTGGTCAGGCCGCAGTTGGAGTACTGCATCCAGTACTGGGCGCCACACTTCAAAAGGGATGTGGTCAGCCTGGAGAGGGTTCAGAGGAGGGCCACCCGCTTGGTGAGAGGGCAGCAGGACGGGCCCTATGAGGAGAGACTGAAGGACCTGAACCTGTTCAGCCTCAGCAAGAGGAGGCTGAGGGGGGACCTGGTGGCTGCCTACAAGCTCATCAAGGGGGATCAACAGCAAATAGGCAGAGCTCTTTTCTCCCCAGCACCACCTGGGGTGACGAGGAACAATGGTCATAAGCTGATGGAGAATAGGTTTAGGTTGGAGATCAGAAGGCAATATTTTACAGTTAGGGTGGCCAAAATCTGGAACCAGTTTCCCAGGAAAGTGGTCCTCACCCCTACCTTGGGCAAATTCAAGAGGAGGTTGAATGATCACCTGTCTGGGGTCTTGTGAACCCAGCATTCATTCCTGCCTGTGGCAGGGAGTCCGGCTAGATGATCTGTTCAGGTCCCTCCTGACCCTAGCTACTATGAAACTATGAAGACGTGAATCCCAATGGGGGAGGAGGGTGATATTTTGGGGGGCAAAAGGTACATGCATGTATGAGTCACAAAACCAAAATTGGCTGGTGCTCAATTGTGATCACAACTGTTTCTATTTAAATTTGATCTGTATGTGATTCCTTCTTGGCCCCATTGCAGTCTCTTTATAAACAATCTAGAATCTATTGCTTGTCTGTGCTCACAGTGCTTAACACAGTGATTCTCAGCCAGGCTCCAGGAGCACCCTGGGGTGCTGTACTGCTGGGCTCCTGTGTACGAAGGTAAACCTTCTATTTTCCCAGTCCAGTACCCAGCACCCACCCTAGCTACTCAGCATTGTTTGAGGCTGCTCCATTAGTAACTGCCCCAGCTGCTGCCTTCCCCTGCCCTCCCACCCCCTGGCAACCCCTATGCCAGCTGCCCCTCATGCTCCCAGCAATAAGCTGTGGTACAGGCGGGCAGCTGGGTACATGTGGAGTAGGTGTGCAGCCTGGGTTGTCCCCTCTGCTCATCCTGTGCTTCCAGGATTGGCAAGAGAGGGTAGTTTCTGGTGTGTGAGACCTTTCAGAAGCAGCCTCAGCAGTGGGGACTGCTCTTGCCACCCTCAGATACAAACCAGGTTAAGTCCCACCCTTTCTCTTCACCTGGCACAAGGTCAGTCAGTGGTTCTTAACCTTCTTATCCTCCAGGTACCACTCCTTGTCTTTTCTAAATGTAGATTGTAACTCTGTGATTCTCAGCTAGGGTGCTGCAAAGTTCAGAAAAGTTATGGAGTGGGCCTTGAGGCTGAAAAGTTTGAGAAGCACTGGCTTGGCACAACAGATTCCCATTCTTCTCTGGTCTTTAATGTGTCGTAATAAATATGATCACTAATGTGCTTCTTTCTAACCTTTAGTCCTCTTAAACAGGGCTGTCCATCTTCTAAGCAGCCGGGGGCTGTACCAGTGGGGGCTGCATTAGCGGGAGGGGTGGGAGCCCTTCCCCTCCTCCCTCCCCCCTGGCTATACTCCATGCATGCACATAGGCAGGCTTTCCCTCACCCTGCTGCACTGCACTTTCCCTTATACGGCACCGCATGTGGGTGAGTGAGCACAATCCCACCCTGCTATGCTGCATGCGTGCATTACAGGGGCCTGTTACAGAGCTGATGAGAGTCTTGGAAATACTGTGGGGCATCCTAGGTGGTCCCACTGTTCTTCACGTGGTGTGGGTGGCTGAATAGCTCAGGCACTGAAGCTCTAGGTTGTCCATGTCATGGACCTCAGCATAGCGTAGGGGTATCTCAGGTCATTTTAAATGCTCTAGCTTGGGTATGGGTTGTTGTTTAGTTGCAGTAGCAGGGAGCTTGGCAAGGGTAGCTTACTCTGCTTCTTGGCAGCTCCATTCCGCTGTTATATCTGTAACTGGTACTTGAGAGAATACCACAGACTGCAGTATTAGATATACCCATACTGATGGAAAACTGCATGACTTTTATATTGCAGCAGGTATGTGGCAAGTGTGTGCTGGAGGTTTGGCACTGACTAGACCACTTAGACATCCAGCTGTTTTAGGTTACAGTCATTGTGCTGCATCCTTTCATTATATCCCCTTTCAAACTACTATTGAGACAGCAGGTGGATGCTGTGGATCAGATGCTGTGACTTTAGACTCCCTCTAGTCCAGTGGAACAAAGAGGCCCTAAGGCTGCCTTTTAAATAACCAGCTAAAGATTCCCCTCTCTGACAGAGTCCCCATCTCTTTCCTCTGCTTCCTGGTGAGAGGAACATGACTAGGGCAGGTTGTACATTTAACAGTTGCCAGCCCTGTGTGTTGCTTTAATTCCTGGTGGGGATCAAAAGGTCCCAGCTGCTTCAGGGAGGTGGGATACCGTAATAGTCGATGACTGCCTTTCCTTCTGTATTCCTTCACCTTGGATTGAATATGCTTAGTCAAAAATCTGAAGCTTTTAATACTGAAATGCAGAGAACTCGTGCCTTCTGGGTGGCCACCAGTGAGTGCTTGTGTAGGTTTTGCCTGGCTTTCAGAGCGAAGAATTTAGCTAAGAAATACAAAAGTTTTTATTTTTTAATCCTATTTTCGATGCATTAGTGACTCCACCTTATGGCCAGGTGTTGGAGTGAGAATAAATTGAACTTTAGATGTGTACACTCTCCAGCCTTTAGCTAGCTATCCTCCAGTGTGAGATCTTCAAAAGGTCAGCAACCAGCTGGCAAAGAAGCTGAAACAGTCTACTAGGGGGAATGGTGTCAAAAAGGATGGAGAAAGTGATCTTTCTTCCATGCGGACCCAGCCAAAGGCAATTGATGCAACATAGAGAATGGGAGTTGAGTGGAATACTGTATAGACAATCCCAAACAAACCCAAATATAGTACTGAATACCTTCTAGAAGTGTTGGCAGTATAGCAGCAATGAGGAAAACTCAGGCTTTCTCCAAAGCAAAGCCTTTTATTCTGGGATCGTACAGATTTACACACCCATTGTCCCACTTCAAGTACCTATGAAGTATCAGAGAACACTTTTTCCCAGATAATGGGGCTAATTCTACTTAATTTCTGTTCCAACTGTGTAGAAATGACTGTCCCTCCTGCCCCCAACCTACCTCTGCACCTGTTTTGTTGCAAGTCAAAGTCCAGGACAATCAGACCTGGGATAAACCTAACCCCTGTTTTTACCCTGACTTAATCTCTGTATGGTTGTCATTGGCTGCTAGTAGAGTTTGACAGATCTGTGCAATGATTCCTTTAAATGGTCCAGTACAGGGTTGGGCAAAATACAGCCCATGAACCAGATTCAGCCCACCAAGGCAATTTTTCCAGCTTGTAATGGGTCACTTGGCCCCACCCAGTCTAGGCTGTGGCATATGTGGCCGGACTTCATTTCCTGGCAGCTCCAGCAGTGACTCCTTCCAGCTGCTGCTGCCTGGGCACCTCTGGCCATCTGCCCCGCACCCACTGTCAGGGGTGCTGGACAGAGCAGAGCAGGCAGTTAGGTCTCCATGAAGACTGGCTGGGACCCATGCAGGTAGGGTGTGCAGTCAGGTGGATAGGATAAAGCATCCAGGACTGGGATGGGTGGACAGGGCCAGGGATAGGGATCAGGATCATGGGGCAATGACAGCACAGGTCTGGGGCCAAAGGCAGAGCCATAATCCACTATGAAACCACTCTCTGCTAATGACATAGCCATCTGGCAACAGCTAAGTCTGGTTGTTCCACTTAGTAGAGCATCCCTTATCAACTGTGATTCAATCCCTACCAGAGCAAACAGCTTGAGTTGTGGTCCCAATCAGCTGTGGATCATAGTGAAACTTTCCCTGGGAGCAGAGAGGTGCATAGATTCCCATAGTGTGGAATGGGAATGCCTCCATTGTAGGTGAGGGTAAGAAATTTAGGGCTGTAGCATGTGAGTAAGAATATATGTAACTCCTTTCAGCTTCCAGGTTCACAATGTGGGAACAAGACACCAATCTGGATGCCTTTGTCCTTAATGGAGATGGTAACAAAGGCCAACTTGAAGGGAAGTAGTGCACTCTATGAGGCTACAGATGGTGCCTAAAAACAACACTCCTGGTAGGAAATGCACAAAAAGAAACCAAGGTTATCCCTACCTGTATTTAATTTGTTTAGCATGTGACAAAAACTGAATATCTGAAAGTTTGTCCTTTCCTCTTACAAAAGTCAAACAGAATTAGCAAGGTTCACTGACACACAGGTCCATTGCTACCAGTAAATGAATTACCTGAGTGAACTGTAGCTTTCTTTGCTCAGTAGTGGTTTCATGTTTTTCCCTAGGGCATGGGAGGGTTTAGGAGACAGAGAAATCAAATAAGAAATCCTGCTGTAAAGACTACTTGATGAGTGCATGGACACATGATGCTGATGCTGCTGGTGCTAGATATTTTGTAAGGGAATTGATAATAAAGCTGCCTGTAAAAAATTCTTTGAAAATATTTTTCAAGGAAACGTGTCTCTTCAAAGAAATAGAATTTTTTGCCAAAAAGAGAGTTTTGCTACCCCATTATTGGTGGTTTCTCTGTAGTAAAAGCCAAAAAATATAATTATCTCCTACCCCACTCCCCCAACTAGTGCTTTTCTGCTGTCATGGTAGGAGACATATTTCTTTTTCAGATGCAATGACTGTAATGTGGGAACCAGATTTGGTCATGGACATGTATATATTGGATGTGGAGCTTTAGTCATGGATGTCACAAAAGCTAAGTACAGAAACCCTGAGGCTGAATCAATTTAGTCTTTGCAGGTTAATATAAACTGCAGAGATAAAAGTGAGAAACACCTGGATAGACACTCACTTTTGATTCAGAAAATGCAGCCACATACTTGCAGTGGCTCAGGCCAGAAGTGGGGGGTGCTACAACATGGCTCTCTGGCACGTAGCCAGAAGGGCTGTGCAAAGCTTTGGCTCACAATTTGGATTTGGAGATGGTTCAGATGATTCAGAGGCCAAATCTACAAATCTGAATCAAATTTCTGGAAGCTTCAGGCTTTCTGAATCGATTCAGAAAAGATCCAGTGATTCGGAGATTTGGCTATAGGGTATAATGGGGAATCAATTAAATATCTATAACTTTGTTGTCTTTTGGCTGATTCAGATGAAACTTGATGGGATGGTAGCCTCTGCTGAGAGCATGATGCTTGCCAAGTTTCAAGGTGATAGGTGCAGGGATTTCTGGGAAACTGCACCTCAAAGTCCTGAAAGCAAAACTCGCGTGTGTGTGTGTGTGTGTGTGTGTGTGTGTGTGTGTGTGTGTGTTGAGCCACAGTGGGGTGAAAATTGCAGGGATGGTAGCTCTTGCTGAGGCCACAAAGCCTGCCAAGTTTCAAGGAGATAGGCACATGGGTTTGGGGGAAACTGCGGGGTCCCGGCCGGCAGGGGCTTTATGGAGGCAGGCCAGCTCCCCACTCTCCCTGCTGGTGCAGCTCAACATGGCTCCAGACTGGGCCCTGCTGGCGCTGACCCTGGGACATTGGTGCAGGCCCTGCACTCCCACTCACTTCCATTCCCGCCCCCTCCACCCCCCGCCCCCCACTGCTTTCCCCACTTTCCTGCCTGCCCAATCACTTCTTAATATACACCACAAATGCCCACAAATCAGGACAAAAATATATTTTTTAATTAAATTAAAATATATTATTATGGGTGTCTGATTTTTTGTATGTAACTTGTTTTCTTTCCCCCTAAGATGGCAAACCCTCTTTCCCAAAGGAGTACTTTGAGGGGAAGGGAGGGACTTCCAGTGGCAAAGGTCAGATGTTTGGCCCCAAGATGGCAATCAGGGGGCGGGGCACATGTCAAGGAGCAGGGCTACCCATACAGCCCTCGACGGTTTGCCAAAACTTGGTAAGCCGCCCTCTGCCCAAAATAATTGACCACTCCTGTATTAGAGCCTCACTACAGTAGTTTCTATGCCTAATATTCCATATTTTATTCTCTGCAGATGTGCTCTGCAGACGTGCTCAAAGTTGGCTGTACGAAAATGAGGTTTTGGTTTGTGAGTTTTAAGCATTAGGGGATTTCAGTGCTGAAGCCTTGTAAAGAGTGCTATGCAACATGCTGCTTATGTTTAGCTTGCTTATGGCTTCAGTCTGTGTTTTTTTTAGTAGACTGAGGAAAATACACACCGATCATGTTCTTACAGATTAAAAAATGCTTTTTAAGATTTTTTTATTGAAAAATGATGTGCTAATGTTTTATGGGGAAAAACCCACCTTGCTGAGATTTGTAGAGATGAGAGAACACATGCTAAGATTTGCAACACGCATGCATTTTGTTGATTTAATTTCTTGTGAGATCAAAACACATTGTGCACTTGTTTCTGCTGGTTGGTTGGTGATGTTGTTTTGTTTTGTATCTGTCATGGTTGTGAGGTCAACATGGCATTCTGGGTGGGCAGAGGCAGGGGACACAACACTGAGACTGAACTGTAGCCAGCTAACAGATTGACAATGGCTGGGCTGTCATTTTGAGTATGTGGCACTGGGAACAGTTGGCTTGATTAGGGGAAAGGGAGATGGAATTAATTGGAAAAGAGTGTGAGTGGGACAGTTAACTGGCCCTGGAGGGTTGGAGCTGTTATGAAGTGGATGAGTTAATTATTTCATTCATGTTGACTGTGTTAGCTGATTTAAGCATGCAGAGAGATGTAAAGTGGAAAGGGAGGGAGAAAAACACAGAGAAGACACCGTCTGCCATCTGCTCATGATGGCAATACCAGGAATAAAAACCAGTTCCAGTTGTGGATCAAAATGCATACCAATTGTTTATAATAAGGGCAAACAAATATCTTATGCTGCAATATGGTGCCATCCAGAATGCAATTAATCTGCATAAGACTGGCTGGCAATAGGGATGAAGGGCTAAGATATTCCAATTTATTTGTAAAAGGTCTTGATCTGGCTCCTGTAAATTAAATGCACTGGGTGTCAGGTGCATTTTCGTAGAAACAATCATCAATTGTGTAGTCCCCAGTGTCTTCCTGTCTGTCAGCATGCCTGAGACAAAGTGCCAATAAATACTTGCATCCTGTGCTAATGTCTTTGGATAACTGGATGGAATATTGCTGCATTTCATTAACCTGCTTCTAAGCCACCTTCATACCCTTCTTTTTGATATAGCACTACACCCAGTTGTTAATCTCACCTTGGTCTTACCATGGTGATGCTCTTAAATATGATGTTTCTGTGTTTCAACACCAAAACTTCTTGTGGTTTTGCCTTCCATGGAGGGCAAGGAGATCCAAAACCTCATTCCTCAGTTCCATCTGGAAGCACAATCAGGAGAAACATTAAGGGAGTAGGATAGAAAGTGATGTGTGCTGCCCCCTGGAGAATGAAGGCACAGAGGTAAAACCTGGCTACATGCTGCATGTAGAGGTTACATCTAGTCAACATGACTCCAAAACAAATCAGACCATCTAGGTCAGTGGTCACCAACCAGTGGATCTCGATTCACTGGTAGATCTCAGAGCCTTTTGGGGTCAATCCAAAGCTGGGGTGGGGGGCTGAGTGCCTGCATGCATGCACACATGCGCCCCAGCCCAGCAGGTCAGTCCGTGGGGGAGACAAGGGTCAGGGGCTAGATCGAGGCCCCCCCCCATGATGAGGGACAGTGTTGCAGAGGCAGGAGCAGAGGTAAATTGAGTGGGGCCCTGGTCGGGTGGGACTTAACCTGCTGGGGAGGTGTACTCCCAAATATTTTTTTCTTCCTCTGCCTCGATCTGCCCCCTCCTTTCCTTCCCACAGACTTACCTGCTGGGCAGGGCAGGGAGGGGGGATGGTGGCAGCGCATGGTAGATCATGGGTTACTTTTAAGTGCCAAAGGTGATCTCCTACTTAAAAAGGTTGAAGACCACTGATCTAGATAAATAGAGCAGCCTTTTGGGCCAGGGCACAAAGTGTGTGAGAGAGCTGCTAGAGGGCCACCACAGTATTTTAGAGCACAGACACATGGGATGCCTCTACACACGTGCTTTACTGCAGAGTTCTCTAATGAGCTCCACAGTAAAATGTCACTGTCTACACATGCACTGGTATTAGGGCGCAGTATATTAACTCCACTGTAAGATAATATTGTCAGGAACAGTACTATCTTATGGCAGAGTAAATGCAACAGAACACATGTATAGACGGTGGCGGGGTCTGGCTGGGGCACAAGCATGCTAAAGTGCAGGGGCTATCTGCTGCGTGGCTCTACATTTTAGCCCCAGCCAGCCTCTCTGCCACCTAATGCAACTGCCCAAGGCTGACCCTCCTGAGCCTTCTGCCAAGTGCTGCTGTCTCAGGCACACGTGTAGAGTTTATTTCATCACGTGTAGATGTACCCATGGAAACCCAATGTATTGTTCTCCTGTGTGAAGTTACTCCAGATTCCAACAGAAATAAAAACTCAAAAGCAATTTGCCAGGTAAATTGGTTTAAGGAGTTGCATCATGTGCACACAGATCTTCCTACATTAATGCAGCTTGGTTTGTGCCCACATAGTTGAGCACTCTAACTGATTAGGATGGTATTTATAATTAGCATTGTACAAAAACAGAGAAATATCCCATTTTCTCACTCAAAATTTCATATAAAAATAATTAACAGTGAAATGTCATACCACTACATTTTTTCTTTGGGCCATCCAGCTAAATTACTTTGTCCTTTCCTTCTACTCAGGAAGTGATTTTTTATGTAGTTTTTTCTTAAAGGGGTGTGGAGGGAATCCTTTCACTCAAAAATGAATCCATTTACACCTGAATATTTCAACACTTGTGATGAGCTACAGTATCTTTGCTATACTGGGAGCTCTATTTCACTTCAGATAGTTTACTTTCCTGTACAGCCTGGCTGGCACCTGATCTTGTGGCATGATCTATGCCATTGGATTCTAACTCTCATGCAGAGCATCTCTGGATAGGGGCAGACATTACACATGAACCAGTTTAAGTGATCAGAAACTGGGTTAAACCTGTAACAGAATGTAAGTTCAGTGCACATAAACCAGTTTCAAAATGGCTGAAACTGGTTGTCCCAGCAGGACGCAAATGGAAGTCCTGAGAACCCCACCCATGGTGGGACCCGAGTCTGGGATAAGCTGCCAGAAAAAGAAAACCAAAAACCCTAAGGCAGGGGCTTACTTACCTCTGGCAGGAAAAGCTGTGCTGTGCCGAGAAGAGCCACCCGCGCGGTTCATCAGCCACTTTTATTTGTGGCTGGAAGCGACGCTGGTGGATGACATCATCAAAAACCACCACCCGGCAGATTTAAAAGCCAGTGGCAGGGAGATGAAGAGGAGGGCATCGGAACCAGGGACAGGGGGAGAAGCTGTCACCCGGACTGCAGGACCACCAGAGAAGGGGAGCTGCAGGAGTCCGGACGGGGGCCCACCAGAAGGGTCCCGGCCCTCTTAAAAGGGTAAATGCCTGGCTCAACAGGACAGCCGGATCAAGGAGGACGGCATCAAGGGATCCTTGATGACCACAGATGCTGGACCCATGTGTGGGGCAGGCTGTGGCCCAAACCCCTGCTGTTTCTTTCTTTTTTTTTTTTTTTCTTTCATTTCTTGGATGATATTGGTGCCTCGTAGGGCACCCAGAGCCTGAACCGGGGAAGCATCCCCAATTGACCCGAAGGGTCAAGAAGAAGGGTAGAGGCTGCCTGGGCAAACCCAACAGCTCGGAGATAAGGTCAAGGCGGAAGTTGAGACAGGGCCAGTCCCATACCCCATAGAGGGGTGAAGAAAGACATGGAGGGATGGGCCAGAGGGAACAAGAGCAGGAGCGAGCATCTAAGAGACAAGCTGGCGACCCATCACCTGGTCGTCCTGAAGGCTGGCGTATGGCTGGGGTGTAGGGGAGGTGGAACCCCAAGAATGCCCGCAAAGGGCAGCGCCCAGTCCGTGAGTTTCCACTACTGAACAGAAGATCAAGTCATGGCAGGAAAGTGTTGGGGCCTCCCTTGGGGTTGAACGCAGCCCAACACCCAAGTCTTGAGGACACGCCCTGAGGCCTGGACTGGGCGTGCACTTCAAGGCTGCTAGAGAGTGCCTATATCAAACTAGACGGGCGCACTGGTTTAAGATAAACCTGGTTGAATGTAGTATCAGACTTAACTGATTTGGGTCAAACTGGTTTATGCAATGTCTGTCCCAGACCCCTTCTTGGTTTAAGTATGAAGAAGCAGGGAGAGGGAGATTGAAAAGCTTAGTATCATCAACAGATGCATGCACTCTACATGCTCCCCTTTGCCTTGGAGAGCCAGCCCGGGGCTAGGGTCTGGCAACACTCTTGAGCAGCAAGCGGGGAAAAGTCTGGGATTGTGTAGGCAGGGTGGGGGCTCAAACCCCTTCCTAATCAGAGCATCCTGCTGGGGCCTGGCCATGCCCCCCCTCAGCTCAGCATAGTGGAATGGAAGGGAGGGCTGGTCACGTACCCCCCAGCTTCTGGCCTGAGCCACTGCAGGCATGTACCTGCATTTCCTCCATCCAGAGGATGTCTGTGCAGTTGCAAATTATTCAATCTAGGCAGGTTAGACTAACCTGCAAAGATTGAATCAATTGAGGCTTGGGCTTTTTGAATACCTGTCCCTAGCCTCTGATTGTTTTCTAAGGTCTATGAGAACAGATCAAACAAACAAAAAATTAACCCTGAAACAGAAACAAGGTTCTTAACTTGGAGGTTGTCATTTTGGCTAGTGAACTGAGTACTAGACAAGGGACTTAAGTGTCCTGGGTTCTAATCCTAGCTCTGCTGCTGGCTTGTTATGTGACCTTGGCTGAGCTATTTTTTTTCTCTCTGCTTCAGTTTCCCTATCTCTAAACTGGAGATAGTAGTTCTGACCTGCATGGTAAAGCACTTTGAGATGGTGATGATGAATAGCACTATGAAAGAGTTGGGTGTGATTGTCATTTTATTATTTAGATTTGCTGTTCAAACTACTTCAAGATCGTTTCAAACTACTTCAAGATTGTTTCTGGCTGGACATAAGGAAGAATTTCTTTACTGTCCGAGCCCCCAAGGTCTGGAACAGCCTGCCACCGGAGGTGGTTCAAGCGCCTTCATTGAACACCTTCAAGATGAAACTGGATGCTTATCTTGCTGGGATCCTATGACCCCAGCTGACTTCCTGCCCTTTGGGCGGGGGGCTGGACTCGATGATCTTCCGAGGTCCCTTCCAGCCCTGATGTCTATGAAATCTATGAAACTAATTATGCTGAAGACAAAAGCTAAGATTTCTTCCTGTGATGCTAAACTTGCTACAACAGGAATTAAAATGGCTGGTTTTGCTTTTCCTGCTTAATTACAATCCTTAAAACTATGGGGAATTGTTAGAACTGTTGTTATTAAGGTTGCTGGACACTCCCCATTATGAGACCCTGTGTCTAGTTCCTTATAACTTTGCCAAACATTAACTATCCAGGCTGAAATTTCCTAAGTTGTCTCCTGAGGATCATTTCTTTCCTCCACTTTAAGTCAAACTAGTTCAGCTTTTTCTGAGAACAAGGAGGGCAGGGGGAAAAATGAGGTAGTATCCCCCTGATAAGATACTGCTTGTTTTCTGGGGGGAGGGGAGGGAGGGGTTCGTCAGGACCTCCTGCCTCACTCAGAGCACAGGAAGGACCAGTTCTGGTGAACAAGAGCCATGTATTGAAGAGACTGATGGTTTGTTTGAACCCAGCTTCCTTTGTTGTGGAGAAAGTATGTGCTACTTGGATGCATTCTGGTATGGATGGACCCAGGCCTGTTCTAGAAGTCCTTTCCCCTTTGTCTGAGGTTGGGGGTTCATGGCTAGGTCCCAACCAATTTTGGAGGAACCACAAATGCAGAAGTGAGGTTAGGAGTGAGGCCAGAGAGGTAAAATGAGGGTTACAGAGACGAACACCAAGCAGAGAATCATTGAAAGCACTCAGTACTCTCCAAAGTGCCCAAAGAACCTACATACACTGCTAAAAGTAATGCTGACTTCAGCCTTGAAGCAACAGAAGAACAAAATTGGGGCTGACAGTCATGGTGCTGATTCTTACCTCTGGTAACATTGATGTCCAGCAGGGGCAGGGCCAAACAAGCAAGTTCTGTGTTGCACGTGCACACGCACCCACACACATACAGTGTCTCTTTACTTGGGTGTGGCTTGCTGGGGCCCGTGTGGGGAGCACGTGACCCCTGACAACCAATCACCTTGCCCGCTGCTCCCAGCCCCAAGCAGCTAGCCTGGGAAAGGAGTGGAAGAGCAAAAACCCGGACATTTGCTCTCATTTTTAAAAAACCCCTGGACATGAGGACAGGGGTCCAAAAAAGAGGACATGTTCAGGAAACCTCAGATGTATGGTGACCCTGGTCCCAAGTCTTTCAGTCTCTCCTCATATGATCTGGTCTCTCACCCTCTAATCAGGCCATCCTTTGGACGCTCTTGAGCTTCTCCACATCCTTCCTGAAGTGCAGCGCCCAGAACTGGACGCAGTACTCCAGTTGTGGTCTCACCAAGGCCAAGTAGAGTCTTGGAAGGATGATATCCTTTGCCTTGCTCAAGATGCCTCAGCAGATGCATGCCAGTGTTTGATTAGCTCTGCTAGCCACAGCAATGCATTTGTGGCTAATGTTCATTTTGTTGTCAATCATGACACCCAGGTCTTGTTCATTTGTGGTGCTGGCAAGCGTAGCACTGCTAAGCCCGTAAGTGTGTTGTAGATTATTTCTTTCCAGATGGAGCACTTTACATTTCTCTGTATTAAATGACATTAGGTTGAGGTCCTCTCACCTCACAAGCTCATCCAGGTCAGCCTGTATTGCCAGCCTATATTGCCAGCCTGTCTTCGAGAGCGATCATGCTCCCCTGTAGTTTGGTGTCATCAGTGAACTTTGCCAGTTTGCTTGTAATACCCGAGCGTTGTCAACAATGTTGCCAACAATACAAGCGTTGATGAACAATGTTGAAGTACTAAGCCCTGAGGGATGCCACTGGTCACCTTCCACCATGATGACTCAGTTCCATCAATCAATACCGTTTGGGTCCTATCACGAAGCCAGTTGCCTAGCCACTGAACTGTAAAGTAGTCAAGGCTGCATTCTCCCAATTTAACCATGAGGACATCGTGGGAGACTAGGTCAAAGGCCTTTTTGAAGTCCAAGTATATGACATCTACCTCATTTCCCCTATCCAGGTGGTGAGTTACCTGATCATAGAAGGAAATGAGGTTGGTCTGGTATGACCTGCCTATAATGAAGCCATGTTGGCTATCCTTCAGAATACTACCTTCAGTTAGCCTGTGTGCAAGGTTCCCTCTAAGGTGCGCATGTGTGCGGCTGTGCACAAGTAAAAGTCTGTCCGCGCACCAACTTTTTCAGGCCACGCACCCAGCAGGAGAGGAGCTGGGCTGCAGCGTGGGACACTTACTAAAGGTAAGCTCCTTCCCGAGGCAAGGCAGAGGCGGGGGCTTGGCGCAGGCTCCACCAGCTCTGGGGAAGTACTCTACTCCCCCGCATCACCTCAGGGATTGAGGAGGCACATGGCATCAGGGCTGGGGAGTGGAGCACTTCCCCAGAGCTGGTGGAGCCTGCAGAGCAGTTCCCCGGAGCTGACAGAGCCTCACTCAGGGCAGGCAACGGCTCCTCCCTGAGGTGAGGCAACGCAGGGATGGAGGCTGGGGTGGGGGCTAGCATGGGCTCTGCTGGCTCTGGCGAACTGCTCCACTCCCCAGCCCTGATGCCATGTGCCTCATCGCTCCTGGAGGTAATGCGGGGGAGTGGAGCAGTTTCCTGGAGCCTGCACCAGCCTCCAGGCCCCTAACCCCCCAGCCCCCGCTGCCTGCCTCAGGTGAGGAGTGAGGAGCTTACCTTTGGTAAGTGTCCCATGCCACACCAAAAGGGGGAGGCGGGACCAAAGCAGCAAGCTCACAGACCAAAGTGGCACACTCATGGACCGCTACTCCTTAGAGGGAACATTGCCAGTGCATAATGAATTCCGGCTGCTCAAGGGGTGGGAGTGTTGCCAAACCCCAGCTCAGGGCTAGCACTCTGAGGCAAAGGGGATGTATACAGTGCATGCATCTGTTGTTGATACTGAGCTTTTCAATCTCCCTCTACATGTCTGCAAACCAGCCAGGGGGCTGATAAAACCACAGTGTTATCAGCCTATCAGCAAAACAAAGCTTCTCTCATTAGTTCAAGCCCTTCTTCAACAGCTTTTTCCAAGGAAGGAAGGGGCATTTCCAGCTGACCTGCTGATTAGCTCTAAAAAGCCCTAAGCTGACACTATCCTGTCTGCCTATCCCAGTTAAACTGGACACACACACACACACACACACACACACACACACACACACCCCTCTCAGCATTAGCTAGCATACCACATGCCTAGGGTCCGTGGGACTGGGGTCCACGCTATGGGAGGGCGGGAGGGGGGAATCCCTGCTTGAGCAGCGAGCAGTAAGGGAAGTCAGGTAGACCCTGCAGTGCCTTCAGTCTCCGCCAGAGCTCTGGCTAGGAAGGAGAGGGGTGTGACCAGCCTGTTCTCTGGAGCAGAGGTCACAGCCTAGCCGAGCCCAGCAAAGCATCTGGGATGCTGGGGGACTCTGGTTTAACTTAAACCAGGAAGGGGTCTGGGACAGACATTGCATAAACCGGTTTGACCTAAATCAGTTAAGTCTGATATACTACATTCAACCAGGTTTATTTTAAACCAGTTTCAGCTGTTTTGACACTGGTTTATGTGCACTGAACTTATGTTCTGTTACAGGTTTAAACCAGTTTCTGATTACTTAAACCGATTTATGTGTAATGTCTGTCCCTAAAAGGCCACTTTGCTGGAGTGGGGAAAGATTATTTAAGGGGCAGCTTTTATCAGAAACATGAGAAACATGACAGTAAAAATGCCAACTCCTTTGAGTATTTGGGATAGAATTTTTCAAAGAAGTTTCAAAGAGTTAAGCTTTGGAAGCTGGGTGTCTGATAAAATGAAAAGCTTAGAATTAGATCTGTGTGTATTTATTTACTAAACTGCTACTCGCACCTTATTTCCTTTAGTCCCACAGGGCAGCTGCTGCTCTGGAAGAGCATTACAGCCGATCTGGGATCACATGCAAAAATTTCATAGATTTCATAGACATCAGGGCTGGAAGGGACCTCGGAAGATCATCGAGTCCAGCCCCCTGCCCAAAGGGCAGGAAGTCAGCTGGGGTCATAGGATCCCAGCAAGATAAGCATCCAGTTTCATCTTGAAGGTGTTCAATGAAGGCGCTTGAACCACCTCCGGTGGCAGGCTGTTCCAGACCTTGGGGGCTCGGACAGTAAAGAAGTTCTTCCTTATGTCCAGCCTGAAACAATCTTGAAGTAGTTTGTGACCATTCGACCTCATCATCCCTTGGAGCGCTCTGGTGAACAAACGTTCCCCCAGATGCTGGTGGTCACCCCTGATAAACTTGTAGGTGGCCATCAGATCACCCCCGAGCCTGCGCTTTTTCAGGCTAAAGAGCCCCAGGGCTCTCAGCCTGTCATCGTAGGGTCTGCTTCCCTGACCTCTGATCATGCGCGTGGCTCTTCTCTGGACTCTCTCAAGCTTCTCCACATCCTTTTTGAATTGTGGAGCCCAAAACTGGACACAGTACTCCAGCTGCGGCCTCACTAAGGCCGAGTACAGGGGGAGAATGACGTCCCGGGATTTGCTTGAGAAGCATCTATGGATGCAAGCCAGCATTTTGGTCGATTCTCGTCCGCCCACTTGCTGAGCCTGTCCAGGTCAGCCTGGATAACCTGCCTGTCTTCTGGTGTGGATGCTTTGCCCCAAAGTTTGGTGTCATCGGCGAACTTGGCCAGTCCGCTTCTGACTCCAGTGTCCACATCATTAATGGAGATGTTGAACAGTATGGGTCCAAGGACAGAGCCTTGGGGGACCCCACTGGTCACAGGACACCACGATGAGTGACTTCCATCGATTACTACCCTCTGGGTCCGACCCCGGAGCCAATTTTCCAGCCAGCGGATCGTGGAGGACCCAAGGCGACAATTGGCCAGTTTCGCCAAGAGGTGATCATGGGACACCAGATCGAAGGCTTTTTTGAAGTCAAGATATATGACATCAATCTCTTCTCCCTTGTCCAGGTGATAGGTCACCTGGTCGTAGAAGGAAATGAGATTGGTCAAGCAAGACCTACCCGCAACAAACCCGTGCTGGCTATCCCTTAAGATGTTGGCGTTGGCCAGTCCATTAAGGATGGCCTCTTTAATAAACTTTTCTAAGATCTTCCCCGGGATAGAAGTCAGGCTGATGGGCCTATAGTTAGCCGGATCCACTTTCCTCCCTTTCTTGAAGATAGGCACTACATTGGCCTTCTTCCAGTCTTCGGGCACTACACCAGAGCGCCAAGAGTTACTATCTTTATTACTGGTGATAAGCAGGATGGTAAGAACCATCAGTTCTTAGACTGAATTTGCAGGGAAGGCTTTTGGCTGGGGTGGGGGTGAAAGCAAAGGGGAGAGGAAGGCAGGAGAAAATGCTCTGTTCTAGCTATTGAAGAAATGGGATATGCAGTTATTGAGAAAATATACTTTGAGCCACATAATGGCCATCATGAGCACACGGTTTCATAGTATATCCCAAGTTTGCAGCTTGTATGAACTTGTCATATACTATGAAATTCCTTTAAGTTCGTAGAATTCCATCCATTGACATCAACTGAGGATTGAGCCATATACCTTCAGTCCATTCATTAAAATGATAGGAAATGTTTATGTCCAGACTCAGATTTTAAAGAACAAAACTGAGTCTATGAGTTACTCAACAAGGAATCGGACATTCTGCTTTGCCCAACATTTTACTGTCTTGTTAATTATCATCTTAAAGTAAGTCTAAGCTAAGGGACTGAATTCTTCTCTCTCATGAACTGCAATTAACTTAACAGCAGCAACAAAGCAAAATTAGAGCCAGTGTTTTTAATGGCACCTCCTCCATGCATTAATGTAAATGAGAGTGGATTTTGTAGAGCTTGTTACATAGTTCATTAGCAAAAAGGACCTTGGAATTTCTTGAGAGAGTCTTGTTCTGCAGCTTGTTGGGGTAAACAGAACAGATAGATACTTCCTGCAAATCAACTTTCAGAGTTCAACTTCAGGTTCAGCCTAACAAAACTACTGAACCTCGTTGCAGACTCATAGTGAAATGGAAGGGAAGCTGAGGGAGAGCTGGATTTTCTTTGGAAACCACACTGCTGCTGTATTTGCTTGGCACAGTTCAAGACTAGTTATTTGTCTCATTGCTAAGAGGCAGAAATACCATGAAAAGCCCCATCAGCACCAGTGCTTTTTCAGACTTGGAATCAAGTGTGGTGTTGGATGAGGCTACTGGTAATAGTATCTTTCCAGCAAGTGTCACCTTTCTGCTCTGTAATTAATACTTCCCCATCACTTACTGCACCTGACCCTACTGGGAAGACTGTTCTGGAAAAAACTTGAACTGTTAATTTGATGGACTCACAATTAAAGAAGAAGATTGACGCTTATGGCTGGAAGATTTTTTCCACTGGGGAGCAGAATGGAGTCAGCGGGTGAAACCACATGTTGTTAGAACCTCTCAGAAGAAGCTTAAAACTAAATGGGAGATGGCTTCCCCCAAGGTGGCTTCTGAAACTCTGATCAAAGACACGTTTTCCTAGCAGGAAGTGAGAGATACCAGACCACCATGCTAAATCAGCCCTCCCCACTTCCCCCGCAAGGGTAGAGATCATTCCATCAGGGCTTATTTCCTGACCTAGCACCTAGTAGCAAATCCACCCACAAGCTGTAAAGCATATGTGGGTTCATAAAGCGTTGCAAGTTTAGTGCTCCAACAGTCAAAACTGTATTTCAAAACACTTACAGAAAGTTCAGTGTGGTATATCCTCTCCCTGGAGCCTGCTTGGCCCAGGACTTGTAAAGAAACCTTGTGTGGAGGAGGTGAAAACAAAAATCCACTTTGTCAGTGTGGCACAGTGCCCTCTTGTGGACTCAGCATGTATCAAACAAGAGGGAGATAGAGATTGAAACAGTGCATAGAGGTTCTCTGCATAAGCAACTGCATTCAGTGTGATCCATCATGTTCATGTAATTGTTAAATAAAAGCATCTCAGGGCAAGTTCTGTTTCCTCAAGAATCACACAGGCACAAGTCACATACCAGCTGCCAATTTAAACCCAGGTCAGACAGAGGAGCTTCACTAGCAGGGCCATAGGTGGCAGTTGTATGCACCCTTAGATGGAGAGAAATGACTGCAGTTTAAGGCTGCCACAAAACCATCAGGAGCAGCCCTACTCATGTACCAGGGGGAAGCCAGGCAGACTCTGCTGTGTCTGCTCTCTCTGCCAGAGCCTTACACAGCACTAGCTACCATACCACATGCATATGGTCTGCTGTGGGAGATGGGAAGGAAGGGATCCCTGCTTAAGCAGCAAGTGTTGAGAGGGGTGGGGGAG
Organism: Alligator sinensis; assembly: GCF_000455745.1. Lineage (NCBI taxonomy): Eukaryota > Metazoa > Chordata > Crocodylia > Alligatoridae > Alligator > Alligator sinensis. The sequence continues at coordinate 278,395 of NW_005841921.1, forward strand.
GGGGCCATGGGGAAGCCAGCAAACTGCTGTGTCTACAAGTCTGTGCCAGAGGAGGTCTGCCCAGGGAGCAGAGAGAAGGGACAAGCCATGCTGAGAAGCAGAGAGCCCTGCCCAGCCCAGAGAGCATGCTGGGATGCTGATGGAGTCTGATTTATCTCAAACCAGCAAGGGGTTTGGGACAGACACAGCATAAACCGGTTTGATCCAAATCAGTTAAGTCTGATACTACATTCAATCAGGTTTATCACAAACTGGTTTCAGCCATTTTAAAACCGGTTTATGTATACTAAACATCTGTTCTGTTACAGATTTAAACCAGTTTCTGATCACTTAAACCAGTTTATGTGTAATGTCTGTCCCTAGCCCTGCAAACTTAGATGGACATCAGTTATAGTTTGTTCACATTTTCAAACTTTTCTTTGCATCCAGCAGAGCTACGAACATTTTTTTAATGAGAGCTTTGATTCTGATATCTGTGTGTGAATCCAGGAGCTGAAACCTTTGATATGGACCCATTCTTTATTCTAGCTTTGGTACAGAGAATATACATAGAAAGAAAAGCAGTTGAGTAAGAACTCGCTTTTAGACCATCACTCTTCCTATCTTAGCCAGGCTCAGATGTTGAACAGCTGTGAGTTTCTGTTGTTCCCCACCCCACCAAATGATTTGGTTTGTCTACAAAGAAACACCAACAAGCTTTCAGTTATTAGTATATAAGTTATCAGTATAGGCAGTCCTTGGACTTGCAACACAATTGGTTCCTGAAAATCACATCTTAAGTTGCAACATTGTAACTCAGAACCGATTTTCCCATAAGAAACAATGTTATAGATGGGGGATTGATTCCTGAACCAAGGCCCGATACCCTATTTTCACCAAAAATAACCCAGAATTTTGTACTCAGTCAATTAGAGATGAGCAATATAGCTACATTGAAGTATTTATATTGTAAATAGCAATCATATTGACTTGGAAGGACTTCTTTGAGATGACTTTGCTGGACTTTTTGAAGGGCTCTTGGTTAGACTTTTTTGAAGGGCTCTTGGCTGGGGTCTTCTCAGGAGTCTTGTCTGCTTTCTTAAAGAAAGTGTCCAAGGAAGTTTGGACAGATGCTCTCTAGGGAGATGGGCAACACAGCAAACTTGTTCTCTGGCATAGTGTAGCATCGGATCAAGTGTTGTAAAGTCAAAACGGAAGTCAGAAAGTTGAAACGGTGTCAATTTATAAACGTTGTAAGTGCGAAACATTGTGTTGCAAGTTGAAGGCTGCCTGTAACACAGTTTGAAAACATTATTGATAGCTTTAATTTACAACTGTTCTAATACATAGTCCAGGTACATTGGGTCTATTGATTTAGATAGAATATAGTGGTATTTATGTAATCTGCTGGCATTAAACATCCCATTTTGTAGACTGAGCAAGTAATGATGCAAAATAACTGCAACTCCAATATTCTGCATGCAAGAGCAATGCTTCTTACACGCTGCTAAGTGTATGCCCAGGAAGTCTGAACAGATGCTAGTGGGGTGCTGGCTTTCTAATCACCACTGACCATGGTGGAAATTAGATTGGAAATGGAACCAAATTACTGGGTTTACAGTTGGATTAGAAGCCCAACCTGTGAGTCTACTTGGACAGGCTAGATTGATTTTATTAAGCTGATATGTCTGTTTGTGACACAAAAAGCAAGTTCAATGTCTGACTTGAATCCCTAATGTAACAGAAGCAGCAGCAATTTGTCTTTTGCTATGAGAGATTGCAATTCTCTGTTGTTTACCAGGTGCTAAACTATCAATGCAGAGTTAGGCCAACAATGAGCCAGTAAGAAAGTCCCACTGCCTGTGCCCAGATGCCCTTTCTTTGGTACTAGACAAGCAGCTGCTCCAGATTTAAAATTATCTTGGTGACACAAGATATCAAGAACCCTACATTTACTGCAGTTAATCCAAGGGGAGTTTTGCTTGTTTCAGGACTGCAGATTTAGGTCCTGAAATAAATGTGGAAAATGTTATTTGCGCAAGAGAGTAGAAGGAGAGCATACTGCCAATCCAGGGCAAGGCTGTGCCAAAGATTCAAGCAATAGTCTGCAAAATATTTCAGGAGCTTCCCCAGACAAGACAATGTTCCCATTGGTTCCATTTTAATAATAATGTGAAGGAGTCTTTCTGCAGCTCTACCTGAATGTGTGTCCCATGCTTACCTATTTGTGGTCCTGGCATGTCACCGTCAGATCAACAGAGAGACGGCAAAAACAAACTCCAAACCAAAATAGAACAAGGATCTGTTTCACTAGTCAAGTCATGTAATTTGGTGTGTGGTGAATCAGCTGCTTCAGCAGAGGGAGGGGAGAACATGACTTAGTTAGCATGGTCCATTTGTCAGGTTTGTTCTTGAGGGGAGGCTGGTGTTTGCAATGAGGAGAAAAAATGAATTGGTGCAAACAGAAGAAAAATAGAGAATCCCTGAGGTGGTGGTGGTGCTACTCAGCCTGGTAATTGCTGGGTACAGAGCTGAGCCTTTCCCCCTCCCTGCTTTTCTGAAACAGCCACTCTCTCCCTTCCCTGCTTCTGCTCATTACCAGCTAGCCATTCTTAAAGATTTGCTGGCATTAGGTTCATTCTCTTCAGCTTGTGTCTTAGCTGTATATCACATAATATGTAAATTCAGGAGATCTGAAGAAATTAAGGCTACTGTAAAGTGACTGTGACTTGAGACACACTAATTATGAGTTCAGTTTGGAGAAAACTGCTAGCACTGGCTGTTTCTAGGAAGAAGGACTCAGTTTCTGACCTCTTCAGAAACTGCAGTGGGATTATGGAGGTGTGTGAGAGCAGAATGTGGCCAGGTATCCTCAAACATTGCACCCAAAACGTCCATGCTTAGGAAGAGCAAAATGTCAGTGGCTACCAGTGCCTGTCCATGGAGGTGGGAGGGTGAGGGCACAAGATATTTTTTCTTTAAATGGGGGGAGGGGGGTAGTTATGTAATTTAAATCTGCCTGTGTCATATATTCCCTCACAGCTGCTAAACCACATTCACTACTGGAATAAACAAGTGCAACTGCTGAAATTCTTTCAGTTTCCAGTAACTAATATTATTAGGAATTACAATCTGTTTAACATGGTATTAAAGGTGATCAGTTCAGCTTTGATCATTTACAATGGTAAACAGAACAAATATATCAGCTTTTGTGGAATTGACATCCAGGTGCAAATGGAAGTATCCTGCCATTTGTTGTACAATGCATGGAGAGCTTTTGAAACACTGGTTTTGTTTAATTCCTTAGTCACTGCACAAGTCCAGATGCTATATGGGACACAGTACTTTACCACCGAATTCACACCCATGTTTTTTTATTTGTCTCTCTCTTTGGGGCAGCATATTTGCCTAAAACCACTCACTTTCAGTCAAGTTCCTGCTATAAAATGAATGATCTAATCCACAACAAAACTTTTACATACAAACTGGAAGTAAACCATTCAAAATTGGACAAAAAACTTCCCCCAAATTCCCAAAGGTTTGCCAAAGGGGAAGAAGGCATGATCAGTGCTGTATGGGGGCGGGCAGGACAAGCAGAGTGACTGCCCCAGGCGCCAAAGCAAAGAGGTGTCAATAGGCAGTGCCCAGCTAGGGCAGGGCATGGGATGGAGCTGCAAGCCGCTCATTTGGCAGGGGTGCAGGGACAGGGGAAGGGCAGCTCCCACCATTGCGTGCACTCCTGGGCAAGCGGGGGGGGGTGCCCCCCGCATCTGTGCATGGAGTGAAGGCGGGCTGATGCTGTGGGCTTTGTCCCAGGTGCCAAACTTCGTTGCTATGGCATTGGGAATGATCTGATTGGTGAGTGAGGTTGAAGACCATATAGCAATAGCATTCAGGAGTTGGTAGTTTCCTGCAGATAAGTAACTTTCCTGCATGAAGCATAGGGTATGTGCTTAAGAAATTTCTTTATCAGGCCTGTGCTTCCTTCCTTAACTACCAAATTGTCTTTAAATAATGTGACTAGGAAACCAGAATTCCCACTACAAGGTGGTTTCTGAAGTGAACATTTCAAAGCAATTTGGTGATCAGAGCCAAGGCACTAGTCTAGAGTTTCAAGGCAGCTGGGGTCCCTCCCCAAGGGAAGTGGCAAATTCAAGCTCTACCTCTGGCAGTGTGACATGAAGACCCAGAGCAGAAAAGAATAAGAAGTCACTTCCCAGGCCCAGAGGGGTTTAGCAGCATGCAGGGCTCAGGATTCTGGGTCTGATTATAACAGACTGGTTTCTATCTGCTTACTGGACCCTGCGCCTGCAACATCTTGCTTGCAGACCACCTAATCCATCTTGAGGAACTGATTTAATTTCCTCTGAATCCTATCATCTCTCCTATTTTTGTTAATAACTTGTACTTCCTTTTAAAGAAAATCATAAATCACATGCAACTCAGGTATACCTGGTTGTGTACCGCCTTCTCCAACTGAAGGGAGATGTTGGCAGGGCAGGTGCTCTGTGGTGGGAGAACTGCTGCTGGCTATGTGCAGTTTCCCCTCCCCACCATAGACAGTCAGATCCACACTTTAGATCTTAACTATATACACGTTTATTGCTATATATAAGAGTTACACAAAAATAATGTTAATAAACATATAATATATAAAAACTTATACAATACTATATTCTATAAATAGCAGCTAGAGGATTACACCATCCCAAGGGCTTCACACTCTACACAGGAAATTTAACTAACCTAGAACAAATAACAAACAGGTAAGTAAAGGTAAACCATAAATAAGTATCAACAAGGGTGTTATTAGAATATACATATATAACAAAACATTTAGACCATCAAGAATATAGGAAATATTTACCTAGTCCTATATCCCTCCTCAGGATACAGGTAACTATCTCACTGAGAATTAAATTTAATTTTCAATATTTGTCTTATAGCTTTACATTCTATCAGATCCAAATCTATATAAACATTAAATATAAACATATAAAACATACATATTCTATCACTACTTAGCCTCATTATATCAGATTAACAATTTTAATATACCTCTTCAGTTTAGACTTTATTAACCTGCACTCATAAAACAAAATATAAACTATATAATACAGGATACCCATTCACAAAATATAAGGTGCAGCCTCCCTTTGAATATAGCTAACTCTTATAAAACCCCAAGGCCCAGACCATTCTGGAGCCTTGGCTGCGATCCCATGGCCCAGGGCTGGGGCAGGGGGGAAAGAAAGTCTCCCTGTGCCCTTTAGGCTTTCCTCAGCCCAGCTAAAATGCCCCTAAAACTATAGGCAGACAAGGTTCCTTGGGTGAATTTGATATCTTTTATTAGACCAACCCAAATAGTTGGAGAATAGTTATTAAGCAAGCTTTCGGGTTCAAAAACCCTTCGTCAGGCTAAGGAAGTGTCAGCAGTTGGTGTGTGCTCTTCCTGGATGGAA
>NW_005841921.1:284435-286730 GCF_000455745.1 Alligator sinensis
TGGAGGAGTGTCCTTGTTGGGTGAAAGCCTTTTTAAGATTGGTGAGGTGGCAATCCTGGGTGTTCTCTTCAGTGCAAATTTGGTGGTATCTGAGGGCTTGGCTGTATATCATCACAGCTTTTTTGGTGTGTTTAGGGTGATTGCTGGTTCTGTGCAGATATGTATGTTGGTCTATGGTCTGACAAGAATACAAGTATTCTTGTATACTGTGGTCTGTATTTTACCCTTCTGGATACTGATCACTGTGTCTAAAAGGGAGATGTTGGTGCTGGAGTATTCTAAAGAAAGTCGGATGGAGGGATGGTGACTGTTGAATTTCTGATGGAACTCAATCAGAGACTGCAGGTTTTCAGTCCACATTAAGAACATGTCATCGATGTATCTTAAGTATAGCAAGGGTTTGATGGTGCAGTTCTTGAGGAAGTCTTTTTCCAGGTGGCTCATAAAAAGGTTGGCATACTGTGGGGCCATTTTAGTGCCCATAGCTGTTCCCATCATCTGGAGGAAGTGTTGATTATTAAAAGTGAAATTGTTGTGTGTGAGGATGAAGTGTATAAGCTCAGTAATATCTTTGGGTCTGTATTCTGAGTTGAAATCTTGTTCCTGTAGATATGTAAGGCAGGCTTGGATGCCATCCTGGTGGGGGATGTTAGTATGCCGGCTGGTAACGTCCATGGTGGCTAGGAGTGTGTTGCTGGGAAGGTGGTCTATGTTTTTAAGTTTCCGTAGAAAGTCTGTAGTGTCTTGTACAAAACTTGCTCTGTGGGTGACAAGCGGTTTTAGGATTTAGTTTTAATAAAACTATAGTACATTTAAACTCGGGGAGTCCTGCCCTTCTAGGCTTCCACTTGAGGGTCAGCTCCACCGACCCGGGTGGACTCTGCCCCCACTCCCCTGTGGGAATCATCTTCTCCAGGAACTCATACTCCAGGGAGCAGGGTAGAGGGTCCTTGTCTCTCCCCCAATGAGTCTCTCCTTCTGGGCCCGCCAGCCCTGGTGGCTCTGTGCACTGTGGAGTGCACCAGTGGCTTAACTTCTTTGCCCAGGGTTGGGGCTCCCAAGCCGCCTTGCCAGGTTCCAGGGTTTCAGCCCTTGCCGGGGCTCTCCGTGCAAGGCTTGGGTTTCAGATGCCTGGCTTCGTGCCAGGGGGGTTGGAGGCCCCAGCTGCCCCATGCAGTTTCTGGGTCCTGGGTCTGCTCCTGGACCCTCCATGCAGCATCCCCTGTACTGAGCTTTCCTGGCCTCATGCCAGGAGTTACAGCTCCGGGGCCTTGGTGTGGTCCCATTTGGACCACACCATGCACTGACCCCTGGCTAGTTACCACAGGCTGTGGACCCAAGCCACCTCATACGACTCCCAGGGCCCTGGTCTGCTCCCGGACCCTCTGCGCAGCAACACCTACACCAGGCCTCTGGCCTCATCCCAGGGGTTGTGGACCCAAGCTGCCCCATATGGCTCCAGGGGCCCCACTCCATGCACCGCGCCTCTGGCCGCACACCAGAGGTGCAGACCTGAGCTGCCTCATACAGCCTCCAGGGTTTCGCCCCGTGCATTGAGCTGTACACCACTGTTGTGCTTCTCAGTGGTGCTTCTGTGGGCTGCACCACTCACCACTCCCCATCCAGCAGCCAGAAGGGGTCTTCAAGCTCTTCTGGTACTGCCACATTTGCCCCACTGTGTAGCTCTCCCCAGCTCTTCTTTAGCCCATCTTCCCTCTTCTCCATCCCTTGCAGCAGTAGCCGTGTGCTGGGTACACTGTTCTTTTATAGCTTCTGGAGGCTCTGCCCCCAGATTGCAAAAAGGACCAACCAGGGTGAGGGGCAGTAGGGTCCTCGCCCAGGTCCAGGCTCTTCATCTTGCCCCGCGCAAGGGCAGCCTCTCCTTCATCGCCTCCTGATTGGTGGGAAAGTCTCACCAATAGCTCGAAGCCCCTTCAAGCAGGCAAGCCGGGCTACTTCCAGCATCCGCGCCATGCACAGATACAAGTAAGTATGGACCATACTAACTTCATAAATTAGTACCAAGGTGAATTGCTATATCACTAGTCCAGTCTCCATCCACAACAAACCATGCAGGCAAATTCATGTTTCAATTAAAAGATGGGTTTTTGGTAGATCTACAATCTGGAGTGCTTTGCAATAAGTGTCTGGAATGTCTTACCACAGTTTGCGTTGGAAGAAAAGAAGGGGGATTATTCTTGATGCCTATGCTTTCTCAGATATTTTGCTACAGCAATGACCCTCATTTAATGCTCGCCTCTTTGAGTCACTTACAGTAGTGTTTCAGTAACTTTG
>NW_005841921.1:286740-299001 GCF_000455745.1 Alligator sinensis
GCTAAATTCTTTTGTGCAACTTTGTTCTATGGTTTTATGTTTGCACTTAATTTTCCTATCTGAGGAACCTAGCTGAGGTTCTCCTCAGCTTACTCTGCTTCCTGACAAAATAGGTAAGAGGGCATGAGCTTTCTGTTCAACACCTACCTAAAAGTATCTTAATGTAGCCACATGATAGAGATGCATAGGCTAGGTATAGACATTCAAAAAGCCCAAGGCGGAATCGATCTAAGTTATGTGGTTTTCTGTAAATGGCGTAGTTTAGATCGCTAACAAACAGAATACACAAAGCCCAGACAGACGTGACAATTTTGACCTGATCTGGTCCCTGAAAGTGCTCCATAACCATGACCAAACAGAAGTGCATGGCTGCAGAGTGCTTTAAAAGGGCCTGATCCCACAAAAATCTGAAGCCTCATGATGAAGACACTCCAAAACGAAGCAGCTTCAGTAACTTGTATCTGCATTCCTCCTAGCCCTGGCACTGTTTTCAGAATGGGAGGGGGGAAAGGGAGCGGAGGGAGTTTGGTCTGTGTTTTTTTCAGCTGGCACTGGAGGGTGGGGCGGATGGATTGGAGCCCATCAGAAGTGGAGGGGCTCCAATCCACCCACCCCACCCTCCAGTGCCAGCTGGGGAGACCTCAACAGCACTGGGGCTGGGAGGGGGATATTGCTACCGGACAGCCACTCTAAACATCAGCTGGATTCCATAAGTCTTGGAACCTAACAGCAAACTTCTGTTGGGCCTGTGGGGTTGTTATAACTCATGGCACTTCTCAGGAGCTGCTCATCTGTCTGCACCTACATATGTCCTTTGGTAGTGGTGGGGTGTGGGTACAAATCTTAGACTGGGTTCTGCCATTTTTAAACCAGTCTGTGTGTTCCAAACTTCTGTTCTGTTATGGGTATAGACCAGTTTTGTGTGCTGAGCTTCAATTCTATTATGAGTATAGACAATTTTCCGATCACCTATAAAAGTGTAATGTTTGTAACTGGCCAAAGAGTTACTATGTCTTGTAATGTTGTGATACTTCCTGGATGAAAATGATATAGGAGAAATTGTTAAAAACCTCTTCCTGATGTGGCCTTATGAATTAGTTTATCAGATAGCACTGGTTTTGAATTTAGCCTGACAGCTACATGCTACCCAAATATGCATACTCTAAAATATTTTTTCCAAGCATTGTGAGAAATAACCTGCAATTTCAGGGACTTATCACAAATCCTAAATTCCCCTGTCAGTGCCCATATTTTACCTTGTTCTAGAAAAGAAATTGCACCTCATTATCTCAGAGGTGGATCTCTGATACCTTTTGCTGTCTCTAGACTCGACAGTCTTCATAGTTTCTAAATGGGACAGCTGTGAAAGTTGTTGGGAGTGACAGTGGGGAGAGCATGAATGGCATCTAGTACCTGGGCTCTATTTCAGTTTACATACTGCTAGAGAGGGCAGACGTGAGCTGTGTGAATTCAAACGATTGTGAATATGTGAAGTGGTCAAAAATTGGTATTTCCTTCCATGGGAAATTCTGAGATTTGAAATGTGGTCTTATCTGAAATCAGAATGGAACATCAAGAATCTTAATCTTTGGGAATATTTCATTTCTCACAATACTCTCTCTGACCTTATTGTTTTGATTCAATCTTATCTTCAGAACAATAAAGTTGAAAAAGAGTGTTTTGACTGTATCGAAACAAAATATTTGAGGACTTTCAAAAGTCTTGATATGCACCATCCATTCTTGCAAAATGTTTTATTTTTCATCTTTTTTTTAAACTGGCTCCAATGAATGTATCTTAAAACGCCCATCAATATAGTTGTATCAAAGGCAACAACTAGTCCAATCCTGTTGTGCTGAGAAGGAAGCTATATATGAAGTGGATATAGATGACAAGCAGATGGGGTGGGGAGAGGTGGTTTTTGGGACTCTACAGAGATAAAGCAAAGAAATATGTCCTTCCTATCAGCACTGCCAGTGATGAATATCAGCCTGTATTCCTTTGGCTTTTCACAATGAGACATCAAACTGTCAAGTCCCACCTTATCTACTGTAAGCAGTAGCCAGAGAGGAAGATTTCACCAGGGTAAAAATTATCCCCATTGTCTAAAGATTTGCCAACCCTCCCTCTCTTCTTGCTCCCATTAAAATCATTGAATTAGGGATAATAGGGTAGTTAGCTGCTGAAGTCAGGCAGAAGAAAGGGCATAGTGCATGTTAGAGACAGTCTCGCTCAGAGTGGCATAAGCTTCATATGTGACAGCATCTGACAAGGTAGACTGATGCCTATGAAAACTTAAGTCTGTCTGAGCCAGTTAAGTCTCTCAGGCAGGGGTGGGCAATTATTTCAGGTGAAGGGCCACTTACTGAGTTTTGGCAAGCTGTCAAGGGCCACATGGCTGCAACTTGACAGGTGCCCCGCCCCCTGGTCATCATCTTGGGGCCAGAAGTCCCACTCCTAACCTCTGACCTTTGCCACTGGAAGTCCCTCTCATTGCCCCTGTAAGTACTCCTGTGGGGAAGAGGGTTTGCCATCTTAGGGGGAAAAAAAACAAATTACATACTAAAAATCAAACACCCATAACAACATATTCTAATTTAATTTAAAAATATATTTTTGTCCTGATTTGTGGGCATTTGTGGTGTATATGCAGAAGTGATTGCATATGGGGGTTTGTGTGGATGTGTATGTGGATATTGAAACCATGTTGTGTAGACTGGGTGGGTGGGAAAGTGGCGTGGGAGAGTGGAAGCAAGCGGGAATATGGGGCCTGCACCAATGTCCCAGGGCCAGCGCCAGCGGGGCCCAGAGCGGGGGCGGTAGGAGCGCGGGTGGGGGCTGGCAGGGGTCTGTGGAGCCGGGCTGGGCTGCACCAGCAGGGAGAGGAGAGGAGTTGGCCCGGCTCCATAGAGCTCCTGGCGGCCGGGACCCTGTGCTCCTGCCGCCCTGCTCTGGACCCTGCCAGCGCTGGTCCCAGGACACTGGCGCAGGCCCTGCACTCTTGCCTGCCTGCCGCTGGATCCCACACACCCACTCCCAGCCCCATGGTACAAAAAGGGAGCAGTACGCAGCCCCAACCCTGTGCTCACCAGCAGGAAACAAGATGGTGCTCAGCGCAGGGGAAAAGTGCCCCGCCCACCTGTACCCAGTTCCCTGTGCTGCAGCCACTCGGAGTCCACAGGGACAGTTCTGCCTCTCAGCTGTGTCACTGCCGCCCTGCAGGGCAGTGGTGGCAATGGAGAGCAGGCACAGGCAGCCCTGCGTGGGCTTGGAGCAGCTGACCTGAGCCTGTGCGAGGCTGTGTGTGCATGCGGTGGAGGCAGCAGCCCTTTGTGGGCTTCAAGCGGCTGCAGCCAGAAGCACCAGCCATGCGGGGGGGGGGACAACGCTTTTCCCCCATGCTGAGCACCAGCTCATTCCCTATGGGCAACTATGGGGTCAAGGCTGCACGCTGCTCCCCACCTGTACCACGGGGCTGGGGCAGGGGCACTGGGAGTGAGCGGGAGCCAGCGGCAGCTGGGCAGGAGCACGGGGCCTGCGGTGGTGTCCCAGGACAAGCGCTGGCAGGGCCCAGAGCAGGGTGGTAGGAGTGCAGGGCCCTGGCCAGCAGGGGCTCTACGGAACCAGGCCGGCTCCCCCCTCTCCCTGCTGGTGCAGCCCAGCCCAGCTCCACAGACCCCTGCCAGCCCCCACCCCGTGCTCTTACTGCCCTGCTCTGGGCCCCGCCGGCACTGGTCCTGGGATACCGGCACAGGCTCTGCACTCCTGCTCGCCTCCACTCCCACCTGCCCCCGCTACCACTTTCCTGCCCACCTTTCGGCTCCCAGCTGCATGGCCAGACCATGGGGCTCAACAGGAGCCGGCCCACCCCTGAGGACTGGGGCAATCCCCGCGGTCCTCCCTTGCCTCCCCCTACCCCTCACCTGAATTTACCGTGCTGGTGCAGCCACGAGCAGCCCTACAATCGCTTCTGGCTGGGTGCAGGAGGGCTGTGGCAGGCCAGACAGGCCCTGATATTGCAGGAGTCTGCCAGGGCTTCCCCTGGGTCCTACTGTACCTGGCTTCTGTCATCTTTGACAGAAGCCAGGGGCAGACCAATATTAATTTTCTAAATTTTTTAGGAGCCCCATGGGCCGGATAGAATGGCTTGGCAGGCCAGATTCAGCCCACAGGCTGTACTTTGCCCACCTCTGCTCTTAAAGTGCCACCCTGCCATACCTTTTAACTAAAACCATCAGGAAAAGTCATCCCCTGTGTGGTTCTAGCATACTTTGAGTGCCTATTATTCAACTTCTGTCTCTATCATTTTTTCTCATGTACATTTATCCTCCTATTTTTTTTTTTTTTAAATAATACTGACTAATCAGGCAATGACATGGCTTATCCCCATACAATCCCCAAAGAGAGAGACATCTAGTTTACATCAAGAACTGAAAGTAAGAGATACATGTGTGTATATATATGTGGACTTGTACAATATGCACAATATGTCTAACTGAGATTCCTATCTAAAGATAAGAAGCCATGGGAATTGTGTTTCTCTGTATGTTAGAGGTTGATTTTGAACAATACAGACAGATGCACTGCATATGTTAGCAAAGAAAAGGGACAGAGGCCTTTTAATTCATGTCATTTATTGAATATAAATAGTCTTAATGAATATCTGCTATCACAAAGTCCTCACATTCTTTTGACACTGTGATTTTGCATAACATTTAGAGGAAAATACCTGTGGCAAGATTTTGCAGGGTTTTATTTTCCATTCTGAATTAGGGCACCATTCAACCTTTTTTCATTAGGTTTTTTTTTTAATTACACTATTAATTATCTTAAAAGTAGCAAAAGATCTTTATTAAGCTGGTTCATGGGGATCACGTTCAGTTATGACTTTTTGTGAGGCCTGTGCACTGCTGTGGAAAGAGTAGCATCAACTATTTACATTTAAATTTTATGATCTGTTGTCTAGACTTTGATCTTATCAGCCGTATCTGTTACAAATGTAAGTTGGAAATAAACAGCAGGAAGAAACTTCACAATTCCAACTGGCCCTGCATACAGAATGATTAAAAGAATAGGGGTTTTGTTTTACCTAGACCCTTTTAATATTAACACACCTCAACCTACTTTACAGAGTAATAATGAGATTTTGGTGATAACACAGATGCATGAGCAAATGGAACAGCTGTTATGGTCTCAATATTAATAACTTCCAGCCTGGGGCATTAGTACTTGCTTTATCAAGAGAATCTTGGCCAACACACTGGAGTTATCACTTTACTCTGTGTCAAAACATGTGATGAGCTGTCAAACTTCTAACTTAGAGAGCCACAGAAGAAGGGACGTTGGTTTCATGTGCTATGGAACCAGCACCTTTTCTGAGCCTACTTCTGCACTAAGCTAGTTCTGTATTTGGGGGGGTAATTTTTCAAAGAAATTCAGAAAGCTGGAACAACTCCCAAGATGTTTTCTCCTACATATTTTCCTCTCACACTGAATGCTATCTTCTTGTAATATAATTTATAACCCTACTGTACTGGAACAGCCTATTTAGCTTTTGTTTAAATCTGTTATCTCTCTCTCTGCTCCCTCTGCATCCCCTCCTCTACACATGCCTCATTCTTAGCTTCCCTGTTAACCCTGGATATGCTGACTGGTTTTCTTTTTCCTTTTATGTGTTCTCACACCAACTCCTCTCTAGCTTATTACTTTAGTTGTCTGCTTTCCCTCCTCCTGTATTAACAGCCCCAGCTCCAAATCCAGTCACTTCCAGTTGCTTTTCTTTTGCAATATTGACTCTGACTCCCTTAGAATTCCTAGAAACAAGGAACACCAGCCTCCGGTAATATCTCACTATGTATGCAACCAGCAAGAGCTCTAGGGACCAGTGGTGGTCAACTGACTCCAGTTCAGCTATCTCAGCTTATCTTTAACACCAAACAAAAGTTTTGGTTCTAGGCTAAATGCTCTGAACTAGTTCTCAGAGCAGTCCAGAAATTTAAATCACATAATTTCTGCATCTGTATTATTATCAAGTGAACTAGTTACATAGTTGTTAAAATTCAATGGTGCTGTCGCTTTGTCCACAATACATGAAAGTCAAAAGCTCAACCCCCTCATTTTGAGTATTGCCAAAAAGATAAAACTGTTTCTCCAAAAGCATCTCTTTGCTCTCCTATAAACTAGTTGGTATCTTTTTAAAAGTCTTGCCTCATGCCATCTGAAATTCTGGTCTATGTGAGGTTAACAAATGCAATCTCAAAGATGCTTTCACTTGAAAAGTTAAATATAAAATTAAGTTCAGAGGGAAGAGAGGAGAGATGTTACTTTGAGAAACACAGTTAATTATATTGTAATGTAGGAGATGGGAAAGATCTAGTTTTAGGTTATTAAATCCATCTCTGTCCGTTGTTACGTCTCAGCTCTGTGTTCTCGGGCAACCCTGGCACAGGATGCAGTCTGTCTGACTCACAAGGACTCACCCCCCTCCCTCCCCTCCTCTACATAAATGAAACTGATTAAGATGCAGTGAGAGATGCACTTAAGACCCTCCAGATAAGGGTGACAAGAGTGAAACAACTGCCGTAGGTCTCATTTGCATCCGAGGTGGAACCAGATGACCATTCATTTACATGAGAGATGGAGAACAGAAAGCCTGAAGCAGAGACTGCAGTGAATTCTGGGATCAGAGCAGCAGGGGAGCACTGCATGATGGGGAATCTGTGCTCCAAATGTTAATCAACCCATGTTCACACACACCCAGCTCAGCATTTATCAGACCAGTTCTAATCTGGATTTACTAAGGACTTCCACCCCCCTCCCCCCAGACACACACACACAGCTCTAAGTTTAATAGGCATCTCGGGCCGTACATTCCCCGGTCCCACTATGGGAGGCCTATTTAAACTTGATTGACTAAAACTCGGTTGCCGGGTTAGGGAATGCTGAGGCAAGAGACCGAGTCAGAGGGGGTATGGGCAACATTTGAACAATGGTTAAGGGTTCATCACAGCATCCAGCCTGCTGGAGCCCTAATCCCAGGTGTTGTCATATCTTTCCCGAGACGACTGGTGGGAGTCCTCTCCACAAAAGGTTATGAGCACCCCAATAATTGCTTTAAGTCTGTTAAAAGACTATAGTAAGATCTGGAAAAGTCATGCTAAGCTGAGGCTTGTGCACAACAAGTAAAAATCCAAAATCCTGATGCTGCAAGCTATCTATTGTTCCTGAAGAAACCATGAGATATCCCATCAGTATATCTGCCACCCATAGGAATTTCAAGCTGGCTCCCAAGTATTTGGGTTACTCCCTAATCTTAAGTGTTTCCTGATTATCAATCAGTTTCCTGAGATGGTCCAAACCAGATAACCCCTTGTCAATAGAAAAGACAATGATTTACACTACTGAGGGTGCTTCGAAGCAGCTGAACTGAGGGTATAAAAATCTGTAAGTGTGTGTGCTGCTAGAGGGAGAAGAGGAAGAGGAAAAGGAAGGAAAAGAAGTATAAGCAGGAGGAAAGAAGGAGAAGAAGAAAACCCCTGTGCTGACACCATCCCCTGTCGTTCTTGGGATGCTGGAAGAACAGATCATCTCTCTCTTCAAGGATTGTGCTACAGACTGTGCCTGTCAGCTTTGCAGCCTGAGTACCGTGGACTAGGTGAGATCCCAGCGTTCTCTGTCTTCTTTCTAGGCATAAACTTCTGAACCTGAACTGTATCAGTTAAGCTTGAGCTAAGTTTCCCCAAATACTTAGTGAAACCAGGGTAGTATTGTCATTGTTGGTGTTTGTTTTTCTTTTGCATGTCTATTACTACTAGTACCATTATATATTTCATATGCTTAGCAATAAATAACTTTTATAGTCAAACTGGTAGTAATTGGGTATATTTTTCCTTCTCTTCTCTTTCCTCCCGTGCTCTGCAGCAATGCTTCTTTTACCTAAGCTAAAGATCCCTGTGAGCCCAAAAGTACTGTGGGGTCTGCTCATCAAGAGGCCAAAGATTGGGACGTGCTGAGTTTGAAACACATAAGGGGATCAGCTTGTACAGGCTGATTGACCCAGTTTGACTCAGACGTGCCCTTATGAACTGAATGCTGGCCCATGAGGGTGTCAGCTGGACCCCCAGCCGGATTCAGAGGGATTCTGTTTACCTGTGTGCTTGTGTCTGACTGCAGTTTATTGTTGCTCTGATTAACTGATTTTTGGCATATGAGGGTGTCAGCCTGTCCATGCTGATCAACCCGGCCAGGTCAGGCGTGTCACGTTAATTTGTGTGTGTTTGTGTGTATGACTGATTTGGTGACTGGAGGAACCCAGGCCCATTGAAACTGAGTCCTGCAAGATAGCTCCATTGGGGGTGAGGGCTTGCAGAAGGGAGAGATACAGCTCCGTATAGTAACACAAGCAGCACGTTGACAGAATTACCAAGACCCTAGAAACATATCCCTAATAAATGAGCACACCCCAAAGTAATGGGCAAATCTGGTAACACAGTACAGGATTATTCTATTCACTATGTTTTCCTCTCCTATATGTTTAAATGTTTGAAGCCCATTTGCTTTTTTAATCCACTCTATAGTGGAGACAGAAGCAGAGCTGACCTTGGAACTTTTTTGTTTGCAACATCCACTAACAATTGTTTGGCTGATCCTTCTAGACATTGCTGTTTCTAAAAGAGCTTGTGAGGGTCAGAAATCAGTATGCTGATGTGACTTCCAAGGCACTAGGAACAAGCAGTGAAACTCTTCAGAGAGCTTCTGAAAGCCTCAAACCAGGAAACCTTCTCTACTGCGTCTCTGCATGTTAAAATAGGCTGAAGTGGGAAATCCTCAGAAGACAGATATCTTGCCTACCAATTTAGGAGAAGGAATAGAAGCAGATCCAAGGGTTCTTCTCAACCAACTATATTAAGGTAATTACAACTTTCTATGTCCATACTAGAAATTTACCCATTTAGCTGTCATGTTAGCTATACTACTATAAAAGTGCATTTTCTTTTTCTTTGGGTGGACATGACCAAAGTTCCATGGGTTTTACTAAACATGTTATTATAGAGTGTATCCAAAGTGTTGCACAAACTGCTAGTTTCGTGCCCCCAGAGGCTTGTCCAATTTACCTCAAGGAGAGAGTCACACACTCAGGCTGGGTCCAACTCGAGTTTATTGTTTGCAAACAGTTCGACAAAGGAGCTCAGTGCTCAAAGCAAAGTCGACCCCGAGCCGTGCCCGAGGTTCCATTTTTATAGCTAACCTGAACAATAGATTCCAGCGTGGCAATTTGTAATTGGTTACATTTTTCTGCAAAGTTTAGTACATGCGTAGTCCTAAAACGGAACTGCGGCAAAAGGCCTGCCGCATGCGCAGTTCTGAACTGTGGGCCCCTTATTAACCTCGTGTCTTGGTGTAACTCTAGGGCAATGAGCGAGTATGATGTTTACAAAATTGATGTTCAAAGCAAGCATTAATCTATGTGTTCTAACAAGAAGCCTTGAATCTTATCACAAAGCGAGCGTTGCCTGGACTGTTTCTTATTATGACACTGCTTATCTACTGCAGGAGGAAAGAAGAAACAGCTCACAGTTCAGCTGTGAGGCCCTGTATAGTGAGAATAAGGGATCATGAGACATTTTTACCACAAAAGTAGGGAAAAAGGTGCATTTTTACCATGTGTTAGCTAGTGTCTGGTAACTAACTCAACATAAAAACCTACAGAGGGAAAGATACTTGGAAGTTTTCACATGCATTAATAGGCGAACATTGGTCAAGATAAAATCTAGAGTTAACTAAAATATTACAGCCATAAATTGGCTTGTTAAAAGCACCATGTTTTTAATACAGAAAAGCAATAGGCCTTCTATATGTGAGAAAGGGTTTGCTGGCATGACTGAATAAATTTAGATATTTCACCACACCCTCTAGGGCTGATGTCCTGCAAAGAATCTTTTACTGGTACAGTTAAACCTACCTCCCTGAATGTCATAGGCTAGGCCAGCAAAACAACTTTTCTTTTTGCTGTTATGTCTACACCAGGGCTTTTGCCAACGCACCTCAGTTAATTAAGGGTGTGATTTTTTTTTTTTTTCACATTCTTAACTGACTTATTTATGCCAGCTAAACTTTTAAACATAGCCAAGGCCTGCGTGTTGGCATGGGAGTAGAATTTTGGTGGGGGAGGTCACATAAAGCAAAGCTTAGACAGCAGTAGTATTAGATCAGACATCACAAAATAGGATTCCACAGATACCCTTATTGTTCAAACTTTTCTTGTCTCAAGATGAATCACTGCTTGAAAAGCCTGTCATGGAACTCTTCCCATTTAAAAGGGTAGCATAAATAATCTACTTTTGCTTGAAATAAATGATGTCACTGCCAAAATCACGTCTCACAATATTTTTGTTTTTTTATTAAGAACTCAACTGCTGGAATTAGACTGACAATCTTTGGCTTTTGTTTAAAAACAAAGGAAAAAACTTGAAAATGTGACAATTGCATCTTAGAAAGTTCAGAAACCAGAAGGAAACAAACAAACAAAAAAGGATATATAGCAATCTTCTGAGTTTTAAGCCAATTGCATATGATATGTGGCTTTGACTGTTTGGCATCCACATGGGGGTTAGAAAATTGATATGTGTAAGTGGTAGGTAGCTGGTCATCTCAAGCTTCAGGGTGTTTCCTGGTTGCCTGGAAGAAAAATCTCCATATTGACTCCCCTTTGAATAATTTTTTTTACTTTGGGGTTGTTTTTGCTTTCCTGTGACAGCTAGATGTGGGGGATTGGCTGTGCACTGGTGCCCCTAATAATACTTAGCAATCTCTCAAGGTTGGCTGTTATGGGTCTTGTTCAACTGGTTGCCAGGTTTGAGTTCAGGAAGGAATTTTCCTTTAGGTCAGACTGGCAAGGACTGCAGGTTGTGGGGCTGCTGCTCAGGTTTAGCTCCGTGTTTGTTTTGCTTAGCCCATCTTGGGTTTTGCCTTTCTTTCCAGTAGGGACCACTTTAGCACCCTTGGACTAGGTTTTACCTATCAAATTATCAGCTGTGGCCATGGGGCTCTGGTCCTTTCCTGTGACATCCTGTAGGTTTTTATCATCCAGTGCTTCGTGACAGTGTGATGGGCAAGTTTGTTATTACCCTGAAATAAAATAGTTTTCTGATAGCATACTGTTAGGTTAACAATAATTTAGATTATTGAGAAGTATTAGATTTGCAGCTGAATACAAGGCATGACCTGTGGCCTAGCAATGCTGCTGACCACAAGGCAGAATGATAGCTAAGCCAGCCATTTGCTTATGTTAAGTAACCATTTTAACTGTGCCAACCATTTTCTGAGGGAAAAGGAATAAGTGAATCCGTATAAGTCTGTGCACTGGGAACCAGTTACAGCATGGAACGAGATAAGATAAAGAGGGGCCCAGAGAAAGGAGTAGAGGATGGCACTGCTGAGAACAGAAAACAGATTGGAATGTAGAAGATAACATGTAACCATTACTTAATTTCTGTTTTTGGAAAAGTACTAGCTATAACAGATAAACCTAATGTTACTATGACAATTTGTGAAGCACCATATAAGGAGATGATGGCCATAAGCATTGCTTATGTGGTGACCCTGTAGTCTTACCTTATTGTAAAAGTATAAAAGAACGCCCCACCCTTTAGTGGGGGCCATTTTGCCTCTTTGCTGGCTTCTTGTCATTTGTCCAAGCAAATAAACTGCAGTAAAAGCCTTTACCCGTGTTACCTGGTTCCTATGCAGCTAGACAACGAACTCCAAGGAGTTTTCTCCTATGACAACAGGGGTGGAGGACAGCAGCTGGAGCAAATGTTTTCCTGGCCCCTTTTTGGGCCAGCAGCTGGAAACGCAAAGGACTGGGCAGCGTGGCTCAGGAAGTCTCCTCTAAATCCTGCACCCCTGCCTTTCTTCCAGGCCAGACCCCCGTCTCTGAACCCAGGCCTCAGCAGGACAGAGGAAGGGCTTCCCCCCATGCCACTGCTTTAGGGCTGGCACAGCATGGGGGGGTTGCTCCTCCCTCCAGTGTTTTACATGCTCCCCCTGTTCCTGTCCCAGCCCAGCCGCTCCTGCCCGGGGCGGTGCTGACAGGAGGGTATAAGGGACTTGGCCAGGGCCACGCTTGCAGCCTGTGGCATTGCCAGCCTGAGAGGCTGAGGCGGACGGGGGTGGGAGGAGGGTCCGGAACCATCTTGCTCCCTTGGCCCCGCCCAGCCAGGGCGGTTTCGCCTGACGGCAGCTGCAACGCGGCTTTTCAGC
>NW_005841921.1:299025-302957 GCF_000455745.1 Alligator sinensis
GGGCGGAGCGAGCCCCGGGCCAGGGAGGGGGTGACCGGCGTCTTTGTGCTTCCCCGCTCAGGCCCGCCCGCCCGCCTGCCCGCCTGCCTGAGCCGCTGCGTGAGCCTGGGCCCGGCCGCCCAAGCCGCCCGCTGAGCCAATGCTAGATCTGGAAGCGGTTCCTGAGCGCTCTTTGGGCAACGAGCAATGGGAGTTCACCCTGGGTAAGTGCCGGGCCCGGGCACTGGGGGGATGGGATGGGGCCGCTCTCGGGGGCGCGGGCCTGCGGTCACTCTTCACCTGCTTCGCGTCTTATTTACCAGCTGCCCCGTGTCCCTCTTCCCGGAGCCTCTTGCTGGCGTGTTTTACCTGTCACTCGAAGAGCTCCCAGAATAGACAAGCAGGTTGTATTCATCAGGGATGAGAAATCTCAGGTGATAGGGTGCCTGGTTCAGGGCTTTTGCCCGTGGGGATCTCAAGCGGTGTAGGAGTCTGAGGGGGCCTGGCAGCCACCTCCTGGAGTAGCTGAGTTGTCTTCATTTTTTCACTGGGGAGGAAACAATGGTGGAATAAAATGCTGAAGGCACCTAATGGCAATTCATGCCTTCAGCATGTTTTCCCTGCTTAGGCTTTGTCTCCTTTAAAAGATGCTTTTTTTTTTTCTCTCTCTCTGTCCCTTCACCCCCTCTTCTCCCCCCCACCCCCATTTGGAGAGCCAATCTTTCCAACACCTGACGGAAATGTACTTTGCATCCAGAGCTAACTCCAGGCGCTTGCACACAGTGGTGGGTTTTACATGGTATGGAACCAAACAGCTATTTAGTTTTCATGCCTGTGTTTCTAGTGCTGTAAAGGTTCAACCCATGGCTACACTCTGCACTAATTTTAAAGCTGCTCTGAGGTTATTTTACAGTTGCATCTGGTTT
Organism: Alligator sinensis; assembly: GCF_000455745.1. Taxonomy (NCBI): domain Eukaryota; kingdom Metazoa; phylum Chordata; order Crocodylia; family Alligatoridae; genus Alligator; species Alligator sinensis. Next base: position 299,931 of record NW_005841921.1, read on the forward strand.
TGGCATTGGGTTCTTTGCCCATAACTTCTTACTGTAGATACTACAGGGTTCTGAATCGCTCTTGGTTAAGATAGTCCTTTGTACACTAGCATTTCTTCTGTGTAGAAGCCAGCGTGTAGACACTTGTTTATCTAACCTGCTCGGAGCAGTTTTAAACAATGTAAGAATGGCTTTCGATGTTGGTACCACGTCTATGCTATTACTCCCATTAATGCAGCAATGAGTGGAGGTGAACCAGTGGTGGAAAGGAAAGGAATCATGGACAAAATACTCAAAAATCTTCAAAGGGCGTCTGTTAGGCCCAGTTCTACAACTACCTGTGCCTACATGGAGCTCTGACTTTGTTGAGGCTTTGTGTTGGTGCAGAGGTTCACCAATGTAAAGCTCATTATGGGATTGTTGCCTTAGAGTTCTCCCTGAACTGTTTTTTGTGGGTTTTGTGCAGCATAATTAATTACACGAACTCCAACGCTAAGTAGGATTTGATGGCTGATTTGAGTGTTGACATGGTTTTTGGAAGATAACTGTAGTAGCCTTCATTTTATGGTGGCTGCCCCCACTTTTTGACAGAACTATAAAATTGTCTCTCAAATAGTTTTTCAAATGGACATCCTTTGATTAGGGTAGCAGCCCTGTAGTTGGGAATGAAGAGGTAGTTTTGTTCAAAGTCTGGTAACTAACCCAACATAAAAACCTACAGAGGGAAAGATACTTGGAAGTTTTCACGTGCAAAGTCCCCTGTCTCCAACATGTTACTGAATTGCACATTGAGGCTGATGCTTCATTTTTGTTCTCAGTCCAAAGTCTGAAGTCCCTTCCTTTTTTTATTTAAATATAAAGTTTGATCCAATTCTTCTTGAACACTTGAATTCCCTACAGCATCGGATGGGGGAAGAAAAGGTTGTGAAAATGCACAACCTGGTTCTTGTAGTTTCTCAGTACATGCATGAATGAATAAATTTAGCATCTTTTGCATTATTTCAGTGTTTAGCATGTTCATTCTAGTTAACTCTAGTTTGATCAGTAGGATACCTTTTGTGTTTAAATCGGGGAAATAATTGGAGGTGTACTCGCATTAAAATGTGCCACAGAGCAATTAAAAGTCCTAAAAGCAGATTTCTGTATTCACATGTTTATAGCTTGTTGTTTAGAGCACAGCGGTGTGACTTTATAATGCAAAGCAAAGGTATTGGTTTCTTCAGACTAGTATCTCTTATATGCTAAATCAGGGGTTGGCGGTGTTTTTGGCTGGAGTGCCAGAAACACCCCAACTCTGACCCATGCCTCGACATGGCTTGTCAGGGGCAGGCCACAGGGGAGCCACGAGCCCAATCCTTGTCGATAATGGCAGCTACACGTGCACCTCTGGGCCAACAGCGGTAGAGGGTTTGGAGTTGTGCTGCCTCAGTCCCTTCTCCACCCTGCACCCTGAGGCACATGTGCAGTCGCCACCAGCACAGAGCTGATGCCAGGACTCTGGAGCCTCGGCACCAGCCCTGTATCACTGGTAGGTGCACGTTGCCTCAGACAAATGGTGGGGCGGGGGCCTGGGGCAGCGCAACCCCGGTCCCTTCCCCCGCTGTCCACCTGGAGGCACTCCTGCAGTTACCACCGACACGGAACATGGCCATGAACTCTAGGGCCCCGTACAGCTCTGGGCAGCTGTAGCAGGTGGGCAACAGGGTGCAAACGGCTGCACTGGGCTCTGGAGTGCTAGCAGTAGCTTCGTTGTGGTGGTGACTGCTTGCATGCCCCTGAGCAGATGGTGGGGGAGCAGCTGGTGTTGCACTGGATCAGGCCCTCCCCTGCTGTCCAACCAGAGGGGTGCATGAAGCTGCCACTGGCACAAAGCCTGGCTGGGGCTCTGGAACCCAGTACAGGTGTTTGCAGCCTCCTACTTGTAGTTGGCCTGGGCTTTGGGTAGCTGGTGCCAGCCATAGAGCCTGGGCTGTTCGCAGCAGGACTTGCTGCCTCTTAGCTACCTTCTGGGCGCTGCCTGGGCTCCTTGGTTAGCAACAGCTGCCCAAAGGCTGGGCTGGTGGTGGTGTGCTGAGTAAAGTGGCCTCATGTACCATGCTGTGGCACACATACCGGGGGTTGGCAACCCCTGTGCTAAATGTTCTCTCTCAGACTCTGTAACCCAGGGGTAGGCAACCACTGACACATGTGGCACCTGAAGGCATTTTGCTTGGCCTGCGCACTTCAAAAGGGCCGGGGGCTGTGCTGCCACAGGGATTGGTCCCCTTAAAGCTTCCCTGGCATCCGCCTCTGGAACACCAACATTTTTAAGAAGGGGAGGAAGGAGGACCCAAGTAATTATGGGCCTGTAAGCCTCACCTCGGTGCTTGGGAAGCACTTGGAGAGGATCATCAAGGAGCATATCTGTGGGGGGCCTGCAGGGGAGATCATGCTCAGGGGCAAAGGCAGGTCCTGCCAGACCAACCTGATTGCCTTTTACGACCAAGTAACTAAATCCTTGGATGGTAGTGTCGCTGTGGACATAGTCTTTCTAGACTTTACGAAGGCCTTTGACACTGTCTCTCACCCCCATCCTCATCAATAAATTAAGTGACTGCGGCACTGATGCCTGCACAGTTGGATGGGCACCCAGAGAGTAGTGGTTGACAGGTTGTACTCAACCTGGTGAGATGTGAGCAGTGGGGTACCCCAGGGCTCTGTCTTCGGGCCCACACTGTTTAGCATCTTCATCAGTGACTTGGACAAGGGGGTGGAAAGCACACTGTCCAAGTTTGCTGATGACACTAAGATGTGGGGCAAGGTGGACACACTTGAAGGGAGAGAGAGACTGCAGCTAGATTTAGACAGACTATAAAAGTGGGCAGACGAGAATAGGATGGGGTTCAGTGTAGACAAATGCAGAGTGCTGCACCTTGGGAGAAGGAATCCACAGCATACATACAGGCTGGGGAATTCCCTTCTTGAAAGCACAGAGGCGGAAAGGGATCTTGGAGTCATTATTGACTCCAAGATGAACATGAGCCGCCAATGCCAGACCGCAGCCAGCAA
>NW_005841921.1:303386-303763 GCF_000455745.1 Alligator sinensis
GGGGTCAGGCTAGATGATCTGTTCAGGTCCCTCCTGACCCTAGCTACTATGAAACTACTATGGAACTATTAAAAGTTGAGGTTGCTAGTGTTTTTGGCACCTGGCCCAAAAAGGTTGCCAACTGCTGCTCTAACCTGTTGGTTCTCACCGTTTTTGAGATATCAGCATTGGAGCTGGGGGAGCCACATGCCCCCCCCAGATTTTTTGCACCCACAAGTGGTGTGCAGGGTATGGGGCTGCAGTAGAGCCAGATCACCTCCAGGCAAAAGCTGCCTTTGCAGCCCAGCAGGCGTGACCTGGCGCGGGAGGGAATACCATGCCACCATGGCTGCCAAAGTGAGGCACAGTGGCAGTGTGGAGTTGTCTCGCCTCTCTTC
>NW_005841921.1:303777-304105 GCF_000455745.1 Alligator sinensis
GCTGCTGGGGTGGACAGGGGATGCTTCAGCTTGGTGGCTATGGAGAAGTGGCACTCCCTTCCATGCTGGGGCCTGCCCACTGAGCTACGGAGGCAGCTTCTGTCCGGCTGCAGCCCCTCAACCCGCTGTGGGTACATAAATCTGGGGAGGACACCTGTTTCCCCTCTACCCGCTTCTGCGTTGCCTGTGCTCCCCTTATGCACCCCCCCACCATGTCACCTGTGTGTCATCCTCTCTTTCGCCCCCCCCAATAGACTTACCTGGAGGTAGCTGCTCTCCACCATCCTGCCTGGCTCCTGCATTAATGTATGCACATGTGTCCTGCTCC
>NW_005841921.1:304136-308397 GCF_000455745.1 Alligator sinensis
TTCCCTCCCCAGCCCTAAGCAGCCCCTTGCAGGCTGAAACTCAGCCTGTGGTTTTCTAAATTTTTCTCTTTCAAAAACAAAAAGCCATATTTTTCTCCATTAAAGGAGAAAATGCATATTTTTCTGCAGCAGATGGAAAATCCAGAGCCCTGCTTATAATTTGAGTTTATACATACACATGCCCGCATGAATGCATACATAGCAGAAGTTTCAAAGTTTAAGGCTGCTTACAGACAGTTAAAAAAACCAAAAACAACCCCAAGCAAACCATACTTTACTAGAAGAAGCAGTGCTTTAGTTTGACCCAGTGCTGCATCATCTGTTTAGAGTGGGCACTTCAGCTGGGCTTTTTGATGCTTTTATCTACTAGCTGATTCAATCAGCTAGTAGATAAAAGTGGCAAAAAAGCCCCATCTATATAGATGTTGGGCAAGCAGGGTGCAACTTAAGGCACTGCCTCTTCTGGGTATGTGCTGGGCTCTGTGGGAGCATGCCAAGTTTATACTAAAGCACTGTTTTGGAAGTGGGGGAGGGGTTGGTTTTGGTTGGGGGGTTTATTTTTTGTTTGTTTTTTAAGATCAGTAAGCAGCCATAGTTCACAGTTCAGCTCATGAGGTGTGAGATGTACTATTTGTGTGACCTAGGGGTTTAGAGGAGAGAACTAAAAGGCTTGCATATCACTTGCGTTTTGTCAGCATGGGTGATATTTAGCAGAGATTTTCTGTTGGTGCTAAAATAGGTTCAGTTCTAGGTGATTAGTAGGAAATGCCAGGGAAACTTTGTAGACAGGACCTCAGATTCTGTTCTTGTCTTACGTGCTAGCTCACTGTGTGACCAGGACATAAGAAATTTACCCGAGGATTGAGTCTTCTGGTCATTTAAAAATGACTGTGCTACCCCACTTCCTGGACCATCCCTTGCTATTTTAGAGGAGGCAGATAAGTGAACACTTACTGGCATCAGCTTTCTATTCTACGTGGTTTACCTTTTCATAGCTTTTTAAAAAATTCCTTTCGTAAAGTAAGACCTTTTACTACATTATCCTCATTTTCTTTTCTCTGTCCTACTCTCAGCTACCCATTGTAAAACATGTCAGTCTTAGAATTTTTACTAGATATTTAATAACTGAGGGCCTGAAAGGACTAGCTTGAAATGAGTGGCTAGATGGTACTCCTTTTCATAGGCGGTGCATACGTAAGAAGTTAGCCTTGTCATCCTAGCTGTTGGAATGAGGGGGGTGGGATAGTGGGATGCTAAGCTGTTGGCACTAGATTGCACTTATGGAACCTGTATCTGAATTTGGCTGGCAGCTACTGACTGATGAATTGGTAGCCATTTCTGCTCCCACCTGAATGCCAACTGACTGGCAGAAGAGTCAGTTGGCCTTCTCTGTTCTCCTCTTTTACCACAGAGCCTCCTGGTTGTGGCTGGGATGGGTGGGGATGTTTTGTTACTTTGTTCCTCCCTTGATTTTGTTTACTGAAGGAGATGGGCGGGTGCAGAACCCTCCACCTCTGTTTCAGGTTCTTCTGCAAACTATTCTGGGAGTACCTCTGCTATTATTCAGAGCTCTGCTAAGCAGCACTACAGTAAATCAACCTCGTTCTTAATCAGTGAGAATTGACTAAAAGCAGTCTGTTTTTCTATTGTTTGCACCTGGGGAAGGCTCTGAGTAATAAGGACATATTAACTGTCTCAGAACCTTTTTGGAACACAGGACCTCAGAATCTACTTCTGGATCAGTTTTGAAGGTGTTTTTTGCAACAAGAAGTTTACTTTTTTCATTTTGAAGTCAATGCCACTTGCCACGGCCACATGGACTCTTTAAATCAGAATCGAGCCTTTGAGCTTCAATGTACTTAGTTTTTTTAAATAGTTTTTTCACCTCTGCATCTCTGTATTTTCAACTTGAAAGTATTGGGCTTTGAGAATGCAATATATGTTGAGTACCTAGTTTTTGGAAAATAACCTATCTTTGCATGTATGTTTTGCGATTTACGTAATGCCTGGAATGTGCTGGACACTTAGCATCTTTTGACATTAAAAATCCTGTGGCACTGAATAGCTTATATTTTAAAGATGCTATTTAAGAGGTAATGTCCATTTTCTAAGAGTATTTTTAGAGTGCTTATATGAGAATGTTGTGGTCGTCTCCTTGATAATACGAAACATCTTTGTATCATTACAATAATACTGAAATGTACAAATCCACAAGCATTTTTTTCAGCCCAGTACTTCTGATCTATTTTCCACCTATTCACCGTCTCCATTTCATATATCACTTATGTATTAAGTTTGAAAAGCTCACATTTTCCCTTCCTTGACTGATTATGGAAGTTCTTCAGTTGTCCCAAATCCTATTGTTTATATCTGTGAACAAGTGATTTTTATTTATTTTTTAGTTGAATCTGGATATCCCTTTTGGCAGTTCTGAGCAGTGCCAATGGCTCAGCTTGTCTTTCATCTAAAATAATAAAGAAGAAATATCTCCCTGGAGTCGAGTTTTCCATTTATGATTAAATTTGTTCCTCATACTGATAGGTACTTCAGGGAATCTTTTTCCAACAAGATTTATATTCAGTGTTTATAGCTTGAACTCTTATATTATTAATCTATAAATGTGTCTGTTCTTGCAAAACTCGAAGCCATAATTCTTTATCAGCAGAAGTTGTGGTACGGAGAGAGTTAAGACATGAGTTTGATGACATATTGGTAAAAATGTGTGCATTATCTCTGGTGTTGTTACAGTAAAGCTTCATCTGTGTAGTGAATTGAAAATGGCCTGGGGGCATTGTAGTGAACTGAAGAATGGCCTGGGAGCAAGGGCTATAGTTAAGTATTCATTAAGAATAGAGTTAATAGCCAGTAACTTAATTTTTATATGAGTATGAGACATTGACTAAAATAATTACAAAATTTTCCTGAATGGAAACACTTGGCTTAAGACAAACTTTCAAAATGAGAAAATCTAGAAAGAGGCATGGTTTCTCAATAAAAATAGGCAAATTGATGTGGCAGTCAGTTCTGTCTCATGTTAGGTACCAGATTCAAGTGTTGGAGCTATAATATGTGCACATCTGGTTTGCACATGATAACATTTTGTTAAGAGATACAGTTCAGGCTTTGTTTTCACTGCTGAACATTAACTGATACAGCAGTATTCTGTATGCACAGTCACTGTTTATCATCAACCCAAAAGGTATCCACTAGTTTTACAGGCTATAAATAAGTGTTCCCTAAAGTGGTGTTGGAAAACAAATTGTAGCAGGGCTTTTATTTTCATTAAAGCAGACTGTAACACTATATTGTTTGTACTTCCTTTCCTTAACTGAATCTGCTGAACAGTTTCTTTAGAAGGCACTAACATTTATTTAGCAAATTCATCCTAACTGGCATCCCTGGATTTTGCATCATTGATTGGCCCATAAACTGGAAGCAGAATTTTTATTATAATAAAAATCTGATGAAAAATATTTTCCTCTGCATTTCACTTATATTGCACAGTTGCTGAATAGGTTACCAGGGGCTGTGAAATGTGCCCTGTAAGGGACTGACTCAAAAGTCTGTTGATCATACCCTTTGGCTTCACTGAGTTTTGGATGAGCTATTAAAAGGCTACCCAGTGATTCTCAACAAGATACGTGAGATCCTTTTACTGTGCAGCATCCTTATTAGCAGTTCTACATGCAAATACCTTCACATGTTTCACAAGATAAACACAGAGATTTTACATAGTAATCCAGAGTGTCAAAAACATTCTGACCTGTAGTGGTATTTCTGAGTTCTTTGCAACAGAAGAATTACTCTAGTATTTTTCTGTACTCAAAAAATGAATGAAAGCTAAAAGCTGGCATTTTTCAAGGGATGCCTCAAATCTAGCAACCTCGAGAACCACTGGCAAATTGAATCCCCCCAAGACAGGCTAATAAAATAGAAACCTGCTCTATAAAGGTTGAAATGTTGAAGTTTTCTTACACAATTTTTTTGTCTTTTATTTTTGCCTTTGGGGATAATGTGTCTGTCAGTTGTTTAGGTGCTGGCCTTTCTGTTCCAGAAACATAGACTTATGCTGAGATAATGACCAAAGTAGGTTTATTTGTTGGCTTGCAAATCTTTATGTTGTAATTTACTCTTACCTGATGAGCCAGTTCACCACACCTTTAACTTTAACCTGTGGCCACATCACTGATAGTGTTGTTGTTTTGTGGGGTGGTTTTGGTCAGATTGGAGAAATATGATTGTTTTTATTTGCAGGAATGTC
>NW_005841921.1:308428-311819 GCF_000455745.1 Alligator sinensis
AGGCTGTAGCAATTCTTCAAAAACACTGTCGTATTATCAAAAACGTCCAGGTTCTCTACAGTGAGCAGGTGAGTAGTGAAAGATCTGGCCAGGTTGTTCAGGTAATCACAACTAAGCAATAAGGTATGATGGGGTGTGGTGTTATTGTGTTAATGTTAGTAGTTGTATTGTATGTATTGTTCTGTGCTTTACACTGGGTGACATTAGACAGTTGCCACATTCTCTAGCACATCATGTCATTTCAAAAGAGCTTCTTAAATGTTGGGTGGATTTTAACTCTGAATCTTAAGAACTGACAGGAAGTATTTTTATTGTCCTCCCCAAGGGTTGGTATTGTCAGGCCTCATCTGGCAAATGCTACTCTCTTGCGTATTTCAGTGCTACTGGAGCCTTTGGAAAATAATGGGGAGTTGGGAAAGGAGTTGCAATCTACTGAGCCTGAATGTGAATTAAACATGTAGCCTCTGTTTTGAATGTGTGTACGTGTATTTCCTTTTTATAGTCTTTCTTTGTTAAGCATAGAAAAGAACTCTTGCAACTCCTCTCTTAAATAGCTGGGTTTGATTTAATTCCAGTCTTTATGTTGTTACTGTCAAGTATTGTAAAAGCAAGCTGCTTATTACTTCCTACATTCACGCTGGGTGCAGTGATGATGAACCCACTGGAAATGCTGCTTCTGCTCTTCCTCTGTGCATCTGCAGTTCTGCCTTCAAAAGTGGATACAGTAGTTTAAACCAGTTTGATGTTTGAATCATGCAAAAGCATGTTTTAAACATTACCCAGTGCTAAATTTAATTTCTGTAATTTTAAGTTCCATCTTGGTCTGTCATAATGTGCTAAAATAAAATCTATTCATTAAGTGCAATAAAATGCATTTTTGTACCTGACACACCTTGAAGTGAGAAGGGAAGGGAGATTTTGGTTTGTTGAGGAGGGGGAGGATAAGGAAGGAATAAAATGAAACACTGAAAACACGTATAAAAGTGACCAATTCATCAGCTTGCAGTATGTCATCACATTTATAGGAAGGAATAAATATAAAAGGTTTCTGAATTTTGTCCTTGGCATCATTTGAATTTGTATCAAAATGTTAAATACCGAGTGAGATGTCAAAAATTGCAAAGGGAGAATCCTGCCTCTTAGGTTTGCTGTCAGCAGGGCCAGCCTGTCCTATTCTGCGGAACCTGTGGCTGCAGGGGGTCCCGAAGAGCTGGGTAGAGAGGCCATGGCCCCTCCCACATTTGGCTGTGGCTGCCGTGTTTGCAGTGAACCAACCAACCTGCCAGGTGGGCTAGTTTGTTTAACCCCTCCCTCCCCCCGTGTCTAGTGTACTGGGATGTTCATTTACCAGCGTTTGTGCCGTGGGACAGTAAAGGGGCACAGGCTGATTTGCTCCAGTCCCTGCACCTTGCTACAGTAGTCTCTGCCAATGGATCAGGAAGCCCCAAAACTATATCTTGCAGGGGGCCTCCAAAAATTGTGGGCCGGCCCTGGCTGTCAGATATATTTTTCATTAATTGAGTCATCCCTTTTTTTATTCCGGATTATATAAATTGATGACTTTGATAATGACTGAATATTTACTTTGAAAAGTGAAAAGTTAGCTCATTATAGATGGTCTTGTACTGTTTGTAGTTAGTGTGGATGTTAACGTTGTTTTAAATGTCCCCTGTTTTCTCGCTACAGTGCACACCAGAATTTCATTTGGATTGATTTAGAGGAATAATTGGATTTTTTTTTTTTTCTTTCTAACGTGAAGGATTAATAGTCCAGTGCTAGGAAGCATAATGCACCACTAGCTGACCTGTATTCTTTTAGAAAAGCTACACTGAGACTGATCATTTCCTGCCTCTTTCAAAATGGAAAATCTTTATTCATATTTGCTCTTCATGCAGATTTTCCATATATTTGTCTCCCCAAATCATCATGAATACAAAACTAGAAGAATGTCTGATAAATGCGGTACCAAAGATAAAAACATTTTGAGCTTTGTGAGTGGAGGGAAATACAGCTGGTGTCTCTCTCTAATTGTGCTATACTAAACTCTGATGCTATAATGAAGCTTCGCCTTATAGCTGACTGTAGGGGCATCCTTGCCCCCATGTAGTTGTTCACAGATTTCAGTGGTATAATAAATAGGAAGATTCAGCACCTTGAAAGAAGTGTCCTTCATGCTCGCTAATTTAATAGTTTGTTTGTTTTTTTAAAACTATCTTCCCCCCTTTTTTGAAAAGCGTATAATTTACTCTGTGGAGTTTAATAACTTAGGTAGTGCACTGCTGATCTAAATTATTTGGTTCTGCAGGCCAAATGAGTGGCACAGGGCCTGTCTGTGCACTAGATTCTTAAGCATGGGGTCCATGGGTGCGATTTGGTGCACCAGCCTGACCCCTCCCACTAGATCTATGCATAGGCTGCATGCACCAGCCCAACCCCATGTGTGAGGTTGTCATCCAGACAATGGAGTTCCCCACAGGTCTGGAAATTTGGCAGTTGGGAAGCAGTGACGGTGTTAATTGTTGCAGCTCCAGGAGTGGCTGCAGCTGCAACTGGCCACCACTTGCCAGTTGCCAAATTTCTGGACCTGAGGGGTGCCTCATGGGCCGGTTTACGTGGCTCCATGGGCCAGATGTCTCCATTGGTTGGGATGATCAGTGGGGATCTGGGTTTTCTGTGGGAAACATGCAGATTTTCTCCTTTTAAAGGGGAAAAACTGTGGGAACCCATGGATTTTCCCCTTGCAGTCTACCAGAGTTCCAGCCTGCAACGGGCTGCTTGGGGCTGGGGTGAGTGGGATGCAGTGGGTGCCATGTACATGTACATGTGCATACATGTAAGTGGTAGCCAGGCAGGGTGGTGGAGAGCAGTTCCCTTAGCTCCCTCTAGGTAAAGTGTATGAGTGGCCTAGCTGGTGGGACCTGGTGGGGAGGGAGCACCAAGCTGCCATAGCTCCAAAGGTGAAGCGACACCCTGCCTGCCAGGCAGCAGCGGGGATCACAACTCCATGCTGCTGTGCCTCACCATGGCGGTGTGGTGCTTTCTCCTGTGCCAGATCCCCCCTGCTGGGCTCCTGTCTGGAGCTGGTCCAACCCAGCTGCAGCTGTGCACCCCACTGTGGGTGCAGAAATCTGAGGCATGGTGAGGGGACTGGTATATTGTGCCCGGAAGCACATTGTGCCTGGGGTTGGGCTGGTGCACAGTACATGTCTCCTTCTGTGCCCTTCACCGCCCCCCATGCATCACCTCCCCCCATCCCCTTTCTCTTACACTGGGGGGTGGGTGACTGTGGTTTGGGAGTGAGGGGCACCAGCAGGACCAGCCGACTGTGAGTGATTTATAAAAACACCACCCCCCCCCCCCCCCCCCCCCACCTTATATTCTGTTGTGTTTT
>NW_005841921.1:311850-316013 GCF_000455745.1 Alligator sinensis
ATCCCCCCCCCCCCCCCCCCCCGGTCAAAATTTACTGGTATTTAGAATTTATTTTATTATAATGATTGAGGCACTCAGGTTTCCAGATTGCTTTAGAATTCTAAATATATTAAGAAAACATTGTGTTCAACTGCTTGCATTTAATTTTAATTGTGGAGAAATGCAGATTTTGGGGGTTTAATCAGAGAATTTGGGATTTTTAAATGGAGAAGACCACGATCCCTGATGATCAGGTACATTGAGATCTTGATTATGTACACATGATTCCGTGTTTACTTTTCCCTGTATTCAAAAGCTAGTCAAATAAACCTATCACTGGCAGTGTAAATTGTAAAAGGTTTACTTTTAATAATGCACAAAGGGGATGCGCAGACTAATTAGCCATGACAGACTAATTAGCCCCTTTTTGTAACTGTTAGGTAAGGAATAAGTTTAACTCTGGTTTTTAATTGCTCAATTAATACATCCTAAATTTAAAGATATCTGCATTTCTAAATTGGGCATCTAACTCTCATTTGTATCTTTTGAATATCTCTTCCTTTAACTTTTAAAGCAAAGCATCCACACCAGAAGACAGGCGGGTGATCCAGGCTGACCTGGACAGGCTCAGCAAGCGGGTGGACGAGACTCTGATGGTGTTCAACGCCGATAAATGCAAGGTTCTCCACCTTGGGAAGAAAAATCCGCAGCATCCTTATAGGCTTGGCAGTGCTATGTTGGCTAGCACTATGCAAGAAAGAGACTTGGGGGTCATCATTGACCACAAGATGAACATGAGCCTGCAGTGCGATGCGGCGGCTAGTAAAGCGACCAAAACGCTGGCTTGCATCCATAGATGCTTCTCAAGCAAATCCCGGGACGTCATTCTCCCATTGTACTTGGCCTTAGTGAGGCCGCAGCTGGAGTACTGTGTCCAGTTTTGGGCTCCACAATTCAAAAAGGATGTGGAGAAGCTTGAGAGAGTCCAGAGAAGAGCCATGCGCATGATCAGAGGTCAGGGAAGCAGACCCTACGATGACAGGCTGAGAGCCCTGGGGCTCTTTAGCCTGGAAAAGCACAGACTCAGGGGTGATCTGATGGCCACCTACAAGTTTATCAGGGGTGACCACCAGTATCTGGGGGAATGTTTGTTCACCAGAGCGCCCCCAAAGGATGACGACTAGGTCGAACGGTCATAAACTAAGACCGTTTCAGGCTGGACATAAGGAAGAATTTCTTTACTGTCCGAGCCCCCAAGGTCTGGAACAGCCTGCCACCGGAGGTGGTTCAAGCGCCTACATTGAACACCTTCAAGAGCAAACTGGATGCTTATCTTGCTGGGATCCTATGACCCCAGCTGACTTCCTGCCCTTTGGGCAGGGGGCTGGACTCAATGATCTTCCGAGGTCCCTTCCAGCCCTAATGTCTATGAAATCTATATCCTCAGAATTGATGGCATAGGCACTTCTATTCCCCAGAGTCTTTTGTGGATTGGTGATGTTGATATAGCATTGTAAGTAAAGCTTTTTGGAAGGGATTCGTCCCAAGGCACCTCTTTTTTTCCTGTCATACTTGAAGTCCTACTTTCAGTACCAGAAAATTACACACACTTAATTTGTGTCCTCGAAGCTTTTTACTTCTGGCTATGTAATCTGCCATGGGAGCAGATGTACTGCTGGTTGTGACAGTTATCAAGCCTTGTCTCGGATCTATTTTTTTGTCCACAAAGACACTTTCAACTATCACAATATTTTTGGAATCAGTTTATCAACGTTCTGTCTAGAAACTTCTAACCTGGCTTAAATTATCTTTTGGATAGGAGGTACTAGAACCCAGTGCAAGGCAAGTGCAAGACGTGCAAGGCCTGTCACATATAGGAAAAGCTTTTTTGGTAGGTTTTCAAAACAATACAGCAAATGTTCTTAACTGTGTATATGCAGCAAAAGCTTTGTTATCCAGCACTTTATCAGCTGGAAAACTCCACTAACCATCATCCGAGGGACACAGCAAAAGCGAAACTGAAAGTCCTACTTCCAGTTTTGCTGCCGCGAGCTGAGTTCTTCACTTCTTTGGCCCACAGCCCAGGGCAAAGCAGCCTACACGGGGCCCCCCTGCCTGTCCCCCGGCATGCTGCCAGGGAGTACACCGGATGGTGCACACTTGACTAAGCGGCATATTTGATTAACTGGTATCCCCCATTCCCAGGGGATGCCGGATAACAGAACTTTTGCTGTAAACCTTTTTAATTAATTTTGTACGGCAGTAGAAAAAATCATCAGAGCCAGTATCCATTGGCTCTTTTATATGCATTGTATAGATGGTTGTTTACGATCAGTAAGTCTTAATGTCATTGTCCAAGGCAATGAACAGTAAGACCTGACGTGGAATAATGCATAAAAGTCTGCTCACACATGTTCAAGTATTAACACTGGACTAGGCATGCTGAAAGGCTGTTGGTGTAATCGGGGAAATGGAGAGTCCTGAAGAGACTGACAGAGCATATCTGTATAGCTTTCCTCCCAACCCTGGATCCCCTGTTGACAAAATAACTCCCTCACACTTTGTTTAGTGGGTGTACCAGAGACCAGCAGTTATGCCACTGAAAAACTGTCTGTTCTACCCAAGTGCGATCTGTTTTGCCTTACTTAGGTTCTCTGTCTTAGCAGAGCCCAAGAGCAGCACTGGGTAGTGCTTAATGCTCTCAGCTGCCCACCCTTCTTAATTATTGGTGCCTGAGGACTAAGCAGGAGGAAGTACACAAAGCTAGTTCATTTGTGGAAGACCTGGGATTGTGAAGGGAAACCTTATGGCCATGTCCAAAAAAGACTTGACTTGTTTGGCCTAGTAAAATGAAGGCTGAGAAGGCATGAGAGTGTTTTCATTATATTCCCAGGGGAAGGAGAAGCACAAGGGAAAGACAAGAGCTATTTAAGTTTAGTGTGATAGCTCACCTCAGTTGATGCTTCTATCTACAGTAAAGTGTCACTGGAAATTAGAATTGATGCATAATTGTTAGAAGCTGCTTTGCAGGAGTAGCTTCCTGATTTAAGGTTTTTCTCACCTCTCTATCCCTTTTCAACTATTAACATGGAGTTTGATAACTTTTTTTATGAAAGGGGTTGAATGGTGTAAATGGTGTACTGGTTTGTGGTAGATGGGGACAGGAGTCTGGTTTGGGAGGTGCCTTCCAGTTCTGATTTCTGCCCCATCACTTATTGTTTGGGTAGAACTGAACTGCTTCTCTAAGTGCATGGAACGATAAAGAAAGCAAATGTTTTGTGTGGGATGAGGAAAGATGGCTTCTGTTTCTTTTTCATAATTGAATGGCCACTGTCAACTGATTGTAGCTACTAGGATTAAACTACCTTACATGGAAACAGTTCACTGCTGGTATTCCTAGTAAGGGCATTTTTTGTGTATTATAATAGCAGTTAAAATGGAATATTCTGTAATTAGGGACCTACTTAATTAATGGTCTTCTGGATTTTGTGGAAACTGCAAAATCTGGGATTGTATGCAAAATCAACAAAAAAACCCCCTAATAACAGTATAATGCTGGCTCCCCAGTGGGAGTCAGCAGTCTGTGCTGCCAGGAGGGGAAGGCACCACCTTGTGGGGTTGTACAAAGGAGAACAGACAAGATGACAGCTGCCCCCTTGTCCTTCCCCCCACTTGGGGCCTCGATGCCAATCGGTGTCAAGGGGCAGGATGACATGAAAGGCAGCCAGAAATCAAGATGGCAGCTTCCCCCTCACCCTTCTTCCCCCACCACCAGGCCTCTCTGCCAGTCAGCACCAAGGGATAGGGCTGCTATAAAATGCCTGTGAAACCTGCTCAGCAAGCTGCAAAAAACCCTTTGTCTTGCCATGATTTAGGTAGGTCCCTATTTATAATCTGATCTTCCATAATCTAAACTACCAGTGGTTCTGCATAACAACCAGTTTCCTAAACACAACATATGCCATGGTTTTCTCAGCATGGATTATCCCTTACATGGTATGTACCGGTCTTAACACTGCAGTCTGTGCAGCTTCCATAGTTTCCATTTTTTAAATAAAAAGAAATTTCTATGAACCTTTTTCCCCGCTTTGGCATAGTATGACAGTTCACAGTATAACAAATTGAAAACTATCAAGGGAAACATTGAAGGAAGTATACTCCCCCCCCCCTCCCAATCCAGCAAC
>NW_005841921.1:316044-325162 GCF_000455745.1 Alligator sinensis
CCCCCCCCCCCCCCCCCCCCCCGAAAAGCTATGCACCTTCATTCAGTGATGAAAAGCAACATGCTTTTGGTAGTTCATGAGAAATTTGGCTTTTAAAGTGTGACATTCTGTTGCATAGAATAATGTTAGGACATCTGTCACCTGGAGGCCTGTACAGCTGGTCTGCTTTAGTACTCAACTCCAACTAAGCCATGATGATGGCATGGGTATAATTCATCCCCTTGCTGCCATGGTAATGTTTTTACAGTGCATGAACTTCTTTTAGTACTGCCTTCTTTCTCCCATTCCATTTGAGCTCCTCTAGAGCAGTGGTTTTCAAGCTATGGTCCATGGACCCCTGGGGGGTCCACAGACTGTCTAGGGCAGTAATTCCCAAACTTTAACAGATTGCACACCACCAATTTAAAATAATACAACCTTAACTACCACCAGTAAATTTTTCAGTTCAACCTGAAGTACCACCCGCAAATTTTTGTTGTATAAAGTAATTATAAGAAATCTGTTGACATACCACTGACAGGTTGTCTGAATACCAGATTGGGAACCACTGATCTAAGGGGTCAATGAAAGATAACTATGATCATTCAAAAGTATGTGAATACCCTATAGGTGCTGACTTTTTAATTTTTTTTCGGGGGAGGGGGGGATGATGGACATGTATAAAAATTTCTACATCACCATGGTGGGGGAGGCTTCTTGCCTTACACTTGCCTACAAGGAAACCTCATTAAATGCATCATCTATCATTAAACTGCCAAAACCAGCTTGTACTCAGTAATGGAAACCACCTATGAATGTAATTAAATGTAGCCAACACTGAGTGTGACTATAAAACACATCGCCCATATTGAGCAAACCATAATGCTAAGAGTCTACCACAGGGATAGTTCAGTGCAGCCCATCTGAATAAGATATATGATAGTGCCCAGTGTGCCCAGTCCCCCCTCAGCACTTATTCTTTTTTAGGGTCATGGTAAGCTGCTACATTGAATGTATTTTGACTTCCTCTTCACTCCTATGGCTGAGCTGTACCTTTCTTTCCCATTTCCAGTGATTCCTGTTTATTCACCAGCCTTAAATGCCTGGCAGACATCACCAAATGGGGCCCCAAACAGTTCACCCAGAATCCTATTGTTACCTTTCTCTGTCTATTGTGTACGATGTGTGGGCTCACCCTCTATGAGGTGAAGCTGGATCAGGTTGCCCTGCACCTCATCTGCAGATACATTCTTGAAGCATTCCAGGGCTTGTGACCAGAATACCCGGTTCCAGTCATGAGTAGGAGCTAATTATGGGGGACTGTATGAAATATGCACACATACCTCATACCATGCCAGTGCTGAGGTATAGGATCACTGGCTTGAAACACTGACTCTGCTGGGACCCAGCCCAATCAACAGTATGGTAAATAAGCCTTTTGGCATTGGACTAATATTATGCATAGTTTGTACTTTATATAAGTAGGTTCAAAAGGGCTGCTTAAGAGTAGTTTTTTGAGTACCCATGCTAAAACTTGCAGCGGTTTCAAAAAAGGTAAAAGCAACAATTCTAGATGAACTAAGTCTATAGGTATCTTTAGTAATTTGCCTATATGCAAATTACTACAACTATGTTTGCTTCAAGGTCATTGTTTTCAAATTTGTCCATCGCTTCCATGTACTCAGGCATAACAGGGTCTGACAGTAAAGGGGCGGTGGGAAAAGG
Organism: Alligator sinensis; assembly: GCF_000455745.1. Lineage (NCBI taxonomy): Eukaryota > Metazoa > Chordata > Crocodylia > Alligatoridae > Alligator > Alligator sinensis. The sequence goes on from NW_005841921.1 coordinate 317,749, forward strand.
GCTGCAGGGGGAAGAAGTGAGGGGGTGGCAGAGGGCAAGGGGCTGCCTGATTCCCCGGATATATTTTCCCTGCTGTAGCAGTAGGCAGGAGACTAATTCAAGGCAAACCTCCAATAATTAGGTTCTATACTTGGAAAATTGTAACAAAATCATAAATTATAAATATTTTTCCATATATAATTATTGGGGGTTGTCTTATATTTGAGTAAATATGGTATATTCTAGCATTATTGCCTGCTCTTGTGTACCAACCTCCTTCCTTTTCCCCCTTTACAGGAGGTGAAGTTTGAACAGTAGGTTTCACAGTATGGTAGAAGCTTCATCCTTGGGGGGGGGGGGGGTTTCAAAACCCTGCTAGACAAAGCTTTTGCTGGGATGATCTAGTTAGGGCTGGTTCAGCTTTGAGCAGGGGTTGGACTAGATGACCTCCTGAGGTCCCTTCCAACCCTACCTTTCTATGATTCTATGTAAGTGTGAGTGTTTTGGGTACTATGTGCTCTAATAGGCTTCATTAGAAGCAACTTGCTGAGGTATAGCAACACTGATGATAGAGAGACCTGCTACCACCATGTCTCTAAAAACAGATCATCTTATACACTTATTTGAACTCCACTAAAGCTAATGGAATGTCTCCTGTTGACTTGAGAGGGCTTTACACTAAGCCAACAATTTTCAACCAAGGTGTTGTACTTTTAAGAATGCCATTAGTACTGTTAGGTATGCAGACACGTATGCATGATTCACAGATTAAACCCAAAGATTTCAAATAGGATTCCATAGTGTCAAAACATTCTGACCTACTGTGATCCTTCTGAATTCTTTGCAACAGAAAACTTGATTTAGTATTTTCCCATGGTCAAAAAACAAGTGAAAGGTAAGAGCTTACATTTTCTGAGGGGTACTTTGGGTCTAAAGAGGTACATTGAGCCTAGAGTCTAAAAAGCTTTAGATCTAGTGAATTAGACCCTCAGTGTTACGACTCACTAACTAGGAAAACTTAAAGTACAGCATAAGAGTCTGAAGTCTTCCTTGCATGTACTGTCTACTGTTTGTGATGATGTTTATTGTTTGAAGTACACAGCCCTCCTCCCCCCCACCTCCCTTTATATTGCATATAGTATCTAGCCTTTCCTTCTAAATGACGTGCACATCCATGAAGACACTATTACAAATCTCCTGCGTGTGTTCAAGGTTTTTTATTTTAAACCCAAAACTTGCCCTTTTCTCCCTTTTTAAAAGCAACACACACTGCCTTCCTATTTGGTTCTGAATATATGCAAGTGGTGAATCCTTACCAGGGACACTTTTATTTCTTTTAATATGAAGAGTAGAGGGGGAGAAGGACTGATGAACTGTGCTTTGGCTTATGCTTATTTATGGAACCAAACAATTGTTTTCTATGAAAATATAAAATCATAGACCAGTTATTTGGGAAGAATAGTTCTTAATTTGATTTTTATATATGCAGCCTGCACAGCTTAATAATAAATCCTTCAGTGAAAAGCTGATGTCACTTTTGTTTTATTTACAGTCTCCTCTCAGCCATGACCTCATCCTTAACCTGACTCAGGATGGAATCAAACTGCGGTTTGATGCTTTCAATCAGAGACTTAAGGTAAGATGATAACTAGGATAGATTCTAACCTAATATGATGATTGAACAGATGAATCCAGTTGTTTATATGCTACACACAATGTGCTCTGGAAATAATTGGCTATATTGTGAGTTTCAGTGGCCAAATGTCATATTTGTAGAAATAGTTAATGTTAACATATTTTGTTGCAGACTATATATAGATGCCATAAAAATATACTCATTCTAACAAGATATGTTTTCACTTGTTTTAGATTGGAGCATATGCTTAAAAGGACTTGACTGATCAGTTTAAACACAGGATCTAAGTTCAGATCATGGATTACTGCAGTAAAAGTAGCTGTAGTATTGGGAGGCAGGGCAGAGTCTTCACCCAATTGCTTTTTTTTTTTTTTTTTCTTGCTTTTTACTTCTGTAAATCCTTGTTCCCACCTCCACCCACCCTTTAATTCCTACTTTTAGGTGAATTATGTTCATAATAAAATCATGTGGCCACTGGTGTACGTTTACTCTTGGAAGGCCAGATAAAAGGCTTGTGTAACCACTAACTTTACCATGGAGTTAAATTCTAACAGTGCAGTTGAACCCAAAAGCTTAAGAGCCTCAGCCTACCAACCCCACTCACAATGCTCTGAACATATTGTTACTTAAACAGTTTGTATACAAAGAATGCTTTTTATATTCACCATCTTTAGTAAATGACAAGTTGGTTAAAAGTAGCCTCTCCGTGGAATCTTGGAAAAAACAATAAATGCTACTATTGATGTGATGTGATCGGTTTTAACCAAGCAAATTGGTGAGTACAGGTGTAGGGCTTGGTGGACATTTGGTTGTTAGTATGAATTGAATAGCATGCTCTACCTTTTCCTTCAGACAAGATTCCTCCAAAAGAAGGGGCAGCTATACATGTGAATTGAGGCTGCTCTAACACGCTGTAATTACAGCACGTCAGAGCAGACTCGATCAACGCATATGCAAATTAGGTACATGCCTAGGGCCCTAAGTGAAGAACGGGCCCAGTTGTGGTTATTTTACATGCTCTAATTATTGAGTGAAAAGAAGTAGGGGCCCATGAGTTTGTTTGTCTGGTGCCCACTAAAGGGTTAATCCGGCCCTGTCTGTTGTAGCAGGGTAATTACTAGAGGTGCACCAATACATCAGTCCGATATCAGATCAGCACTGATACAGTCAATTTTTTTTTGTATCAGAAACTGGCTTTTTTTGCCCAAGGTAGCCAGTAAGGTGGCCAATAAATGCTCCGTGCACACGCGCAGCTGCAGTGTAGCATGTAGGCAGTGAGGAGCACAGCTTGGGAAGCTATGTCCAGCTGGTAAGTCTGTTGTGGTGGAAGGGGATGGGGAAGGGAAGGGATGTGGGGGGGGCGCAGATCAAGACCCCTGCGGTGAGGGAGGGGGCAGGGCAGGCACTGCCCGGGCAGGGCACAGGACGGAGCTGCGGTGGGAGGGGCCTCCTGCTGCTGCACACACCCCAGGAGGGCACAGGGGGCATGGGCCCCCTGGATCTGTGTGGGGGGCAGGGCAGGCTGGGGCTGCACTTGGAGCAGGGCAGGCTCTTCCCAGTAGGGGTGCTGTGCTGGGCTGTGCTCAGGGCGGGGTAGACGGCGGTGCTGGGAGAGACAGTTGGGGGGGCTATGGCAAATTTTGTGGTGACTGCAGCCCCCTTCCCCATGGTCCCCTCCCAGCACTGGCACAGCCCCAGCCTGCACCAGCAACCTGCCCCATGCAGATCTTGTGGTCACATGCCCCCCATGCCCTCTTGAGGTGTGCATAGTGGTGGGGGTCGCCCCACAGACAAGCCACTGCTCTGTCCCACGTGCCCCCCGCCCCGGGTGGGTAGCATCAGCCCCATTCCCACTCCCTTCCCCCTCCCCTTCCATCAAAACAGACTTACCAGCCACACACTGCTCTTCAAGCTGCTGGACTATGTCTTGGAAATCAGATTGGTATTGGCTGACATGCCTCCTTAAAAATCAACTATTGGTATCGGCCCCAAAAATCTCTCTCGGTGCAACCCTAGTAGTTACTGCACTCCAGCAGACTCCAGCATCAAATGTATCAGCATCTCTGCACTGAAAAATGGTGGCAGGGGCACCTTAACGAAAGCTCATCAAATGAGCTTTAGTTAAAACATCCCCGCTGCCATTTTTCAGCACAGGGATGCTGATACACATGATGCTACAGGCGCTTTAGTTAGAGTGGCTCTCGGAGTCTCTCTAATTAAGGTGTTTCCCTCCCTGTCCCAGGCTTTGATGGACTCCCAGGGTACATGTATAAATGCTACAGGTCTACGTCATGCCTCTCAACCAATGCTAGGGTAATATGCGAAAAGTTGTCCTTTTTACCCATGGCTATGCCTGCTTGTCAGTTTGAAGAGCAAGTGAATAAGTCGAGTAATTTCTATTAGCACAAACTCTCTTTAAAGACAGTTAATAAAAATAAGAGATGAGATCAGTTCATTAAAATATTCTCATAGTTGTAGTATTCATATTAAAACATTTGTGAATTGCAGTTCATCAAGATTATCATTTTAACAATTAATTTAAGATTTCTTTTCTGTAGTATTCTAAAATACTTTGCATTCATATTTTGTAGATGTATATTTTCAACATTAAAAATAACGTGTTATGCAGAACAATTTTTCATTAAAATTTAAATTGGATGTAGTTAAACTCCTCTTTACCAGAATAGTCTGGATTTTAATGCATAATTGAATTGTGAAAGCTTCTGGTCATGAAATCACTTCTGTATTAAGAGTATTTTTGTTTTCTTCAAAATGGAGGGTTTACTGCTATTCAAACAGTGGAGGTGAGCCTAGGTTTTTCAAATGAATGTCTTTTAAAGCTGTTCTTATGTCTGATGGATTGCCTTTTTGCAGTGTAAGATACTGCATTTCTTTAGATATTCTTTTCAATGGAATAATTTCTTTGAAGTGACTAAGCTTGATGAGACCAAAATAATCATTTCAAGAATGTGTTTCACTTCATGCCATTTATCTGAACCTCTGAATCTCTCTCTCTCTCTTTTTAATAAGTAAAACTTTTATATATTCACCAGTTCTGTCTCTGCACAATTTTTGAGACTGTGGGATCAATGCTGGAATACCAGTAGCTCTAAGAAACATTTAGGAGCTCCCTTCACTTTTTTCTCTTTCCTCCATCATGTATTTTAACTTAATCCATTTTTTTTCTTTTTTTACACATGAAGATGATGATGCAAATAGTATTGAACTGATCTGCTGTAGCATAGTTTAGTGATCCACCAAAAATATTTTGATTGTTTTTTCTTGTCTCTAATTGTAAATTGTATAATTTTCAGAAGAAATGTTGGCAAAGTTGTAAAGGAAGAGGAGTTTGTTCTGTGTCTGTGTGCTGTGAAGTTTAAGTGATGTTTGTAAAGTTTTTTTTTCAGTTTTTATATACAAAATTGTGTAAAATTTAGTACTTCTTGCAATAAGTTGTTTCTCATCCAAGAAGTGTTTAGATGGGGGTTTAATAAAAAAAAAAAAAAAAAAAAGTTACCCAAGCTGAACAGTTCATTGGACTAGCATGAGTAGGACATGCCTGTTTCTGTATGCAGTAGTACACAAGAGTGACTGGACAGCATTATGTTTGATCGACCACCTTTTTACTCCACAGATTGAATTATCATGTGCCATTCACAGCTGGATCAACTGAGGAAAGGCTTAAGGGAGCATTTAGCATAAGTGTAGAGCAGGGCTTGAATTTGTGCCTCTAGAGTGGTAACAGGATGCCTTAACTTCACCACTTCTGTGGCCTGGCACGTGGGAGCTAGTAAAGATGACACAGTTCTTATGGGTTCCACTGCTGTTCCAAATCCAATGGGTAGAAGAAAAATTAGAAAAATACATGTTAAATTCATTCTGCTGCTTGAGTAGTCTGCTGCTACCAGAGTTAGGTCATTAGGATAGAATTAAAAATAAACTTTGCTAAAAGGTAAAATACACAGCCAGGACTTTTGAAAAGTACTGTAAATGGGCAGTGGAAGAACTTGTCTCCAGTAGCCAGTAGCATTCCAGAGATTTTAACCTATTGTATGAGTTAGCCAGAGGCTGTATTGCAGCATGGAGCTCTGGACTGAGGTTTTAAGACTAGTGCCCTTTTATGAATCTTAGAACTTTCCCTCTTGCCCCCAAATAAATTGGGATGATTCCTTGGTCTATGGCTTGTAGATATCTGGGAAATTTTCAAAGCCCTGAAAAGAGCTAAGTATACAACTGTAAATGTGGTGAAATTCTTCAGACAGTTTACATTGATCTTACATTAAAGCAACCAGTTTTGCTCAATTTGAGCCCAAAGCTGCTTGGTTGTGTAGAATTTTGATCCAAGATTAGGTAGTTTTAAATGCTACCTCATTGTCTTTCTGTGGGCAGTGGAATAAATGCCATGATGTCTTTGTCATTAGTAGCTAAACTGGTTGTTAAAAACCCTGTCTTAACCTTGTCTTTGCAGACATACACAGAAGAAATACTGCAAAGACCATGTGCTTATGTAAATACAGTGGGTGTTACAAGACTGCTTGATTATCTGCAACTATGCCTAAATTCAGCTAGTTCTTCCTCTCACCTGCAGTTAATATATTATGCCAGAATAGATTTGAGTTTAATCATAAGCCTTTCTCCTTTCTTTAATAGCAGTTAGCACAACAATTTATGCCCTCCTTTGACCTGGATCTCATTTGTGCAATATGTTGTTTTCTTGGCTGTTCATAGATGTTAGGGTCGGAAGGGACCTCAATAGATCATAGAGTCTGACCCCCTGCATAGGCAGGAAAGAGTGCTGGGTCTAGATGACCCCAGCTAGATGCCTATCTAACCTCCTCTTGAAGACCCCCAGGGTAGGGGAGAGCACCACCTCTCTTGGGAGCCTGTTCCAGACCTTGGCCACCCTAACTGTGAAGAAGTTCTTCCTAATGTCCAATCTAAATCTGCTCTCTGCTAGCTTGTGGCCATTATTTCTTGTAACCCCCGGGGGCGCCTTGGTGAATAAAACCTCACCAATTCCCTTCTGTGCCCCCTTGATGATGTTCTTTGATTCATCCTTTTTAAATTTATTTCTGGATCATGAATCTTTTTAGCCAGGTGACAGCAACAGCCTCTGACTCCAGTGCTCAGGAGGTGCCTGTGTTTTTTTTCTCTTACTTTTGTGCTAGATGAGAACTCCCCCATTCCCCCCCCCCCCCATTCAGAGAATGTTTTGCTTAAGTACTTCAAAAAACTAGTCTGATTTCTTATGAGTCAAACCTACGTTTAAATAGTGTACGTTTAAGTTCTTTTAAGATGTAAGGTATTGCATGGCAATAGACATTATAACTTTTGACTTAGGAATGTTTGCCATGTTTTACAAAAAGACTGATTCCTTTTTAGCTGGTGGTATTTACATGAATTTAAAATTCATACAGGTGTAGTATGCTGTGTAGTAACAGCAGAGTTTTAAAAATATAGCAAATTACTAATTCCTACCTTTTAGTAGGAAATTCTCTGGGGAATCCTAATTTATTGTCCTTGTCCACAGAAATTTTGCCTTCTGTCAGAGAAGTGGTTCTTTTAAATCCTGTAAAGGATGCGTTGCTCTAGACCAGAGGTGGGCAAAATATGGCCTGCGGGCTGGATGTAGCCTGCAAGGCCGTTCTATCCGGCCTGTGGGGCCCCTGAAAAATTTAGAAAATGAATATTTATCTGCCCTTGGTTCCTGTCAAAAATGACAGTAGTAGGACCCAGGGGAAGCCCAACGGGCTCCCACAACAGCAGGGCTCACCTGGCCCTGCTGCGCCCCCCCCCCTC
>NW_005841921.1:325469-326731 GCF_000455745.1 Alligator sinensis
CCCCCCGGCACTCAGCACCAGCTTCTTCCCTGCTGGTGAGCAGGGGGTCAGGGCTGTGCACTGCCCCCCGCCTGTACTGCGGGGCTGGGGGGCCACTGGGAGTGAGTCGGTGGGGAGCCAGCAGGAGCACAGGGCCTGCACTGGTGTCCTGGGGCCAGTGCCTGCAGGGCTAAGAGCAGGGTGGCAGGAGCACGGTGTCCCAGCTGGCAGGGTCTTTATGAAGCTGGGCCAGTTCCCCCGCTCCTTGCTGGTGCAGCCCAGCCCAGCTCCACAGAGCCCTGCCAGCCTGTGCCCTGCTTGGACCCCACCGGTGCTGGCTCTGGGACATTGGTCCCAAGACATTGGGACATTGGTCGAAAGATGGTGACCAGGGAGCAGGGCACCTGTCAAGGGGCAGCACTACCCATGTTGTCCTTGACAGCCTGCCAAAACTGGGTAAGCAGCCCTCCACCCAAAATAATTGCCTGCATCTGCTCTAGACAAAAGTACAAATTTCTTTTCTGTTCCCTCACCAGCATTCGGACACAGTTTTTACCTTGAGACAGTTGTATGGTTAAATTCTTAGTTCTTTGTAGTGGTTTAGCAATGTGATTTTTAGGGCATTGGTTTTTCACTTTTTAATTGCATCAAATTAGATGCCAACTGAGCAGGTTTCCTTTAGGTAAAGAGAACTTCATAACTGCTTTTACCTTTTGTCAGTCAGTCTGTCCTAAATATCATATTTTGAATATCTGTGAATTCAGAATATTATTTTTTTATATACTTTTTTCTTTTTTCAGGTGATTGAAGTTTATGACTTGACTAAAGTAAAGTTAAAATATTGGTAAGTGATTTTAAAATAGTTTTGTCATGTTGACTCATGCACTTTACTAATTACATTCTTTCTCTCCCCCAACCCGACCCATGTGTAGGCTACTGGCCTGCATTGAGTTCCTGTATCATTGAATTCCTTGTCATAAAACAATTTATCTCACCATGATTTATATTATTTAAAATATTGTAAACTCTGTTTCTGTAACATGGCAAATGAATTGGATTGTAATTTGATTAGTAGTCTAGATTTAAGGCCGTTAGGCAAAATTGTGGTAGCTTGGTATTCTTACTGCATCCATGTGGTGGGAGAAACCTCCCTAAGGTTCGTTGTCTAGCTGTAATTTGATTGACAGACAACGCGGGTAAAGAAAGACAGCTGTTTATTTGCTCGAGCAAAGACCATAAAGCCAGCAAAAGGCAAAATGGCCCCCCCCTAAGGGTGAGGTGAT
>NW_005841921.1:329172-345504 GCF_000455745.1 Alligator sinensis
GTGTGTGTGTGTGTGTGTGTGTGTGTGTGTATATGTGTATATATATATAGTGTGTGTGTATTGTCTTTGTGTGTGTATATATATATATATTGTGTATATATATCCAGCTCGGTATATCTTCAGCTGTGTTTATCTACAGCTTCATATATCTACATCTCTTTGTATCTACCTCTGTGCATATCTCCAGGTCTGCATATCTCCATCTTTGAAGAGCTCCAGCTTCATATATCTACCTGTATATATATGTCCAGGTCAGTATATCTTCAGCTCTGTATATATCTAGCTTCATATATCTTCATCTCTATGTATCTACCTCTCTGAATATCTCCAGCTCTGAATATCTCCAGGTGTAAATATTTCCATCTATCAATATTTCCACCTCTGAATATCTCCAGCTATTAATATCTTCACCTCGGAATATCTCCAACTCTGTATAGCTCCAGCTCTGAATAACTGCAGCGCTCAATATCTCCAGCTTTATATGTCTAGCTGTCTATATATTTGCACCTCTGCATGTGTCCACCTTCATAGATCTACATCTCTATATCTGTACCTCGCTGAATATCTCCAGCTTTGAAGAACTGCAGCTTCATATGTCGACATGTCTATATATGTCCAGATCTAGGTATCTCCTGATTCATATGCCTACATCTCTATATATGTCCAGCTCTGAATATCTCCAGCTTCATATATGTACATCTCTAGATTTCTCCAGCTCTACATATCTGCAGATTCATACCTCTACCTATTTATATATCGACCTCTCTGAATATCTCCAGCTCTGCATATCTCAAGGTCTAAATATCTTCAGCTCTGAATATCTCCAGCTCTGAATAGCTCCAGCTTTCTGTATCTACCTGTCTATATATCTCCAGCTCTGCACGTCTCCAGCTTCATAGATCTACATCTCTATATATTTACCTCTCTGAATATCTCCAGCTTCATATAGCCACCTGTATAGATATATCCAGCTCTGTCTATTTTCAGCTCTGCATATGTCCAGCTTGAAATATCGACATCTCTATATATCGACTTCTCTGAATATGTCCAGCTCTGAATATCTCCTGTTCTAAATCCTTCCAGCTATCAATATCTCCAGCTCTCAATATCTTGAGCTCTGCATTTCTCCGGATATGAATATCTCCAGCTTTATGTGTCTACCTGTCTATATATTTCCACCTCTTCATATCTCCAGCTTCATAGATCTACATCTCTATATATTTACCTCTCTGAATATCTCCAGCTTCATATAGCCACCTGTATATATATATCCAGCTCTGTCTATTTTCAGCTCTGCATATGTCCAGCTTGAAATATCGACATCTCTATATATCGACTTCTCTGAATATGTCCAGCTCTGAATATCTCCTGTTCTAAATCCTTCCAGCTATCAATATCTCCAGCTCTCAATATCTTGAGCTCTGCATTTCTCCGGATATGAATATCTCCAGCTTTATGTGTCTACCTGTCTATATATTTCCACCTCTTCATATCTCCAGCTTCATAGATCTACATCTCTATATCTGTACCTCGCTGAATATCTCCATTTTTGAATAACTCCAGCTTCTTATGTAGACATCTCTATATATGTCCAATTCTCGGTATCTCCTGATTCAGCTGCCTACATCTCTGAATATCTCCAGCTCTGAATATCTCCAGCTCTGAATATCTCCAGCTCTGAATATCTCCAGCTCTGAATATCTCCAGCTCTGAATATCTCCAGCTCTGAATATCTCCAGCTCTGAATATCTCCAGCTCTGAATATCTCCAGCTCTGAATATCTCCAGCTCTGAATATCTCCAGCTCTGAATATCTCCAGCTCTGAATATCTCCAGCTCTGAATATCTCCAGCTCTGAATATCTCCAGCTCTGAATATCTCCAGCTTCATATATGTACATCTCTAGATTCCTCCAGCTCTACATATCTCCAGATTCATACCTCTACCTATTTATATATCGACCTCTCTGAATATCTCCAGCTCTGCATATCTCAAGGTCTAAATATCTCCAGCTCTGAATAGCTCCAGCTTTCTGTATCTACCTGTCTATATATCTCCAGCTCTGCACATCTCCAGCTTCATAGATCTACATCTCTATATATCTACTTTCCTGAATATCTCCAGGTGTAAATATCTGGAGCTCTGAAGAGATCCAGCTTCATATATAGAGAGCTGTATATCTATCTATATGCAGCTCAGTATATCTTCAGCTCTGTATAGCTCCAGCTTCATATATCTACATGTCTACATATGTCGAGCTCTATATACCTCCAGATTCATCTCTCTAAATCTCTATGTATCTACCGCTCCGTATATCTGTATATATATTGTAGGGGGATTTAGGAACTTTTTGATTCGACTGGCGTGTTGCGGGACCTGTGGAAAATTGTGTGGGGATTGGGTAAAAGTCGGCCTACGCGGATGTGGTGTGTGAGGGAAATGGCGTGGGCATTTGGAAAGCTTTCTTGACGGCACGTGATGGCTTTTGCGTGGGAAAGTGGTCATTTTGTGTGGGGATTGATTTCAGCACTCTTCATGGGAATGTGCTGGGCCGGCCCCCGGGCGTCATTTCCTCGACTGCGGTGCGGTAAGCGGTGCGTGCGTTTTCATTCCCGTGAAAGTGTCTGACGAGGGTCTGCCCTTTCCCGCAGGCTCCTCCTCGTGCCCCCGTCCTTGGAGCCAGCGTCTCAGCGAGGGGCCGCAGCGTGACAGGAGCGGGACATGGGGCAGAAGGGCCCCCGGGACGTGTCGTGTCGTGTGGCGTCTGCAAGGGTCACTCTGGGCAGTCCGAGGTGTGTGCGGGGCCTGCAGCCGTCCCTTGGAAGCAGCCAAGGCCCCACGGGCGACAGGTGAGTAGGTCTTTCTGCTTTGACACGCTCAGCGGACGCTCAGCTTCTGCCTGGATGCACATCACCACGTAGCCTGCTCCAGCGCTAACACATCCAGTCATGCCAGCTCTTGCCTCTACTGCTGGCAGCACCCTCCCAAAACAATGAGCTGCACGGCCAAATTGTGGTGGGAGAAACCTCCCTAAGGTTCGTTGTCTAGCTGTAATTTGATTGACAGACAACGCGGGTAAAGAAAGACAGCTGTTTATTTGCTCGAGCAAAGACCATAAAGCCAGCAAAAGGCAAAATGGCCCCCCCCTAAGGGTGAGGTGATCTTTTATACTTATTACAACAAGGCAAGACTTCATGGTTAACAAAAAAAAGCAATACTTGGGCGGTGCTTTTCAAATCTTTGTAACAGCATATTTCTATTAAGCTGAATTAGCACTTTTTAAAGCTAAAAGTTAAGTAACAGTAACATTATAATATGTTAGCAAAACCTTACACAGTAGTAGATACTTTTCAAGGACACAACCAGTGCACCCAGAACAATGGTTTCCCTGTCTTATCTTACTTCTTGCTGTAGCTGATTTTTCAGCACACAGACACAGAGATACTTGCTGCTTTTAACTCAGAAAATGCTTAATACAGTTAAAATGATTACTTGACACAAGCAAAGGCTTAGCTATCAATCTGCCTTGTGGTCAGCTGCATTGCTAGGCCACAGGTCATGCCTTGTATTCAGCTGTAAAGCTAATACTTCCTAATAATCTAAATTATTGTAAACCTAACAGTATGCTTATCAGAAAACTATTCTATTTCAGGGTAATAACAAACCTGCTCACTACATCCATAAGATTGGTTTGAATGAGTTAGCTGTGCCTGTTCTTTCTATTGTAAGCATGAGGAATAAAATATTTGTTTTGCTTAGCTGGGAATGTGATTTACTTGTTTTTGCTCTCAGTAGTTTAACAGATGGAGAAGAATTCAGATAACTTCAAAAAGTCATTTGTAAAAATGATCAGTTTCCTATTTTTTTCCCTTGTAATGGTAGTATTATAGCAAATGCTTTGTTATCTGGCACCCACAGGGAATGAGGGGTACCAGATAACAAAATACAACGGTTAACTGAGAGGCCTGAACAGGAGTCTTTGCCTGTTCAGGCTGCTGCCCCTTCTGTGGGCCCCGCAGGCCCTGAGGGACAGGGAGGCGGGCCTTGCTCAGGTTGCTTTGCCTCGGGCCTTGGGGACTCGGCAACTCAGGCTGATTTGCCCCGGGCCGTGGGGGCTCAGCAAAACCAGAAGTGCCCTGGTGGGCACTTCCGGTTTTGGTTTTACCTTACAAGCCAGCATGCCAGTTAATAGAGCGTGCTGGCTTGTAAGGTGCCGGATAATGCAGCTTTTACTGTATTTGTTAAACAGCTGTATGCAACATCCCTATGCCTAAAGCATTTTTAATAGAATACGGTCTCAGTTACACCACGAAGTACATTAAAAACCTTGTGTGCAGATTGAAATAATATTAAGTTGCATGAAGAAAGCAAAGTTTCTGCAAAATTGTTTTAAGTTGAAAAAGCCAAAATGGGGGGAAAGGGGAGACTCAAAGAACCTCTGACATCTCGTTAGCAGACCTACAGGATCCAACTGCACGTTTGATTATGGACTGCTGGGGGTCCCTAAAATAGAGGTGGTTTGGAAGGTGACACTCAGGGAGCTTGTAGGGGAGAACGGGTGAATGCAGCACGTCCCTCATGTACAGTGCGCAACCTCGGCCCCTCCTACACTGTTTACCCAGAGTCGCATGTGCAGCTGTGCTGCCAGAGAGCCCAGCTGAGGGCTCCAGAGCATGGTTCAGCTGTTTTGTAGCCTGCCACTTGCCTGTGACTGGCAGGCTGCAAACAGCTTCACCACCAGTGCCCTTGGTGTGGTTTGGGTGGTGGCGTGGCTGTACACTCATTTCTGGGTGGATGGCTGGGGAGGGGTCTGGGTTGCAGACCAGGCCGTGGCTCTGGAGCCTTGTGCAGCTGTTTGCAGCCTCCCGGATGTAGCCAGTCTGGGCTGCTTGCAGCCTCCTGGCCATCTGCTGCAAGTAGCCCAGGCTCTGACCAGCAGCAGCTGCCCAGAGCCCAAGGCTGCCTGTTGCATACTAAGCAAATGACCTTGCATGCTATGTTGTGGCACATCTGCTGGGGGTTACCAACCCCTGACTTAGTGCAACTTAATCATTTTAAGTAATGTACCCCCTAAATAGCTTGCTCTTCAACAGTGTTTCATTTGTTTTCTATTTCTTTTTCAGTGGTGTCCATTTTAACTCTCAGGCAATTGCTCCAACCATAGAGCAGATTGATCAGTCATTTGGAGCAACACATCCAGGAGGTAGGTTGCAGCTTTATTAAGTTACTTAAAGTGTGTATAGATAATGAACAGAAATGCGCCTTTCAGGATAAAGGGTAACTAGAATTGAATGACCTGTTGTGTTGTCCCCAAGCCTTCTGCACAAATTTAGGCATAAGACTGAAGTAATACCAGCCTATAACCAGGGGGAAGAGCTTCATTTAAAGTAGGCAAAATGTCCCTTTTAAAGCATCTATTCTCCTGTCTGTTACCTCAGCTAAATTCATTTGGAGTCCTTCAGGCTGGTCTCATATAGACCAGTGTCTCCTATGTTATTGAGGGGATTTCTTGCCGCATTAATTTTCTGTAGACAGTATCTTAAGCAACCAGTTACAGGGACTAAGTGATACAGATAGCCCTGCACTATTTTATGGTTAAAATAATGCAGGTTGGGGGAGACATTGCTATAGCTATAGCAATTGGATATCAGATTGGGATATGTGAATGTCCTTGACTTCCTTATTTAGATCAAGTAAACTTAAAGATATGACTGGTTTATTTGGAAATGTGTAAGGGAAGAAAAGCTCATAAAGCTATGAATTGATATTTGAACCATAAAAATATGTTTACAGCTATAAGACTTGTTTATTTGATAACTAGCATTCTTTATAACCATGTAAATTGATACACATACAGTTTTACTAGAAGTAGTAGAACAGCATGACTTCTTGAGTTGTAGCTACCCCAGATTCTATATGCTCATTGTATCCAAATTAAAAATCTGCACTAGTTTGCTTATCTGATTCTAATTGTCATGATGTCTTAATTCACTATAGAAAATACATTTTCTCACGTACAAAAACTTCTTCCTTTAAAAGGTACAAGTGTTCCTGCTAGTATCTGTCATGGTTTTCACTAAAATGTGACTGAATTTTATCATGCAGTGCAGGTTTAATGCATATTTATACTTTCCTCCTTCAATAAATACACTTCATGGAGCCTAGTAAGAACCACTTTGAGGATTCAAAAACTTTACCCCAAATTGGGAATATATTTTGGCAAATCAAAACAAAAAACAAACAAATTCCATGTCCGATTATCAAGGGTATTCTCTTTTGACTTCAGTCTTCTTTTAACATTTCAAAATGAAAAGTTGTTTTATCTCAGAATCAATGGAATTTTCTCTCACTGACTCTTTTCATGAAACAAAGCTGAACAATTTGGATCTTGAGAGGAATGTGAAAGATTTCCCTTGAAAGAAGAACGTTTGTTGCCTTTTATACCTAAATATTAAGAAACATTTGTAATAAATGAGAACTGATGTAATTTGCCTAATGAGATACTGTGTTTGTTATAAGGGGTCAGAGCAAAACTTCTCCAGCTGGCTACAGGCTCTGGAAAAGATGCATTGTATGTTCATTGCATGTAGGTGATCTGAGTAATTTTCCTGTTAATCAAAACAATTGGGGGGGGGGTTTGCATGCACAATCACTTTTCAGTGATGAGAGCCCCCTGAAAGAGAGGATGAGGAGGGAACAAATTTAAGAATGTGTGATCTGATTCAAAGCCAATCTGCAGCAAATGCAAATAATGATCTTTTGGAAGCTTAAAATGATCTGTTTTCCACTGTATCAGAGTTTTTTTTTGTCTGTTGGTTAAGCTTATCTGTCTAATCAAAGTTCTTGTATATAGCAGCTGATGAAGTAGACTGTAGCTTACAAAATCTCACACCTTTCTGAACAAGTTAATCATTAAGGTGTTGCTCTTAACCAATGACTGGAAACCAGGCAGACCTCTCTGTAAAAAGTTTGCAAGTGACCAGGCTGAATTGCCTTACCTTGATATTAGTGCGCTCAAGTGCGTGTCCCAGTGCCATGATATACACCTTTCTTTTCCTCCTCAGCATTGTCTGAACTGGTGACCCATTTTGCAGCTGAGAAACTCAAACATGGTTCATAATGCACGCAGAATTGTAGTTTGTAAAAGAATACCAAACTGTTTTATGATCTTAAGTGTGAAATCAAAAAAAAAATGAAGCCTCCATCTTCAGTAAATGGGATGAAGGGGAAAAACTTTGCTTTAAGTCTCTCCCTTTCCCTCCCTCCATTTTTTGCTGTTATTGTCTACTGACTTCTTTTGCAGATATAGTGGGTACAGTGTATAAAAAGAACAATTTCTGTATGCTCTGTTCTACCCAGCCAATAGCAGTAACAGACTGAAGCTTGATAGCAGCATTGTCAAAATGGTTTCTGTGCTGCTGAGCTGCCTTAGTGTTTAATTCTGCAAACCTCAGAAGACAGTCTGTCTTGTTAGAGTAAATTCTTAGGGGTCTTTCATTGCCGCTTGTATTATGCAATTCTTTGAAGTAAATTAAAACATTAAATGTCATGTGATGACAGTCAACTTTTTGTATTCCAAATTTAGTCATGACCTTTGCAAACTGACTAGTAGACTTGTTTCTAGTGACAAGACCTAAACAGGCTGGAATTAGCACATGTGAGCGTTGCATCCCTGTGCCATTCTGCTGTTGCAGGGCTAGCTGGGGCCCTCGTGTTAGATACGTCTTTGGGTGGAATGTTCCCTAAGCTGTAGGACCCTGGATGTTGCAGTCCTTCTGGCTCAAAGTACTGAATTTGGTGACATTTAAGCGGCTATGCCAGCTAGGTACATTGTTTTTAAAAAGGCTGAGGGCATGCGTCCCATAATGGTAAAGGGACAGAAAAGAGGTTGCTTGGTAGCTTCTGCTGATTTAGTTATTTCAATGATGCTGAAATGTAATTGTATTGTTAATGATAAATTAGTGAGGCTTAGATAGATAGATTTTTTTTAAATGGCTAAATAGGTAGATTTAAGGCATCCTGTATGATTTTTTATTATTATTATTATTATTTCCCTTTCCCTAATTTTGAGGTATTTCATTTAGGGAAGTGAACAGTTAAATGACTAATTGATAACCGGTGATAACTAGTTATAGCTTACTGGTTATCGTTTAGTGCAGGGCAGGGTGTAGTCCAGCAGGGAAGGGGGAGAAGGCAAGCCGTGTGGTGCCCCAGCAGGAACCAGAAGGCAGTAGGGCAGGCAGGAAGGAAGGAGGAGGGGGAGGTGGGTGACTAGTATCTAATAGTTAGGGTTTGTGGACCCTGGTGCAACTGCTTGCAGACTCCCCGCTTTCTGCTGCAAATAGCCCAGGCTCTGGGCAGGCTCCTGCCTCCTGCCACGGCATCCGGGCTGCTTGCAGCAGGCAGTGGAAAGGCTACAGGCAGTTGCATCAGGGTCCACAGAGCATCACTATTATGTACTAGTTCCACCCCCCTCATGTTTGCCCCCTACTCTGCTGTCCACAAAGAGCATGGGGAGTACGGAAGTCAGAGCCTGGCAGGTGTAAGGTGGACATGGGATGGCTCCCCCAGGCCTGCGGCTCAACCCTGCAGTGCACCCATTCGCCTTCCCTGTCTGCACCCAGGCCTGGACTCGGAGGGCCTGCCTGGCTCATTATGAGGCACAGCCCTGGGGAGTTGCTGAGTCCCCACTGCACCTTGGAGGGGCTGGAAATGCCCTACTGGTGCCAGGCTGGACAGGGCGCCCCATAGGCCAGGCTGGAGCAGCCTCACATGGTCCAGGCCAGGGGTTGCTATACTGATTAATTGTTTAACCATTGTAATTACAACAGATTAAATGGATATTTTTAAATTGGTGTTTACATCCCTAATTTCATTTTTAATTTGTTTATTGTGATAAGACATCTTGGCATTCTACATCATTTTTCTTAAATGTCATCACATTTTACTGAGGTAGAGGTGGTGGCCAAGAAGCAAATGAGGCAATTTAAAGTGCTGTTAGGTCTGAACTGTACCATTTCATAACTCCTTTTGGGTTTTTTTTCTCCCCCTCCTGCAGTGTACAACTCAGCTGAACAACTTTTTCACCTCAATTTCAGAGGACTTTCGTTTTCCTTTCAGTTAGACTCATGGACTGAAACTCCAAAGTATGAGGTCAGGAATTTTTCCTAGTTAATACATGGTCTCTGTTGTTTTTTTTTTCTCTAACATTTGCAAAATATTGCCTATAGGCCTGCCTCACTTTTCAAGCAAAACAAACCATTCATTTGAGTAGAATTTAAATCCTGAATGTTTTCCAAATCAAAAGTTTATGCCTGGCTTTTAGCTGAATATTGTTTTACTTTTATTGCCAAGTGGGAATGGCAGTTCCATTATTGAGAGAAATCTCAGAAATTTGTCTCTTAACTGTGACTTCTCCATTAGTATTTAAAAATGTTTTAGGTAAACAAGTCTTGCTTTTGCTTTAATATCAAAAGATATGTGTCTGTCCTTTTCTCAATTCTGTTTCAAATTCTTTCAAAGCTAAATTTCACAGGTGTATTTTACACAGTTGCATTTTAAAAGACTGCTCTTATGTGAGTTGGGAAGCCAAAATAAATGTTTGGTATGTTGTTCATATGTCCTTAATTACGAAATATTCTGATGTTACTAAATACTTAAGTGGGTAAGCTTCCGTACCCATTGAAACCTGTAACAAATATCATGCTCCAAATATTTCCACTGAATGTAAGATCAGGTGGACTGCAATTCCCATTAACATTAATGGAAATATTATCTATAACTTACAGAAATGAACCCTAGTGTGTTACGCATTCTTATCAAGTAAAGATAATTGTATATAGTGAAATACTAGATTCCAAGATGATAAAGAGCAATAGAACTAAGAGTGGAAGTAAGTCAAATTAGTTAATTAGCAAAAGGGCATGTGTCCTCACTATATTAGGAGCCTGGTGCTTTATGAGTTACACATTTTGACTAATATAGTAATCCTGGATAGTTCCAAAACTTCTGTGACTCAAGAGAGGCAAGTGGTGCTTCTCTGTGCAATTACAGTTCTTTGACAGTGTCCAAAATAGCTGATAACATTGACACATCATGTTCAAAGCATCTGGTTACCTTCAAGAAATTATTGGAGAAATTAAGTTTTTAGTATAAGAGGCAAAGATCTTCTGTAGATTATAAATTCATGTAGACATAGAAAACAAAGAATAGGATAAAATGGTCAACATGGGGAGGGAGTGGGAGAGGCGGAGAATGCAGTCTCTCACAGAAGTGTCCTGGGAGAGGGACTAAGGAAGTGGTTACATTTTCTTATGTCAAAGTTGTTTTCTTAAGACTAGAGAAACTATGACATCGCATCACATTTCTATGAAGAACACTGAGCTTTTGAAACTTACTGGGTAACAAATTACAAGCACCATTGGAGAGGTTTTCAAATCATTGTAAAACTATATATAAAAGAACACTGAAGCAGACTGTTGGAGAGAGGGAAATATTGAAACACTATAGATAAGTGAAGGGGTACATCAAAACATGTTTTTCAGACCAACAGAGGAAGAAATATTAATTATAATTTTGGGGGGATTTATTGAGGTATTACAAAGCTGGTGTGAGTAACATAACAAAAGATAACTGACACCTTCAGTTTTAGATCTCATTTTGTTGTTTACTAGTACTATATGTAATGTAGCATACCAGTGCAAATGCTTTTAAGAGATGACAGACTTAAGATGCTAATCACAGACTACAGACTTAATCAAGAACATTTTAATTTGTGGGTCCCTGTAAGGCCAACTGAAAGACTGCTGCCATTTTTGACAGATAATAGAATTGAAGAAGAATCAACAAATGCTATAGTGCAAGCTGTTATTGTCTTGTGGCTCGTTTTCACTTTTGTAGTAGGCATAATTTCAGTTTAATCCTTGAGGTTTACAGTACATGCTTATGAATACAGTTGTTTCTGGTGCAGGATTTTGAACTGAAGTGGTTTTGCACTTATGTAGTATACGATACAGTCAGTGAGAATCATTTTGTATATCCACAGCCTAACTTTGCCCATGGCCTTGCTTCTCTACAAATTCCCCATGGTGCAACTGTGAAACGTATGTACATCTACAGTGGAAACAGTCTGCAAGATACAAAGTATGTATATAGTTGGATCATGGAGGGTTGTTAGAACAAATTTAAGAAATCTGATTTTTCTCTCTCACATTTTATTTAGACTTGAATGAATGATAAATATATATGAAATTAATTGGCTAGTACCATTTGTTCCTTATTTTGGATACCAGCAAATATATCATTTTTAGTAAATCATCTTCAGATATGTCCACAGGTTGCATGCAGACAAAATTATCCAAGATGAGATTTGAGACTGAAATTTTTTTTGTATTTGCATTGGTAGAAATTGGGGGCCTGTTGCACTATTCTAAATAACTGAGATCAAAATTAAATCCATGGTTTGAGGAGAATTTGGTGGAAAACAGTTTCCTTCAATCTCACTTGATTACAAGACATGAGGATGCAAGATATATGTGTAGAAGTCTGTGCACTCATACAGTTTGTTTCTACGCTAATGACATGTGCTTAGCCAAATCATGCTGAGCAGGGGACTGTTGTTTGTGTTAGACCTTATGTAGTGTTTAGTATGATGGGACCTTGATTAAGCCCTTAGGATCTACAATAATGCAAATGATTCATAACATAGTAACTTATATGCTCGTATAGTGTATGATGCATGTATTCTTTGGTATACTTCTGTCCCACTGTCATCTAGGGAACGTAAGCATTCAACTTGTATGACTATGGGTTGGAGTAGCTCGTATCCTTTCACAATGGGGGAATATATCCTTGTGTCCTAATACCAGTTAGATGAATTATTAAATTTGAGTAAAACACCTTTCAAACATCAGCTTCATTCAATCTCATAATAAACGTTATATTATACAATTAATTGGAGGTTCATTATTTCTAAAACAATGACTCTGAGGACTCTTCAATCAAAATTTGACACTTCTCGTAATTTGTTCCTTTTCCATTCTAAATGCAAAGACTTACGTCAGGATTTTGTTATTGGAAGGATTGTGAGTAACTGTCAAAATAACATGCCAATGGATTAATGAGCAAGAGGGATACACTGTAATGATTATATGCTATTTTAGAAAATGTCGCTTATATCCCTCTGTAGCATGGTGCATTTTAATGTAATGCATTTAATAGTATCCTATTGGATTCTTCAGTGTGTGAGTCTGTTCAAAAGCTTAGCTCAGAGGGCAAATAATTGTCATTTGGGTAAAGAAAAACTTTGGATACATGGGAAAAGATTTTAAGTGAGATGCACAAGCTCTCTGGAAAGGGACACTCAACAGAAAGAAGCCACCTGAAAAATCCTTATCCATTACTATTAATATTATACTCAAGATGATGATTATAACTGAAAGACTGCAAGCAGACCATGTCAGGATTGCTTTGAATTAAATAGATATAAGTATTGTATTTCCCTCATTTTCATGCGAACGAATTTTAAACCAAGGACTCTGAAACATGTTCCAAGAGGTGTATAAAGTCTGAACTCTAGATGCAGGTGTGTAACTTCCAGAGACTAGCAACACATTCATTTTCATGATAAAAGACCCTGTCTTTCTTTCACACTGCATGTTTATTCTTTTTGCTGTGTAACAACTTTGTTCAATAGTATCAACTTTTCTCAGCTGACTTATCAGTTTCAAAAATTAGTTTTCCTCTTTTTTCATTCAGGGGAGTGTAGGTGCTCCCATATCAGTTCTGTATATTGTATTTGCTTCTCTCAAAATTAACAGACAGTTCTAAGCTTGGGCCTATCCTGGGTATTTTTTTGGTACATCTTATCTGTTTCAGGGCTCCCATGATGCCACTCAGCTGTTTCCTTGGTAATGTGTATGCAGAGAATGTTGACGTTCTGAGAGATGGGACTGGACCCTCAGGTTTACGGCTCCGCTTACTCACTGCAGGTATTACTGAAGACAGGTGTTGAGTTGCCCTTAGGTCGGGAAAAGGACAAATTTGACTAAATCATGTATAGGTCATTTATTATGTTTCCTGGGAATGTTTCAAAAGTGTTTTGTTTTTATTTTAAAATATAAGCCATTGTATAAAAAAAGAACCTACTTCTGCTATGTATCCGTACCTCTGGATGATCACAGGTGGCTGTTGAATTTCAGGAATACTTGTGTTTTTATAGTTCCTAGTTCATGGTGTCTCTTGATGGTAATAGATTTTATTTCTTTGAGTAGCTATGGGGAAAATGCAGATACATCCCAGGAAACAAAGAAACTTCTGCTAGGCACTCATTGTTCTGTGCACCGAACCCAGCTGTGAGATGCTTAAGTTTTAATGATGAATCCTCAAAGATGTGTAAGAAATGCACCTTACAATGCTGTCTTAAACCTAGCATTCTAAATTGAATTCAGTGGTAAACAGTTCTGCTTTGGAGTAGGCTGAGAGTGGTGTTGCTGTGATGGTCCAGGAAATGTAGATGAAGCAAGGATTTTTAGTAATGTCTTTTATTGAACCAGCTGTACAGTTCAGAGAGGTGTTGCTTCTTTCTCCATGCTTCCATCTCCCAACTATACTTTTGGTCCAATAGAAGTTATTACTAAAAATCCTTGCCTCTCTGTATTTGGAAACAGCATTGTGAGTGACAGACTGTTTGGTTACTTTCCCACATATCTCTTTAAAGTCTTACCTAACTTTAAAGGAAAAATATATTGCTGCAGAAAGATGCTTGCCAGTAATTCCCCTTTTAAAAGAATTTAAAATATTGTCAAGCAGTGTAGTCAGTTTACTCAAAATTCTTTTGAATAGCAGATCCTGGGTTTTTTTCCTTAAGAACTTTTCAAGCATATTTATGTTGAAGAAACTCTTTAAAATGTATTCCCAATATACAAAAGATGGAAAAAAATAAGGTAAGAAATAAAAACCAATGAATAAAAAATATAGCAGATTTGTTAAAGTTACTTTGCTTCTGTCTTTACAGAGGAAGATAATGGAAAGCTGCCTAGGACAGGGATCATATATCCTGATGTATTAGGGAAGGAGTTAGCTATATTATCCTGATAATGTAAATTATTTTGAAAAATTGGTCACTTCTAAGGTAGAGTGTCGAATCTAGATGAAATACATGCCTGAGTTTTAAAGGAAACATTTATTACAATGTTAATATTTTATTATTTATTTTACATGAATTGTCAAACTTCTAAAATTTGCAGGACAGGCTTGCAATAGGCCATTATTTCCTTGTTCAACTTAGCACCTTTAGGGAATAGATTCCACAACCTTTCTAGAATTAACTTCTCTGTATGCATCTTGATTTTTTTTTTTTTAAGTTAAAACTGCCTTAAGGAGATTGGGGATGGGAGGAAGAGTGGGTCATTCCAGTTTTGTTATAGTTGAGAGAGAGAAGTACTAGCTATTGGACCAGGAGATGGAGCAGGGGTGGGCAAAACATGGCCTGGGGGCTGGATGCGGCTCACCAGGCCATTCTATCCAGCCTGCAGGGCCCCTAAAAATTTAGAAAATTAATATGTATCTGCCCCTGGCTGCCTATCATGTGGCCTTCAATGGCTTGCCAAAACTCAGTAAGCGGCCCTCCGCCCAAAGTAATTGCCCACCCCTGAAATAGAGCTTGAATATCTTTTCTTGACTACTAGGAGAGCCTTCTCAATTATGCTGAGAGCACTGTTAGGTGGTAAGGAAAATGTCATTTTCCTTTGGCTTTTGGAAAGCATAAATTTTAAAATGACAACTAAGTAGACCCTCTCTCAACCCTTGAAGAAGCCAGGAGACCTATGGTGACCCAGTCAGTAGCTAGACACTCAGGGTATGCCTAATGGGCCGAAGAAATGTAGGGTTTATCTTTCTGTGAGCATGTCTTCATTGCAAACTTATTGATCCAAGCAGCTGGGTGTTAAAACACTGTGCTACTCTACAGATAGCACCTCCCAAATTGGAAGCTAATTACTCATGGGCATGCTTTTTAGTAGTGAGAATTTCACACTGCACCCACGACATCATGGTAAAGCGATTACACATGGGAGGTCCCCATGTAGAGCAGTGAGACCTGTTTGAGTGACTTACAGCCAGGTACAGAAAAATGGTGATAAAAGTAACCTATTGTGTTAACGCGGGTGAAAGGCCCTGGTAGGGTGTAGCCCATTGTATTTGAGGCTCTGCTACTTGTCTGTATGTAGCAGTTAAATGGTCTTTGGCCATGAAAGATTAGAAATTTAGATGGCTTCTCAGAGTTCAATATCCAGAATTCTGTGAATAGTGTTGAAGCCATTGTTGGTGAAATGCAGTGAATTTGGCTTTTTTAAATTGACAATCTCTACCTAACCAGCAGCAAGCCAAACTGAAAACTTAATCATTCAGTGTGTAATACCCTTCAGTGATGCTTCAGATATAAAAGGAAGTAATTTCTTTATTTGTTAACCTGATTTTTGGATTAAAATGGCAACTTTTGCTTGGCAAACAGTTTGAATACAGGGCTTACAGATAATTAGTAATGGGATGTTACTTACAGTGATTTGTCTTATAAATAATATGTTTCAACTATGCATCTATGCATTAGAAATTCATTGTTGTTTTTAATAAGGCTTGTGTATATATGAATGCATTTGCTGCATGTTCCACAAAATATAGGAATCCATAAAAATATCACTGTATGCTTCCTAACGTAGAGCGGACGAAGAATTTTGATCCATGGTTTCTACTTTTTGACTCTTCAGATAGCAACATGTTGTGTTATAGTTTTTAAAATACTTCAGTTACTGCAATTTAGCCTTTTTAAGGAGAGAACTAATTCTTGGCAGTTGAAGATGATATCAGCTGATCAAATTTGGATTTGACTGTGAAAATGAGTAAATTACATCTTGTGAAATGAGAAGAGGCACAGAAATATGCATCTTAATATGCTTTCCAAGAGAAAGCATTGCTAAACTTGACTATTAAGGTATGGGCCTATGTCACAGTCAGCAGTAATATCACCTAGATTTGAGACTTTTTTAATAAATAAACAGCCAGAAGTGAAGAATTAGATTTGCGTTATTAACATGAGACTCTTTCATTTTCTCCAGGTTGTGGCCCAGGTGTACTAGCTGATGCTAAGATGCGGGTATTTGAACGCTGTGTGTATTTTGGTGATTCGTGCCAGGATGTTTTGAGCACCTTGGGGTCTCCGCATAAGGTCTTTTATAAGTCTGAGGACAAGGTAAGAAAATGCATTTGTAATCACAGGGCAGTTTCATAGTTGGTAGGGTCGGAAGGGACCTGAGGAGATCATCTAGTCCGACCCCCT
>NW_005841921.1:346648-347798 GCF_000455745.1 Alligator sinensis
TCCTCCTTCCTCCCTTTTTTGAAGATGGGGACCACATTGGCCCTTTTCCAGTCCTCCGGCACATCGCCCAAGCGCCATGAGTGCTCGTAGAGCTGTGCCAGAGGTCCCGCAATGACCCCTGCTAGTTCCTTCAGCACTCTGGGGTGGAGATCATCAGGACCTGCAGGTTTAAATACATCTAGTCCCTCCAGAAGTTCCCTGACAAGGTCCTCATTAACCCTAGGCCTGGGTGTTCCACCCACAGGGCCCTCGGGGCGGGGGGGGAATATCCGGGTCCCTCCTCAGAAATACAGGGGCAAAGAAATTGTTGAATATGTCAGCTTTACCGTCAGGTGAGATGACCAGATTTCCTAGCGTGTCCTGCAGAGGCCCCATGTTACTTGGCACCTTCTTTTGCCCCCCCTATGTATTTGAAAAAGGACTGTTTGTTGTCCTTGATCTGGGTCGCTAGTCCCAGCTCCATTTCCGCCTTGGCCTTCCTGACCACCCCCCTACATTCCTGAGCTACCGAGATATAGCTCTCTCTTATGATGGCCCCTTCCTTCCAACGGGTGCATGCCTCCTTTTTTGTTTGGAGACATTCCTGGGTGCTTTTGGCGAGCCATGGGGGCCTTTGCACCCTCTTGCCCCCTTTGATCCGTGAAGGGATTACTTCCCTTTGAGTTTGGAGGATCATTTTAAGGAGCGACCACTCCTCCTGGACACTCAACTCCCTCCAGTGTTTGTGTTCAGTTCAATTAAATGTGTAGAATTTCTCAAATAAATAAAGTGAAATCATAGTGCGACACCAGGTACTCAGTGTGGACAGGATGATTATGTACGCAGGTATAACTTTCATTGGTTTTGTGTAGCAGTGTACATTATGCCAAGATTGGGAATGTGGAAGGTGTGCAGTCACCTTGAAGTAGCTTTTGCAGCAGGTGGCCTTTACTGTGCCTTACTGCTAGGTACTAGAGGAGGAGCTACTAGACCTTTTTATTTTAAAGCAAATAGATACCCAGTAGTGTTTTGCCCCCTGCCTCTTCAGAAGGTGGAGTGAAGTTATCCCAGTTCAGTGGTGACGCGTATCCCCTGAGAGCACTGGTGTACCCCCTGACAGGCCGTGCTCCCCGCTTGGGAGGGGGCAGACGGGAGCACTGGTGCCGCCCCC
>NW_005841921.1:347829-357728 GCF_000455745.1 Alligator sinensis
GGACACCCTCTTCCCCCCCCAGTTGCTGATTTGTTTGCTGGGAGGGGGCACATGCCCCCACTGACTAAGGTGGCACCAGTCGCCCATGCCAGTTCAGGTGTTTACATCCTCTATTTCTCCCTTTTTTATACTGGTGTAATGCTGGGTTGCTTGTTTTTGTTTTTATTCAGAAAATAAAAAATAAGGTCACATTTGTGTTTTGAAAATTTGCTCTTGTTGTTAAAATACTGCCAGTAGCAGGTAACATTTAAGTATAACATTTTACAATTTAAATATAATTTAAAACTACCTTTGTAGCAAATGTTTTAATAGTGAAAACTGCTAATAGTATCAGTTTTATACTTTTTCATTTACTGAAAGATGTGGAAAAACTCCATGAACCTTTTTCCTGCACAAGGAAATGCAGTGTGTGTTCTCCAAATATTTTTAGATGAATTTGT
Organism: Alligator sinensis; assembly: GCF_000455745.1. Classification (NCBI taxonomy): domain Eukaryota; kingdom Metazoa; phylum Chordata; order Crocodylia; family Alligatoridae; genus Alligator; species Alligator sinensis. The sequence goes on from NW_005841921.1 coordinate 348,270, forward strand.
AGGTCTTGGATATCACCTGCTCTTTCTGTACTACAGGGAGAAGGCATTTTTCAATGGTGGCTTTGCCCATCATGCCAGAGGGGAAATGAAGAACATTGCTGTGCTCAGGCACTACCGGGTGACCTGGCGAACCTAGATTTATTTAGCTTAGATATATTTACTTGGTAACCTTGTGACCAAACCAAAGTTGAATCTGCCACAAACTACTTTCTCTAGGACTAAAAGACCAATAAGTTTTGATACTTATTGCAAGTGTCTCGCCAACTATGATTTAGCATCTCTCATTGCTATGCAGGGATGTAGAGGGTGCATTAAAATGGAACAGTATAGAAAGGTGGTGTGTTTTTTTTTTTCATGATGTGTAATCTCTTATTTGTTGTTAAAATCTTTAGTCCCAGTAGAATAATCTTAATTTATTGTGTTATAGACAAAAAATAAAATCCCTTGCCCATCTTTTTGTCAGCATCTGTCTGTCTTTTCCTTAAGTAGGATTTTCTCTTTGAAAATCCTCACAAATGTTGAAGAAAGCTAGGATCTAACTGTTGACTGTGAATAGTCTCTGAAATTTCCCTGTCTCTTATTGAAACAGAGACCCTTTGTGCAAATCATATTATACACAACTTACACTACACTATCTCAAACTTTAGATTTTAGGATTTAACTTGAATAGAGATCATTGTAAAGACATGTGATTGAATGTTATCCTGCTGACCACACCTTCACTAATGTAAGCATCAGTAAGGAAATCTAAATGTGGTATTTTTTACAGATGAAAATTCATTCGCCCTCCCCCCATAAGCAGGTTCCATCAAAATGCAATGACTACTTCTTTAACTACTTCACCCTTGGAGTGGTAAGTTGAAGATTTCCATAAATAAAACCATTTTAACTTTGAATTGTCCATCCAGTGTTCCCTTCATAATTGTCTAATGTCAGAGGTTGATATAGGCACTGATATCTTGTGAAACCTTCATTTGCTGTCTCATGAATCTGACTATGGAAGATGAGACTTTGTTTGTTTGATTGATATTTTTATGCACTTCTACCAGTGCATAAAGGCTCTGTAAAGTTTGGGGTTTTTTAATTTTGGTGTTACACAACAAGCTTTCCTATTTCAAGTTATGCTTAATGTGTAGGAACCACAGGCCCTTGCTTACAGATTCAAAGCTCCTCTTGTCCCAGCAAATGCTTTAGCATGCCTGTGCCTAACTGTCTTCATATTTCTCTGGTATTTGTAACCATGTTTTTTCCATGCTCCTCTTCAATTTAACATGATCAGAAATTGAGGTTCTAAATATCTTGAATGAGTATAAATTGAATGATAATAGACAACCTTGCTTATAGAAGTTGCCAGTGTTACAAGTATTAATACATTGTCACGTTAGCAATATAATTATGGTTGGGTTGTCAGTTTCTGGGGGAAGTAATGAATTTGCATTTACAGATATTTCTCTCAATTTTTCTTTAAATAGCACCTTTTCTTGTTACTTTTAATATGTAATTACACCTGCCTTGATGTATATTTAGGGTACACTATATTCCTTCACAACTCTTTCTTTTCATGTCTCTCCTTTTTTGCAATAGGATATTCTTTTTGATGCAAATACTCACAAGGTGAAGAAGTTTGTCCTGCATACAAATTATCCTGGTCATTACAACTTCAACATGTAAGTTTAAAGTATTACCCTAAAAATGAATTACAGATCTGCCAACCATAAATCCTGTAGTCTCTGCCAAGCAGCTTTTGGCCACTATTGATGGGGTAGAATTTAGAGCTACCACTAATGGGGCTATTTTTCAGTTCTTTTGTGAGTTGATGTATATTTTGAAAGAAAATGTCATTTGGGCACATGTACAACATTTCCATTGCTATAAGGATGTGAAAAGCATTTTTCCTGTGCTGTTCAGTACTGGGGAAACCTCAGCTGGTAGGTATCCTTTGCCCAATTTGAGGTGCCGTATTTTAAGAAAGATGTAGAAAAACTAAAGATCAGAAGACAACACACAGAGTGATCAGAGATTTAGGAAATGTTGAAACACGTGGAGGTTTTCGAAAGTGAGAACGTAAATCTTCAAGTATGTAGGATGGGTTGAGAAGTAGTTGGCTTAATTAAAAAAGGAGAAACTTAGGGTTATAGGAAAACCTTTCTTACTGTGGGAACAAATAAATCCTGACATTGGTTACCTACAGAGTAGAATTCCAATCCATGGAGGTTTTTAAGACCAGGCTGACAAACTTCCCTGAGAGATGGTGTACAAATACTCAATTTTGCCTAGGAGCACATGGATGAACTAGATGATCTTTGAGGTCTAGTTGCACATTTATTATGAGTTGGAGATGTATGGGAAGTCACAGTCTTCTTTGGAGGCAGTAAGAAGTATTGCAGAATAATATTTTACAACATGTTTACAAATACAATATCACAGCAAAGTTAGTTAATATATTCCTTCTGAGACAATAGTCATGAGCATTGGTAATTTAAAATGTTATCCCAAGAAGTTATTTTTCTCAGCCTGTGAGTCTAATTTTCTCCTTAGGAACAGTCCTTAGATGCATTTATTTTTTGTATCTTTTCATGAAGACAAAGCAGTATATGGCAAGTTTTAGCTATTAAAACTACACAAGTGAATACACTGGATTGTTACAGCTATATGGAAGGAAAATGAGCAGTTGAATGTATCTGCATATATTTACAGCAGGTTGTCTTAATATGCCATGCACTTTACTAGTTTAGCATTCGGAACAGACAACACTGAGATCACACTGATCACTAAAAGTGGTACTAGCCTATGTAGGTCATAGCAGAATTCTGTTCATTTCTTTGAAATACCAGTGACCCTTAATCGCAAATGTATTTTTCAGGCACCCGTATGTAGTACTGTAACACTTTCTAGAAATGTAATCCTTTCTTTTATGTCAAAAGATAATTATTTGCAAATATAATGCTTTTTAAAATTTCCTACGTCTCATTTCCCATCTGGTCTCAACCCTCTGACACATGTTCCGCAACAATTTGATTCATAAGCTTTTTTTCTATATTGGAAAGGATTTTCTGGAATAGTTATACTAGCAATTCTCTTATTAAAGATGCAGCTTATATTGTTAAAAGAAAATACTTTAATGGGTATATTAGTGTGTTTGTGACTTTTACTAGATTAACTGTTTGTCGGTGATAATTTCTCTCCTGCCCCTCTTTACATTCATAATGGAATGGTTTGCTTTGCTAACCAAACTTTTAAGTGTGGACCAAGCTATAGAGGACTTTAAGTTAAGGAATGAACAATAGGAAATCTGAAGAGCAAGAGCCTGTTCTTAGTATTGGGGAATGGAAAAAATCCAACAACTGAACATTGTTTCTCAGCTGAACATTTTTCAATCAACTTGGTGCCATCAGCAAGGTTTTGCTATGCAGCTGACTTTCCTTAATAAACTTTAGGAAATGTTGTCATTTCATTATTAGTCTGTCTCCTTCCTTCATAAAGAAAATGAAATGTTGGTGTTCTCCTCGTTAATTTATTAGCATTGAGGCTGAGAACAAGTCACATAAAGAATAAAATTCATCAGAATGTCAGTGCTAAAAAATTAATAATTCAGTCAGACCACTAGTCTGTCTTGTTTCTTTTCCTAATAACTTTACTATTTCAATATTTTAGTTACCATCGTTGTGAGTTCAAGATTCCACTGGCCATTAAGCGAGGTGAGTAGCTTATCCTTATACTTTATATGATTGTATCATAAAATACAAAAACAGAAAGAGGACCAATTTTCTCTTCAAATGCAGTTTTAAACTGCGGTTGTTAGTGCTGAAGATAGAACTGTGTGAAACCTTCTGAACAGAGAAATGTAGTACGTTTAGAAAAGAAACATGAAAGGTTTAACTTTTATAGTCAGTTCATTAATAAAATTGAAGTAACGGTTTCTTTATTCTTAGAACATGGGTATGTGTGCTACAACACACACTGATTTCCTGGAGAACTGCTCCATAGAAATTGGGTTGCTCATTAAAGTTGTAGAATGGCATAGTGAACCTGAGTATATTTTTCCAGGTACCTTTTTGGTATTGATTTCATGGTGCCATATAGAACTTTTCTTCTCCTTACTCCTTAACTGATCCCCTGGAAAGGCTACTTTTGATTAAACTGGGTGTGTCTGCATGAAAACTTTACTGTGCAGTTGACTAATTAGCTGCACAGTAAACATCTCAGCATCTACACATGCATCCCTTTTAGGTTGGAGTAAACTAATTTACTCTGCAGCAGGATAGTACGTGTAAATACTGCAAAGTAAAAAACTCTGCAGCAGCCTACATGTAGATGCTGGAGGGACAGGCTGTGGCCCAAGGGTGCTTTTGTGCAGGGTCAGCCTGTACAACTCCTTCACGCCCCAGCCAGCCCCTCCGCAGTGAGTTGAGCCAGGGAGAGCTGCCCTTGGTTGGCAGGCTGATCCCCAGGGCCCCCTGGTAGCCAGGGCTGCTCTGATCTGGCTCTGCATGCTGCTCATGTATAAACTCCAGAGTTGATTGCTCCAAAGGTGATTGCTCCTGGGCACACTGAAGCTGGCATGTAGACTTGGCCACTGACAGTTAGTCTGTATAAGTATGAGTGTGAACCTCCACTAAGTGGAGTATGTTTTTCCCTAACAGATACTTGGAAATTTCCAGACTCAGAAAAAAGGATAGATCTCTGCTTCCTAAATTTCTTGTTCCATGTTGGCCCTGATTTAGTAGTTATTTAACTGTGCATCTCACTGTAAGTGTATGTACAGTCTCGTTAACAGACAGGGAAGTTTGCTTGCATGCTTAAGTATTCCCTGATTAAGACCAAAAAGGGGCCTTTGTGCTCATGTTTTAACAAACAACTTCCTGCCTTGTCCTTCTGTTTTACCTGTGGCAAGTTAGTGTTCTTGATGTGTTCAGGCATTGTAGCCTGTGGATAAGAGTTGCTAATGCAGTTTTAAGAATACGTTAGACAAATACTTGTATAGGATACATAGATAAAGATGATTCTGCCTTGAGAAGTAGGTTAGATTAAATGACTTCCTGAGGTCCCTTCCAGCCCTTTTTCTGTGTCGTCTGACACAAAAACAAGCGTGTGCTTATGCATCTTTCTGCATTGGGGTTTTAATATTGGAAAAGGATGCAGGATGCTGGTTAAACTGCTGCCCAAGATCTCTTTCACTGTCCCTTGATTATCTCTGTTAAAAGTGCTCTTCTTCATAAACCTTGGTACTTTCACTGAAGACCAGGGATCCTGGTTTTCTGTGATTAAAAAAAATCCCCAATTTTCAAGCTAAAAAAGTAATCCCAAATCCACATTTTTCCATGATCAAAATGAAACACCACTGTATGTATGTATTTATTATTCATGTTTCATTTTAATCACGGAAAAATTGGATTTTGGGTTACTTTTTTAAATCCAAAAATTGGGGATTTTTTTTATCAGAGAAAACCAGAATCCCTGCTGAAGACATAGCGAGAAGAAGGAATAAATCAGGGAAAAGAAATAAAGTTTATGTCTGCATATATATAGATATTTATTATAAGTGAACATTAGATTTTTGAGTCTGGTCAAGAGAACAGACAGTAAAACCCTTTACTTTCTGTTTTTAAAATTTCCCTAAGGCTTTTATGCAATATTTTGAACACTCCCATTTCTAGTGATATTTTTAATTCATTCCAAGTAGTTCCATTAACAAATATTGAATTTATAATTGCTTTGATCTCCCCAATCCCTGCCTACCGCACTGATAGTATGAAACCATTTGAAAAGTCTGTCTCTCTTCCATCTGGCCACCACGTGCCTTGGAATTCTACCATTAACACTCAGCAGTCCCAATGAGACAACTCCTTAGTGTCTGGTAGGCATGTTGCTTAAACAGCAGACCCACCCACATAAGGAAGAGCTTTCTGTTTGTTTTTTTTTAATGAGTAGCAAATGTAATTGAGCTTTCCATTAAATTTAAAGAACACTTGCAGTTTTTGGCATCCCTTAGCTTCACTTCCTCTCCATTGCTCTGGAGAAGATATTTTTCATTTTCACAATTACCCTGAGGGAGATAAATGTACCCAGAGCCTGGGGAAATTTCCAGCAGGCAATTCAGAGGTCCAGCTTTTCTCGCACTGTAATCCCATATGTGGTAGTATCCTTCCACGCTCCCTGATGATTTGTTTTTTGGGAGGAAACAAGGATTGACATTCTCAGAGTTTTTGCTTTCTCTGCCCTTTAGAGAATAGTATCTTTTATCAGTTTCCATATTTTCCCTGATCACATGGCAAGTGAAGTCAACCTAGAAAACAGCTATTGGCTTCTGTGTTCATCCATTCTGGGGGCCAGGTAAAATAGAATCTACTATTTTTGGAGAGATTGAGCCAGATATGAGAGCTTTCATTTTCAGTACACTGCTCAGTCTGCAAGAGCACTTGTTATGAGGGTCAGTTTATTCCTGCTGCTAGGCCTCTTATCTGGCACTGTGTACAGTTTTGATGCATCTGTTCTGTACATTGAGAAAGAAGTATTCTATTATCTTAGATCTTTATATCCCAACTTGCAGCTTGCTTGCTTGCTTTTTTTTAATAGACATAAGTGGGGAAGAAAAAATCTCTGGTATAAACAGTGTCAGTTTGACATCTGCATACTCCCTATCTGAAAAAGTTTTGAAATGCACAGAAGAGTCTTCTTTATGTATCTTCCACAGATAATGCTGACTCTCGGACTGAAACATGCACAACATACAGCAAGGTGAGTCTTCACAAAACCAAATACAACAATTCTCAGTATAAACCACCTAGATGGTGCATGCTGCAGTAGTATAACAGTGGTATACAGAGACTACTTTTAAAAGAAGGCAATTTAAAATCCCGTCTTCCCCCTGGCATCATACTAAATTTTACACAAATTATACATTTTTTCGGTTAAAATTTTTTTTCAATTTTTAACTTTTTACTTGTGTTTTAAAAAAACCCAACTCCCCCCCCCCGGGGAAATAATAGTGCACCAAACCAATGGGGGTACCTGGTATTTTGTTTCACAATTGATTTAAAGTGAGGGCCCTATTAAACATTACACTGTAAGCTGCACAAATGTTGGTTGATGTTAGTGCTTGCTTTGAGTTTTGGAGCAGTCACTTCAGGTGAGCATGGAGGACTGAAAGGTAAGAATCCCACCCCCTTCCCATTCCAGGTCCCTCCCCTGCCTTTTGGGGTTCCCCACTGCACGCCTGCCTAGTTGTAGCTGTCGGGCTATCTGTCCCAGGGAAGCAGGCAAGGAAGGGTTAACCTGCCTGCCCAGGTCCTTCTGCCAGGCTGCTGCTCTTCTTAGGGTTGAGCCTGCCCAGAAAGTTGCAGCAGGGGCAGCCAGGCAGGCAGGTTAACTCTTCCCTGCCTCTTCCCTGGGACAGTGTGGGCAGCCACAAACAAGGAAAGGGGGCCATAAGAGGGGATCTGGGGTTCTGGGGAGGGCTGGGGGCAGTGGGCCCAATCTGGACCAACAGAGGAGAGCAGGGCTGGTGGGATGTTTATACTTAGGTATTGCCTAGAGTGACTATACCTTCCTGTAACAGGAGCTGCCTAGTACAGATCAGAGAGAATCCTGCCCTGGAGTGGTATAATTTTGAGCCTCATATGTGTTAACATGTAGGCAGTCCAGGTGTTAAGAGTTCCAGGAGCCACTCAAAATTACCGTGTAACAAGGCTCTGAGTTATGAGTTAGAACAGTTCAAGATATTTCTGAAGTATAACATTAATAAAAAAAGCAATAGCTCTGCGAGAAATAATTTTGGATGGTTCTAATTATTACAGAAAAACATTAGTCACAGCAAGATGACCCTGCATTGTTAGGAATTTCATTTAACTAGATATTTTTTTCCAAGATATGTTTATCCTTTGTTTTTAAAGGAATTTGCTGTGATCTGGGGGCTACTTCTACTTGGTTTTGAAACTTTTATGATTGTTTCTGTTGTCTGAAAAGGGTTCGTTATTTAAACTTTCAGAAAACTGTAAAGGCAAGACTACTCTGGCTAGCCAGAGGAGACTGCTCAGTACCTTTTTGGATGAACACTGTATTTGCTTTTCATAGCAAGATGAACAATTTAAGTGGAAAAATCTTCAGTGGTTTGGTTCCACAGCCTTTACCAGCCCACGTCCAAGCAAAATCAGTGGCACTCACTTAACTGTTGGAGGCTGAACAGTGCACTAACACTTTTATAACATTTTTATTTCCTATCCACTTAAAGAATCAGTTCAGGCCTGTGAGGGGAACTCAGTGATTGTATGGGACTTCCAGTCACTACAACAGTACAAAATATTTACAGAACTCGAGACAGTCTTCCTCAGGCTGTGGTTTCATAGACATTTTAGATCATCCTCATTCTAGAAAAGGATTTGTTCTAGTGGGACTGCCACGGCGGGGTCCTACAGGAGGGCCGTGATCTCCTTAAGGCCTCCTCTCCGTGCCAAGTTGGCCCAAGGGCACCCTCTATTTCTCGCCCGCCACATCTTTGATGGTTTAAATCAGTTGGGAGGCTGCCTCACGTCTTCTTGGACACGGTCCGTTGTACCCTCTGGTTCTGTAGACTCCTGGACCCCTCATGGGTCTTGTCTTGCAAACGGGTGCTTCGGAGCACCCTAGCCTTATGGGCTATGCATGGCTCCAACCACCCCTTATACCCCGCCCCAAGCCTCGCAGTTGGAATGAACGTTGGACTGTCACTCTCTCTCTCTCTCTCTCTCTCTCTCTCTCTCTCTCTCTCTCTCTCTCTCTCTCTCTCTCTCTCTCTCTCTCTCTCTCTCTCTCTCTCTCTCTCTCTCTCTCTCTCTCTCTCTCTCTCTCTCTCTCTCTCTCTCTCTCTCTCTCTCTCTCTCTCTCTCTCTCTCTCTCTCTCTCTCTCTCTCTCTCTCTCTCTCTCTCTCTCTCTCTCTCTCTCTCTCTCTCTCTCTCTCTCTCTCTCTCTCTCTCTCTCTCTCTCTCTCTCTCTCTCTCTCTCTCTCTCTCTCTCTCTCTCTCTCTCTCTCTCTCTCTCTCTCTCTCTCTCTCTCTCTCTCTCTCTCTCTCTCTCTCTCTCTCTCTCTCTCTCTCTCTCTCTCTCTCTCTCTCTCTCTCTCTCTCTCTCTCTCTCTCTCTCTCTCTCTCTCTCTCTCTCTCTCTCTCTCTCTCTCTCTCTCTCTCTCTCTCTCTCTCTCTCTCTCTCTCTCTCTCTCTCTCTCTCTCTCTCTCTCTCTCTCTCTCTCTCTCTCTCTCTCTCTCTCTCTCTCTCTCTCTCTCTCTCTCTCTCTCTCTCTCTCTCTCTCTCTCTCTCTCTCTCTCTCTCTCTCTCTCTCTCTCTCTCTCTCTCTCTCTCTCTCTCTCTCTCTCTCTCTCTCTCTCTCTCTCTCTCTCTCTCTCTCTCTCTCTCTCTCTCTCTAACATACACTGCCACCTCCTTCTGGGGCTCTCCTCGCGCCCTCTCGGGGCCTTCTCTGCGCC
>NW_005841921.1:357738-358355 GCF_000455745.1 Alligator sinensis
ACAGCCGGCTGACCACTGTCAGGTGTGGGTCATTTGCTGCCTCCAGTTGCCCTGGCAACCCACAGATGGGCTTTTATTCCCTGCTAGGGCTCTTTTCCCCTGCAGTTTCCCCTCTCTAGGAGCAGGGCACCTCAATGCTCTGCGACAGGGACACTTTGCACTGTTGACTGTAGGAGAACAGCAGACCATCACCTTTGGTGCTTAATGCTTCACTGCATTGTTAGACCTTTTCCCTTTTTTTTAAGCGATCACACCAAATGAATGGTACTGGAAATTCCCAAATAGACAAACCATGCATCTGTTATGCTAATGTCCAAGACTTGCATTTAGAAACAACCAAAAGTTTTTGAGAGTGAGAAAGGAAAAGCTTTGTAAGAGAGAGACTCCCCTATGGGAAACTTCAGATACCTCTATCTCTGAAATAATGCTTGCAGAGTTTAAAGCCACACGTTGTTCTCTCGTCGATTTTCTGTTTGGGACAGGAAGTGGAATTTAACCCATAGGAAGGTACAGAAAGTCTCAGCTGGAGTTTTCACTTGTGTGACTAGTTTTCATAGTTTCATAGTTTCTAGGGTCGGAAGGGACCTGGGCAGATCATCTAGTCCGCCCCCCTGCCA
>NW_005841921.1:359504-365718 GCF_000455745.1 Alligator sinensis
TGGCCTATAGTTTCCCGGGTCCTCCTTCCTCCCCTTTTTGAAGATGGGAACCACGTTGGCCCTCTTCCAGTCCTCCGGCACCTCTCCAGCGCACCACGAGTGCTCATAAAGCTGCGCCAGGGGACTCGCAATGACCCCGGCCAGTTCCTTTAGAACTCTAGGGTGGAGATCATCCAGACCGGCTGACTTAAAAACGTCCAGCCCCTCCAGCAGCTCCCTAACTAGATCCTCACTTACCCTGGGCTCAGGTGTGCCTCCCTCGGGGCCCGATGGGGGCCTAGCAGGGAGGTGGCAGTTCTGGTCCTTACTGAGGAAGACAGAGGCAAAGAAATCATTAAATATGTTGGCTTTGTCTGTTGTGACAACCAGATTCCCTGTCGCGTCCTGCAAGGGCCCCACATTACCTGGGGCCTTCTTTTTACTCCCTATGTATTTAAAAAAGGACTTCTTGTTGTCCTTAATCCGGGAAGCTAGTCCCAGTTCCATCTCTGCCTTGGCCTTCCTAACTACCCCCCTACACCCCCGAGCAACTGCCGAATAGTCCTCCTTGGTGATGACCCCTCCTTTCCATTGGGAGTAAGCCTCCTTTTTAGCAAGGAGACATTCCCGGATGTTTTTGGTGAGCCACGGAGACTTGTATGCTCTCCTGCCCCCTTTGATCCTCATCGGGACTACCTTCTTTTGGGCTTGGAGGATCGTCTCCTTAAGGAGCGACCACTCCCCTTGAACCCCCGGCTCCCCTCCCCTCTGAGACTTCAGCGCTTCCCCAACTATCCTCCTTAGCTTGTTGAAGTTCGCTCTCCTAAATCTAGGGCCACAGCCTGACTGCTTGCCTTTGCCACCTTGCGCTGAATGGTGAATTCCAGCAGGCAGTGGTCACTGTTGCCCAGGGGGTCAAGCACCCCCCCTCACCCAGGTCGTCGCCCGTGGCCAACACCAAGTCCAACAAGGCATCCCCCCTGGTGGGGCTGTGCACCTCCTGGGTTAGATGAAGGTCCTGGACTCTGTCTAAGAACCTACGGGAGCACTCAGACCTGGCTGACTGCTCCTCCCAGCAGATGTCTGGGAAGTTCAGGTCCCCCATGACTACCACATCCTTAGCCTTCGCTACCTCGGTGAGCTGACCCAAGAATTCCTGGTCAAGCTCCTCTCCTTGGTTGGGTGGTCTATACTAAACTCCCACCATTAGGTCCCTTTCCCCTCTTTTGCCTTGAACCCTAACCCAAAGCACTTCAGAGTGCTTCTCCCCTGACTCTTTACTAATTAGCGAGGATGGGTATTCCTCCTTGATATAGAGTGCCACTCCCCCCCCCCTTTCCTATCCTGTCCCTCCTGTACAGCCTATAGCCCTTGACATTCACCGCCCAATCATGCTTGGAGTTTTATTCTAACAGCTTTTAAATATTGCAGTGGGACAGTATTCAGGACCTTCTTGGGCACCCGGTGGAGAAGCCAGTGGTGCTTCACAGGTAATACATTTCTTTTTTTTTGATGCTCTGTACATTTGTCAGGACACAAGCTGGGGACACTTGCCACAAATAGAATACTAGCAATATGGTAGCAGTTACCCAGAGGGAGTGGGGATTTTACCATCTCAGTGCATGGGTACAAAACAATGGCTCTGGAGTAATTTATCTTGGATTTTATTCCATAGTAAAAGCTCTGCAGTAAGGAGTGACAAAAACCAGCTTTCCCAAGCTTGCTGACTATAATAGGCGCTATTATGGCTCCTGGCCACTAGGTGGTGGGGAGCTGGTTTGCTTTAAGCAAGAAGCTACCCCTTGATGAAATTTATGAGGAGAGTATGTGTAAAATACATTCCTTGCAGTATTTTTCCTACGTAGTAAACTTTGCCAAGGGGTAACTTAACCCTGCATTTGTGTGACTTACTATGTAATGGGGCAGTGCACTGGGTCCACTCCACTTTTATTATGTAGGAAAGTCAGTTTACTACATAAACAACTCACTACAATTTATCACATGCTTAGTACCAATCAGTGTTGTGTGTCCATACCTTTTTGCTGCTGAAGTATCCATTCTGCTGCCTCTATCTAGAAATTGTTGAAATTCTGCAAAATCCTGATCTCTGCAATGGAGAGAGCTATGAAAATGTAATTGATACAATATACGGCTGTGGTTTGCATAGTATCCAAGATTACTTAGATTCTAGTTGTATCTGAAGGCCATAATTAAAATCAGGACCATCTTGTATGAATCTCTCTGTAAGCATCCAGGAAGGCAGTAAAGAGCCTGAAAGATCTCATAAGCTAGCTTACTCATGATTGTAAATACATGAAAGCTTATTGCAAAAGGGCCCTTTCCCATCAGGTTCTGAAATATGTTTATTTTTACATATTCTGTTTCTGAAAGAACATGGAAATAGTCAGCTAACAATATGTTTCTAATGCAGCCAATATAGTGTAATTAATGTTCCAATGACAAGACAAAATAACTTAGATTTCAGGTTTATAATACTTATTTACTGTAAAATTTAGGAAGATTCTATTTAAACTAGGACAGCTGTTAACTTTAGTCACTTCCCCTGTTACAGTTAGTTTAGTTAAACTTCAGTCCTGTCTCTCTGGTATAAAATGAGTGATAGATATAGGGAATTAATAATGGCCTACTAACTTTTCATGTCCATTGTCCACTGGCTCAAATCTAATATGAATGGCATTACCATTGGATTGTAGTTTGATTCCCCATTTAGTCAGAGGCCAGGTCCTAGTGGACAAGTGTCTCCAACACAAATATATAATTGGTGCCCTGATTAGCCCTCTTTCCCAAAGGTTTGAATGGGCATGAAACCAAACCTCTTTTTCTTGCCAGAAGAGGTAGCTCCTCTGTAATAGGTTGAAGAACACAGGTCTAGCAGTGTGTTTTAAATATTCTTTTTCATGTTAGGCCATTTCATAGTATCATAGTAGCTAGGGTCAGGAGGGACCTGAACAGATCATCTAGCCTGACCCCCTGCCACAGGCAGGAATGAATGCTGGGTTCACAAGACCCCAGACAGGTGATCGTCCAACCTCCTCTTGAATATGCCCAAGGTAGGGGCAATGACCACTTCCCAGGGAAGTTGGTTCCAGATTTTGGCCACCCTAACTGTAAAATATTGCCTTCTGATCTCCACCCTAAACCTATTCTCCTTCAGCTTATGACCATTGTTCCTTGTGGTTCCTGTGGTTAAAACAGGAGTCTCCTCTCCACAGGGCTGTGATACTGCATTTGTTTGCAGAACAGTAGTTAAGCAAAGGTTGCTATCGACCTGGTAGATGGGGGAGGGAGAGAGGGGGAACTCTTCTAGAGAGTTCAGAAATACTTAACTATGACCCTGTCTTTACCAAGCTTACACTATTACTGTTAAGCATTGGATTTTAAAACTGCTGTGGTCCAAGTTTCCGTTATTTTACTCAGGTTTTATTTTAGAGAAATCACCAGAACTATAGCAAGGTACATTTGGGGTGAAGCATTACTAAATCAAACCGTTTATTTTCAATTTGGGCTGCTAAGCAGAGTGCAACCCCAGCTTGCTTTCATAAAGCACTTCTGCACTCATATGTGCAACTAAAGAAATTTGCCAGTTACAGACAAAGCTAAAATGTAATAAGAAGGTACATCTGGAAGAAGCTGTGGCCAGAAATCAGTCTTAAATATGCTGGAACTACAGCATGAAGCCATATGATTTACTTTTTCCAGAGTTTGTGTTATCTAAAATCTGTTGCAGTCTGTGAGCCTTGATTGTGACTTCAAAGGACTTTGGCCTGTTCCTGTTGGCTAGGGACAGAAGTTATACATAAATTGGTTTAAGTGTTCAGAAACTGGTTTAAACCTGTAACAGAACAGAAGTTCAGTACACATAAACCACTTTCAAAATGGCCAAAACTGGTGTAAGATAAACCTGGTTGGATGTAGGATCAGACTGAACTGATTTAGGTCAAACCAGTTTATGGAGCTTTTGTCCCAGATCCCTTACTGGTTCAAGTTAACTTGCAGTCCCCCAGCATCCCAGGATGCTTTGCAGCCCTGGGCTATGTTGTCTGGTCCAGTGCATCAGGAACTGCCTCACCCCTCTGCTCGCCCCTCAGCCTGCTTTCTACCTGGATGCATCAGCCCATGGGGTGGGGACAGAACAGACCCCCAGACCACCCTCGTCAGGGTCTACACAGCACATGGAGGGGAGGAAAGCCACTGTGGTGGAGGCTTTTCAACCCTTGACAGCACTCTCCCCTCCCCACTCCAAGTTGCTAATTGCTTCAACCGCTGCCACTGGAAGGAAAGAAGAGTCCTCCCAGCTGGGTGCCTGCATGTGCAGCAAAGCTTGGGGGCATGGGGAAGTCCTTGCCTTGGGAGGGCAGCCCCAGGGAGCTGAGGGGAATTCTTCCCCTCCCAAACCCCATAGCTGCTTTCCTTATCCCTTGTGAGTCCCAGGCCGCCTCAGGGAACAGATGGAAATTTTGCTTCTCCACTGCCAGTTTTACCTCAGCAGCTGTGAGTCTGAAGCAAAACTAGTTGCAGGTGGTGGAAGAATTTCCCTCTGCCCCCTGAGGCTGCCTAAGACTCACAGCAGCTAAGGCAAGCAGCTCTGGGGTTTGGGAAGGGAAACATTCTCCTCAGCTCCCTGGCGCTGCCCCAGGCTGGGGTGGGGGGGAAGTCCCCCAAAGGCGGGGGCTCCCTGATGCCCCCATGCTGGGTTAGACAGACAGACACATGGCTGAGAGAACTCCTCCCTCTCTCCTGTGGCAGTAGCTGAAGCAGACAGCTACTGGGAAGGGGGAGGGGGGAATTCCCCAAGGTGGGCCAGCACCTGGCCAGGGGGCTCCTTATCCCCCTGTTGGGGGGTGCCCTAGGGACCCAGTTGGAGACGCTTGGTTGGGTTGGCAATGGCCAGCAGGCTGGGAGACATGCTCTAGTGCCCCTAGCCTTCTGGCCTCCTCCTGCCTTTCCCAATTGAAAACTGAATGTCAGTTCCGTTGGTATCAGTTCAACCTATGCAGTTTAGAGAGAGCCGCCTAGAGTGAATCGATTCTGACTTGGCCTTTTTGACTGTGTGTATTTAGCCATAATAACAAGTGCTGTAGTAGGGGCTTTGTTTTGTGTTTTTTTTGTTTGTTTATTTTTAAATGGGCATTCTTTCTTGCACAGCTTAAATGTTAGTGTTCTTCTCTGCTTTTTTATGAAGCACATATATGAACATAAAGCAGCATTAAATTTTGAAATGCACTCTCATATTTAGAGCAGTGGTTCAAGCATGCATGCTTACTTTGATTAGATTGTAACATACCGTCAGCAGAACAGCGTGTTAATCCCACATTTTCAGTTTCAATTTTAGGAAAACTAGCTTTTCCCCCAAATATAAGTTGATTACTGTGAATTACCTTGGATTGCAGTTTCCCTTAAAATTCCACAGGAGAATTAAGTATTCAAGAAAAAACCCTTAAGATTAGAAGATGCACTAAAACTACTAAATTTCAAAATCATAATCATAATCATCCTCTGCACCAAAGTTTAATTTTGCTCATATCGTCTTCAGTGATTGCCGTCTTGGAAATACACATCAAGAAAAATACGTATAGCTATATGGAAACTTCTTGCAGATTTTAAACATAGACAGGCCCTTATTAAAAGGTCAGATTTAAATTATCATTTGGATTCAAATTTCACTGACATGGAGCCAGAACCTGGCATCCAAGCATTCTTGATTTTAGAGATTTAAAGCCCAAATTTTCCTTTTTTTTTTTTTTTGAGGAAGGAATGATGTAGGAAGGAAAAAGTGGGTGGGAATTTTGTTGTCTTTTCCTTTTCTTTGAAGATGCTCATTTGAACCCAAAATTTCACTATTGGTTTTGACCAACTTCCAGTGAAATACAGGCAGAGTTCCAGTGGAACACTCAATGGCTTCCTGCTGCTTCACCTTGCTAGGCTGTTCTGTGGCTGTCTTGCTCCCTGGCTTCACTAATGATCTGCCACATGGACTATGCTGGAGCTAAAAACTAGGGGTGCACCAATAGAGATTTTTGGGGCTGATACTGATAGCTGATATTTAATGAGGCATATTGGCTGATACCAATCTGATTTTTTCAATACAGCTGCCTCCAGCTGGTAAGTCCAGTGTGGTGGAAGGGGTGTGGGGTGAGCAAATCAGTGCCCCTGTGGTGAGGGATGGAGCAGGGGTTGGGGGAGGGGGGGGGCAGCTGCAGCCATGGCTGGGGGC
>NW_005841921.1:366096-381303 GCF_000455745.1 Alligator sinensis
TGGTGTTGAAGGGGCCAGCCTGGGGGGTGGGATGGGATGGGTAGAAGTGGTGGCAGCAGAAGGAAGGAAAGCTGGGGGGAGTGGGGGGTAGGGAAGACGCATGGCAGCGAGCAGGTGGTCATGCATAAAATGCAGCGACAGCTGGGCAGGAGTGTGGGGCCGATGCCCCAGGGCCAGGACTGGTGGGGACCGAGGTGGGGCGGCAGAAGTGCAGGGCTCAGCATGGCAGGGGCTGTATGGAGCTGGGCCAGGCTGCACCAGCAGGGAGAAGGGGGAGTTACCTCAGCTCCATAGAGCTCCTGCCAGCCCTCCTGCCACCCTGCCCTGGGCCCCCACCAACCCTGACCCTGGGGCATTGGCATGGGCCCTGTGCTCCTACCCAGCTGTCACTACATTCATGCCTGCACACCTGCTTGCTGCCACACAGCTTGCCGCTGCTGCTGCTACCACCATTTCCCCACTTTCCTGCCCGCCACTGCTGCTGTTACCACCATTTCCCCACTTTCCCACCCACCACTGCCGCTTCTCCCCCACCCCACTGGCTGCTCCCACACCACGTGGTTCAAAGCTGCATCGACAGGCCACAGGACTCAGCAGGAGCCAAGAATCACAGCCCCAGTGATTCTCTGCTGGCTCTGTGTAGTGTTGGCCAGGCCGGGCCAGCCCCTGGTGCATGCTGCAGTCTTGGCTGTGCAGCTGGGAACTGCATGATGCCGGAGTGGCGGGCAGGCAGGGGGCGACGGGGAAGTGGCAGCTGTGGGCTGGAAAGTAGGGAAGTGGCAAAAGGGCAGTGATGGCAAATGGGAGGGGGAAGTGGCAGTGAGCAGGAGCTTGGGGCCCATGCCAGTGCCCCAGGGCCAGGAGCAGCAGGAGCGCAGAGCCCGTGCTGGCAGGGGCTCCACGTGCCATGGCGGGGGCTGTGGGCAATGAGGGAAGGGGGTCGGTGTGTGTGTGGGCATGTTTGTAGGGTGAATCCCACACACACCCCACCATACACATGTACCTATACCCCCCCCTCGCACTGCCATACTCTCCCCCCCAGCCACTGTCCCCCTCCACACACGCTACAACCCTTCTCAGCCACTCTCCCCTCCACATACAGCCCCCCAGAAACCCCATACTTACCCACACTCCACATATCCACACACATACCCACATGCTCCCACACCCTCCTCTACACCCCACATTACCACACACCCACAGCCCCCCACAAATCTATGCCCCCCATAATATACAAGAGTAAGACTTCATTTTAAGCTATTATACAATCACCTCTATGAACACCACACAAATGCATGTAAATCAGGACAAAAATAGTTTTTGAAATCAAATTAATTAATGTTGTGGTAGATGTTTGATTTTTTTTTTTTAATTTTTTTTAGCATATAATTTGTTATTTTTCTGGTTCCAAGATGGCAAACCCCCTGGCTGAAAGGAGTACTTCCAGGGACAAGGGGAGGGACTACTGGTGGCAAAGGTTAGGGATTAGGGGGTGTGACTTCCCATCCCAAAATGGTGACCAGGGGGTGGGGCTACCCATGCATCTTTCGACAGCTTGCCAAAACTTGTTCAGCGGCCCTCCAGCCAAAATCATTGCCTGCCACTGCTCTAGGTACTCAAGAGTCCTCTGTTGCATTAAATGGAGAGCAGCTTTGGGGGAGTGAGTCATTTGGAATCCACAGGCAGTGTAGCAAAATATAAATAAATGTGATCCCTCTCATTTTAACTCATTTTGCATGATATTTTGCCATGTACTCATGGATGATGATTATTTCTTATAGACCTTTTTTTTTAATTAAGGTCATCCTCTCCAAACAACACCAACCCATTTGGATCAACGTTTTGCTTTGGACTGCAGCGAATGATTTTTGAGGTTAGGAAAACATTCATCTTCATTTGGGCAGCAGAAAATGGTGTGGTGTTTGCTTCTTTTTCCTTTTAATGCACTCTTTCTGCTTTTCCACACTGCAAAAGCTAGCATTCAAGAATGGTTATATTATCCAGGAGCTTAAGAGAAGTGAGATCCCCAGATCTGAATCTTTTTTTCATGTGCCAGAACTGGTATTTCTAGCTTGTCATCAGAGACTCGTACTATTAGGAGACATGCTTACTGATTTTTCTAAATACTTGTGGATGGATGGGAGGATTGTTTGTGTTATGACAACCACTGAAGCCTGAAAGTATAGAAATAAATATATATATAATTTTTGAATTCCAGCTGTTCTATTTTTTTTAATGTTCTTTTATTATTGTGAGGTATGCAGGTTGTAGCCATATTGGTCTATAGGAAAAGGCAATCAGGACTCATAGTAGAAAGGGTGTCTTTTATTAGACCAACAAGATTTTTGAAAAAATCTTGTTGGTCTAATAAAAGATATCCTTTCTACTACAAGTCCTTTTTGCCTTTATTGTTTTATTATTTATTTCAGGGAAATTATTTCACTGCTAGTTTTTCTGAAATCCCCTTTGAGATGTGTGACATTTTTTTAAAGCAAAACTTCTGTTTTTCCCTGCCACCCTTTTGCAGGTGATGCAAAATAATCACATAGCATCTGTTACTCTGTATGGCCCTGCCAGGCCCACCAGCCAGTTGAGACCTTCGGACCTTCCCCAGTGAGCATCCCCTTCAAAACCCACTAATCTAAATGCTACAAAATTAGTACAGTGTGCCTTGATTTGCTGCCACTTATAATATGGAAAGCACGGTATGATTTTTTTCCAAAAACAACCTTCCCACCAATGCATGGTGTGGAGGAGAAATTCTCTCAACCCTTCATCATGAGGAATGGAACTAGTGGTGGACGAATGCAGTTAGGTGCCTGCGTCATCATCTTATTCCTCTTGGTTGTCCTCACCCTGTGCAGCACAGGCATGAAGAGACTCTGTATCCTTCCTGAACTGGCAGAAGAGAGAGGTGGAAGAGGAGGCACATAATTGACCGCAAGAGTTAGAAGCACAAACTTTCTGAGCCTTGGAGCATCTGGAAGCAGATACTGATTTTAGTCTGTGTTTATGTTACTGTATTGATGTGGTGGTCACACTTTAAGAAAACAAGTATGTATACAATATATATAAACAAATCGGTATATCTGTGACTAAGGACATTGTACCAAGTGTGACAAAGGTGTATATATGTCCATGATTTCAGGCACCACATCTTTGTATAACTTTAAAACAAGCAAGTAGCATGTGCAGAATACTTGGTTGTAACATTTGCACTACATACACTTTAATTACTTGATAAATGTTTATCTTCACTGAGGAGCATCTGTGTATGACGTGAGTGGGGTGTAATGGTTATTTAATGTACACTGCACAAAGCTTATTTATACTGTGGATCAAATAATCCACCTTCCTGCACTAATACTTGACATGCTGAAACATTTGTTTTCTTGCCATGCCTGGTTTACTAAATTTTTTTTTCATGTGCAGTTTTCTTTAAAAAAATGTCTGGAAGAGAAGGGTATTCCTATGAATGGAAATGTTTTACTTTAAGGGGTTTGATACCATTTTTTTCTTTATGCTGAAATATTAAAAAAAAATAAGTTGCCTCATTTATGTTTGCTCCAAACTCCTTCTCTCCCCTCCTTTTTCCTTGGGGAATTTGTCATGTGTATATATAGTATATTGAAAAATAATTCCCCTGCTCCTTCAATACCAAGAAACCTTTTTCCATAATGTCTGATGTATAATTTTTATTTAATGCCAAAGGTTTAGCCAAAGACATCCTCACTGTAGGTTCACCATTTCTGTACATATACTCTAACTGCACACCCTGCCCCCAGGTAACCAGATAGATGTTTTTTTTCTAGTCGGGAGATGCTGCTCGCTGCGTGTTATCTGAAGTGGATACTTTGGATTTCTAGTTATTTTACCTGTCTTATCTGGGTAGAATAGATGGTCTGTCTTTGCAATATTAACCCTTTTTAAAAAATGGAAAAGAGAAATGTATAATTTTATCCCATTTTTAATATTTTGGTGTAGCAACTTGTGATACATAGACAATGATTTTGTGAGTTTTACTATGTGTGTACAGATTCTGTAAATATGACATTTTTGTAATTCTAACTCCATGTACAGTGTAATCCTGTATAGTTTATCAATGAGTGAGAGAGAACATTTTATTTCCTATCTCATGTTTTGGATCCTGGACCAGTAGCAGGGATACATGTGTTGTGTGTACAATACTCTTTTGCCATTTAGTCTTCCTGTATACTGTGATATTCTAGACTGTTTTAATTAAAACAAAAATGTCCCATTGGGAATCTAACTTAATTGATAAGGAAAAAGTTACTGTTTACCTTTATTCCTAGGTGTTACTCCTGTTGAATTCCTGTTCAGTCTGTGTGGTTTCCTGTGATCATTGCTTGCTAAGGAAATTCTATGCCTCAATCTATTTCTTTATATCCTTTATAATTTTAATCTTGTTTTACATAACCCTCCTGCAAATGTAAATGGAATACATAATGAGCATGTATACTGAAAGGCAAATAAAATGAAACTCAGTTACTGTTTTGCGCTAAATACAGTTGCTGGGTGTTTTTTGTAATAAAGTTGTAAATTTGTTTTATTTATTTCATATCAGTCATTTTATATGTACAGCATAACTGCCATCTGACAGGTCATATTGCCAGTATTTTTGTTCTAACAGTCAGAACAGCACATCTCTTAATAGACATGTAAATACAAAACATCCAATCTGTTTTATAACAGGTATTTGTATGCATAGCATAAACACTTGCATTTCATCTTGTAACAATGCTCTGAGCTAAGAAAAAATTACTTTGAAGCCCTGTAATAAAGAGCCTTCTATGTGTTTGGATATTTTTTTAAAAAAGAAAAAGCAATCTTTGGCATTTGTGGCAGTGGTTCTCAACTTCTGAGACTCAAGGTACCTCTCAGAAATTGTCAGGTTTTAGCTTTTACTATGGAAAGAATAATAAGGGAATTCTTATGTTGTAAATAACTCAAAAAGACCACAACAGACCAGAATGTTTTTGATATTATGGCTTTCTAATTGAATTTTTTTTATTTATCTTATGAAGTGCGTAGGTGTTTGTACACCTAATGGTATTATGACACCCTGGTTAAGAATCACTGATTCATAGACTTCAAAGTTTTTCTGCAATACATGAAGTTAGAAAGATATACACACAGTACTGAATGCAGCCTCTTTGTCTGTTGCCCCTGTCCTCAAGCTGGGATTACAAGAAAGTACTTAAAACATGCTTAAAATCAGTGTGCATGTATATTCTTGGACCTCTAAATAAAAAACTTAGTCAAGTGGCCTCCAGGATAAAGGAAGGATTTATACATAAGATTCTGGGCTCATTTCTCTCTAGTAGTGGCTTGGAAATGGCATTTGAATTAATATACTTCCCTTTGGAATGGGTTAATTTCAGAATTCCATTACCATGTGGTGTGTTTATAGAACATTTTAAAGTCTTTGAATGAATTTGTGTCACCCATTCTTGTATGTTACTATGAATAGCAGTAAAACTGTATTGCTTGCTATGAAAGCTTTCTTTACTAAATCGCTTGGAAAACTGACATTTGTTAAAGACTCCAGTTTAAAAGCACGGGGGGGGGAAACCCACTTATCTACAGAAATAGTACACAGGAGCTATTGCTATGTAAATCTCCTGAACCAGTGACTATTGATTTGGAGAAAGGGGACATAACTAAGCCTAAGAGCAGGGGTTGGGAATTATTTGAACTGATGGGCCACGTGGGGAAGTTTTGGTGATCTGTTGTTGGCTGGGTCAGCACCCCCTACCTCCACTGCCCCAGTCCTGCAACAGCTCACCCTAAATGGTTCTGCCATGGGCCCTGGCCTCACATTGTCACCACCTGGTAATCCCAGGGTCTCCATGTAGACTAGTCAGCAACCCTTGTGGGCAGGGTTAGCTTGGCTGGGATGAGGCTGTGGACAGGAGGAGAACAGTACCTGGGAGCAGTATGGGTGGGCAGGGGCTGGGGCTGGGATTGTGGGGTGCATACCAGCCTTTGGCTTCTTCACTATTCCTTCCATCCAGAAACAGCACACAGACACATCAACTGCAGGTGCTTCCTCAACCCAAAAGCTGGCATCCCAAGCAGCTAAGCTGAGGTCACTTGGAGCCTCACAACTCCACTGCAGCCAGCAAGGTGCAGGCCTGTCATGGATGTGATGGGTCTGGGCCTTCCTTAGCCAGGACTGTGTGCATGCATGTGGTAGCTGGAGGTTATGACACCTCCTACCCACCTTTCACCAGGAGGATCCTTGCCAGCAGTCCCACCAGGCCTCCCTCACCCTGGCAGAGTGCAGTTTTACTGGTTATGGCCAAGTCCTTGGGCCTCTTCCTTCCCCATAGCCCCAGCCCATACCTCTAACTTTGTCCTGGCATGGAAGCTCAGCAGGGACATGTTCTCCTGCTGGCTGCTGATGCAGTTACTGCCCCTCTAGCTCAGAGAGGGGGGCATTAACTGGTTTTAAAACAACAGAAATAGGTGCAGATGGAGTGAGGAGAGTGGCACTCACTCTGTCTGCAGGTGGAGCTTGGGGAACCCCAGCAGTGGGAGATTCACCTTCAGGAACAGCTGCTCCACCAAACCAGAATCCAGGCAGATGTGGTGAGTTGTCACAACATCCCCAGCAATGCTGAACACCCTCTCACTCAGAACATGGGTCAAGGGGCAGGACAGGTGTTCCTGGGCAACCATGGCTGTGCCTTGACCAGTAGGCCAAGGGGTTACAGTCCAGCAGCTTCACATCCTTGACAAGATAAGACTTGGCACTACCTGCCCGAGGCTGGGGTCTGGACCCCAACATTGAAGCCATGCCCTTGGTACACATTGCAGTGGCTGGCATGAAGGAGACTGGCTGGTTCTGGTGATGGGAGTGCTGGCATAAGAAAGCGGATCCCCCTCTTCCACATCCCCTCGCCTCTGTCCTTCTGCCTCTCTGACTTGACCAGCACCTGCATCCAGTGATCGAGGGTTTTGGTGCTGCCAGTACGCGTGCTCCCCTTCACCATCAGGTCGCACGTGCCTGCCAGCATGTGGACCGTACTGGACTGCAAGGGATCCAGCCATCTGATTCCCTCCTTCAGCCGGCTCACCAGTTCATGCATGTCTGGTGACAGCAGCTTGCCCCAGCCAGGAACATCAATTCCCTGGAACTTCTCCATTTGATTCTCAAGTTCCCTCACCACGAGGGCATGGCCAGCGCTGAAGGTCTCGGTGGTCTTGAGGAAGGCCTTGAGGACCACCAAGATCTGGGAGATGGTATCCCACTCAGCTTTGTTAAGGGGACCACTGATCCCAATCTTCCTGAGCAAGGCCATCTCATGGATGACCTGTTGCTGCTCCACCAGCCTCTCGAGAATCAAGTATGGGGAGTTCTAATGAGTCTCCACATCCTGCATGATTTTTGTGCCTGCAGGATGCTCAGTTCTGCCTTTCTCTCCTGCAGCATCTTGCCCCCCTTGATGCTGCAGTGGAAGAAGCCTACCACCTTCATGCATTTTGAATTCATCTGGGTGGTAGTGATGGCGCCATCACTGGCAGCCCCATCCCCCTCCAAGGCATCCCTGACTGTGAGGTGCAGCTTGTGTGCCACACAGTGGATGCCAACAAAGCTGGCATCATGTACGGTCTTAACCATACTGGCCTCGTTGTTGGTGACCATGAACCTGTGGGTAACATCACCCTGCCCAATGAGCCACCCCTGCACCATGCAGTTCATGACCACCATGATTTCCCTTGCCGTGTGGGACTCATCCATCACCTTGGCCTGAAATAGAGCCCACTGGTGGCCTGACTGATCGCCCCAGTGCCCTGTGAGGGAGAGGTAGACATGCTCTCCACCCTGGTTGCTCCAGATGTTGGAGGTGAAGTGCAAGGCTACTTGCAGTCCTGCCTTGTGCAGTTCCTCCTTCAAGTACTCTCTGCATGCCTCGTACAGGGAGGGCACCACTGTCCTGCTAATGGTGGCACGTGAGGGCACTTGGTAGGATAGGACCATGAGCCACCTGAACCCTGGGTGCTCAACTGAGAAGGGCTGGCCATCCAGAGCAAGCATGCTCTGGGTGATCTTGCTCACCCTTGCAATGTGCCCACCTTTGTCTGCGGCTTTCCCCTACTGCTCCAGGGTGGCCTGCTTCTGCTTTGGAGGGATGGGGGCTTTGGAGTGGATGGGGGACTTCCCTTTGGGCATGCTCCCACTGATGCCAGGCTGAGGAGGAAGAAGGGCAAGGGGATGCTGCCGCCTAAGATGCAGTAGCATTGCCATGGTGGTGAAGTGTTTCACCTTCTTGCCCCGGCTGATCCGCCTTCAGCAGTGCTGGCGGATAGCATACTTGGGATCATCTGCCATCTCAAAATTCTCCCACACTACACTACTCCCCTGCTTCTGGGATGAGGGTGGAGATCCTGCCTTATCTCCCTTCTCAGGAGACGGACACAACAACAGGATGAGCTGACTCAGCTGAGCCACTTACCTCCACAACCTCCTCTGAGGACAAGGAGACCTGGATCTAGGGGAACTATGAGGGGCGTGGAGCACAAATTCAGATTCCCCCTTGGTCCCCAGAAATTCTTTAGCTAGGGCTTTCAGGTCCCCTGGTTCCAGACCCAGCTCCTCCTCTGACAGTGGGAAGCTCACGCTGGGAGATCAAATTGGGATGGAAGAGGAGACTGTCATTCTGCTGCTGGTGCCTATTTCTGGAGTTAAGGGAGGTGGTAAAGGTACTGCTCCCTAGTGCGGGATGAAACGGCACTGTTCTGTTTTGACTTGCATTTCGACGTTTCGATAGAACAGCATTTTGTTTTGAATTTCATTCAGATTTGAAACCTCTGTTCTGTTTCGTTTCATCGAAACAGTAATGCTGTTTTGACACTGTTTCGATGTTTTGCCTGTAGGCTATAATGGGGAAGCTCGAAACAGCCTCTTTCATCTGGCAGGCAGATTGGGGGCCCGCAACGCTGGGAGGGCTGCAGGGGCTGTGCCAGTCCTCCCGGGGTTGTGGGCCCCCGAACTGCCTGCCAGATAAGGGAGGGAAACTGGGTGCTGCCGCCAGTCTCAGGCAGCAGCACCCGGCTTTTCTCATCCAGCAAGAAGATCGGGAGCTGCAACCCCGGGAGGGCTGCAGGGGCTGTGCCAGTCCTCCCGGGGTTGTGGGCCCCCGAACTGCCTGCCAGATAAGGGAGGGAAACTGGGTGCTGCCGCCAGTCTCAGGCAGCAGCACCCGGCTTTTCTCATCCAGCAAGAAGATCGGGAGCTGCAACCCCGGGAGGGCTGCAGGGGCTGTGCGATTGGGCTCGGTTCCCTTCCCTAGCCTGATCGAGCTGGGGGAGGGAACAGAGCCGGATCACTCAGTTCCCCTCCCCAGTGCTGCGATTGATCGGGCTGGAGAAAGGAACTGAGCCCAATTGCTCAGTTCCACTCCCCGGCGCTGCAATCAATCAGGCTGGGGAGAGGAACTGAGCCCAGGGCTGGAGAAGGGAACTGAGTCTGATTGATTGCAGCACTGGGGAGAGGAACTGAGTGATCAGGCTCAGTTCCCTTCCCCTGTGCTATGATTGGCTTCCCACAGCCCAGCTGCAAGAGGCAGGGAGAGCCAGACTTTTTCTTCTGTGTTGTGTTTAATGTTGTATGTCTACCTAAAATAATATCTCTTCTTCTTGTTCTATGACTCTCTGACTTCTGTGTTGTGTTAATCTGAATCTCTATCTGACTTCTGTGTTTTCTGCAGTCTGATTATAACTATAATTAATAATAATAACTATATATAATCTGATCTCTTTGATTCTCTGACTTCTGTGTTATGTTAATCTGAATCTCTGACTTATGTGTTGTGTTTACTGTTGTGTGTGTAACTAAAATAATATCTTCTATGACAGTGTTTGAGTTCTGTGTTGTGTTAATCTGAATTTGTATCTGACTACTTCTGCATTGTCTTTAGTCTGTATGTAACTATAACTAATTCTAATATTATAAAAGCCTAAGTCTGTCTGTCTGTAACGCTTTATTCACAGTCTGATTGGCTGAAAAACAGCCAATCAGAATGCAAACAAGTGCTCCAACAGGAGCTGGTGGCTGGTGGAGTGCTGCCATGATGATGGGGACACAGGGGGCGGAGTGGGGGTGCAAGGCCAGTGCGGCTGGCCTAGCCCCCACCACCCTGCTCCCTGGAGGCAGGGGCAACAGAGCAGATGGAACGGGGGGGCAAGGCCGGCAGTGTTGGCCTTGCTCCCCCCTGCCCTGTTCCCTGCAGGTGGCAAGGATGGAGGAGTGGGGTTGGGATGCTGCAGGGGGGAAAGAGGGAACAGGCCCTACTCCTTCTGTCATTGCTGCCTGCTGGGCCTGATGTGGGACGACGTGGCGGCAGTGGGGGGAGGAGCAAACCCAACACAGGTTGGGGGAATAACTGGCACACTGCAGCGGTAGTGGTCAGGGGAGGGGAGGAGTGGGCCTGGACCCCATGCAGGGAGGAAGGAAGACCAAGCCTGAGCTACGGGACCAAGCCAGCCCACCACAGAAGAGGGAGCAGTGACTCTGGGCCAACCCAGTGGTGGTGGGGGAATGGGAGGAGCGGGATTGGAGCCAACAGGGGGAGGAAGGGGGTGGGGGAGGAGTGGGCCCGGGCTCAATGGGGGGAAGAGGTTCACTCCTTCTGTCCCCCAGCCGCTGCTGCATTGGGCCCGACCCGCTGCTCCCACCACTGCTGCGGTGGACGGGTTCTCCCCCGGCTTGGGCTTGGGCCTCCTCCCCACCCTCAGGCCCAGTCCTCCCTCGCATTGGGCCCAGGCCCACTTCTCCCCGCCCCCCACCATTTTGGCTTGGGGGGGGAGCAGGCCTGGACCCCAAGCAGCAGGAGATAAAAGGAGAGGGGGCCCAGATGGGCGGGGCACGCGGCTGCGTCCTCTCATGTTTCCCGCCCCCCCCCCAACATTCCTGGTGGCCAATTGGCTAGTAATATTATAGTAATATTACGAAAGCCTAAGTCTGTTTGTCTATCTGTCTGTCTGTCCAGAATGCTTTATTCAAGCTCTGATTGGCATTCCAACAGGAGCTGACAGCGTGGTGGAACGCCGCCAAGATGGTGGCGACACGGGACGGAGGTTGGCCAATGGAGCAGACAGACCGGGGGTTGAGGCCAGCAGTGCTGGAGTCGCTCCCCCTGCCCTATTCCTTGCAGGTGGTGATGATGGAGCGGGGGGGAGATAAGGCCACCGGAGCTGGTCTTGTCTCCCCCCTTACTCCTTGCAGGTGATGGCGGCAGTTGTGTGGGGGCAAGAGCGGGGTCGAGCGCTGGCCTCGGCCCACTCCTCCCTCCTTCCATCATCGCCACCTGCAGGGACCAATGCAGGACGACGCGGTGGGGGGAGAGGAGGGGAGAAGAGGGCCCGGGCCCGATGCAGGGAAGGATTAGACCCGATGGTGGGGAGAAGCCGGGCCACTGTGGTAGGGGAGAAGGCCTGAGTCTGAGCATGGCGGTGGGGGGGAGCAGCCGGCCTTTCCTGATGCAGCAGCGGCTGGGTGAGGGGAGGGGAGGGAGCAGGTCTCCTTCCCCGCCAGGGCCCAGTTCCACTCCTCTCCCCCTCCCCCATGTCAGCTCCAAGCCCACTTCTCCTTCCCCCCCCTGCTGCTGTGCCCTGGTTGCTCCCCAGCCTCAGTCCTGGTCCTCCCCCGCATTGGGCCTGGGCCCACTCCTTCCCTTCCACCACCACCGCCACCACCCCAGCGGGGAGCAGGCCCAACACAGGGGGGTGGGGTAAGTAGTGAGCCCAGCCCAACACAGCAGCCTCTGGGGGAGCCTGTGTCAGGCCCAGGTCCAATCCTCCCCCATCATGCCTCCCCAGCGCCAGCCCCTTCCCTGCACCTCCCATCCCCTCACCACCACCAGTTTTGGCCCAGGCCTGGTGCTTCCCCCACCCCCACCATTGTGGCAGGGAGTGGGGAAATGGACCCACACCCCAAGCAGCAGGAGGGAAGGGGAGAGCAGGCCCGGACCAGGAGGACATGGGGGCTCCATCCCCGCCTGCTCCCCGCTACCCTGTCATTCTTGACAGGCAATTGGTTAGTAACTAATAATATTAATAACTATTTATAATTGCTTCTTCTATGAATGTCTGGCTCCTGTGTTGTAATAATATCTGACTTCTTCTATGATGTGTGTGTGTGTGTGTGTGTAATGTATGTGCTTCTCTGCACAGTGATGGATCACACTGCCAAGGAAAACACAGCTTTCTTTTTTAAAAGTGTTGGAAAAAAAAATCAAGAACAGATATCAATTGAAAAAAATGGATTGGCTAGGGATATGTAGAGAGATTCTAGTTAGTAAGCTATATGCAATCCTATCCAAGAACAAAAAGTAGCAGGAGACTGATTAGGCAGGAAGCCAAGCCAGTCCAGTACCTTTTAGATGCCGTTGCTCAGGCAGACACAGCTCACAAAAGGCACAGAGAGCCTGCAGACAGAGGCTTATATACTGTTTCTACATCCCTTCCCCAGAGCACTGTGACTGGAAGGGGACTCAGGGAAAGATCACAGTCACTGGCCAGCTAGAGATGTCAGTCTTTCCCCCCCTGCTGCTCCTCCCTCTTCTCAGTTTTGGTTCCCCAGAAAGACTGCCTTCTGAATCTCTGAATCTTTTCCAAATCGATTCAGAGGTTTTCTGTCTTCTCCCAATTTGATTCGGAGATTTGGCCTCCGAATCAGGCTGAATCTTCTCTGAATTGAATTGCAGACTGAAGCTTCACACAGCCCTAGTGTTTAGCTGGAAAGAGGAATAGGCCTCTACTCAAGATCTCTGTCTCAAACAAATTAGCCCATGTTTTTGGTTTGGTGGAATTTCTCCTATAACTGACAAAAAATGTTAACTAAAATCTATATTTTAAATAAACCACCAAATTCACAAGTATAATTTCTACTGTGTGCCTTTCTGCTCTGTGCCATGAGTAGCTTTTTTTCCACCAACTTGAACACAGCTACTTCTGCAATACTCTGCATCACTCTGAGTAAAACTGATCCTCCTTACCAGACATGAGGCTAAACTGTCTTCTCTTTACTCCTTCAAGCATTGCCACTGACTGTATTGGACTACTTACAGGAGCAAGACAAGGTTTATGTAGATCAAATACTGCTAGAATTAGAATTCTGTGTTCCTAGCAATATGCTAGAAAACCTAAGTCTATTGCCAAGAACCATTTCACCTTTAATTCTAAACAGATTCGCTGCAGTGGAACTTTGAGGCAATATGCATTTATGACTGTTCTCATTTCAAAGCTAACATCAAAGCACTTAAAATCTTTCCTACAGCTCACCATGGTGGCGAGATGATTCATTGCTATCAGAATCTGGCTTGAGCTGGATTTCACAGAGAGAGGTTAAGGCAGGGGTGGGTAATTATTTTGGGTGGAGGGCCGCTTGCCCAGTTTTGGCAGGCTGTTGAGGGCCACATGAGTGGCCCCACCTCATGACAGGTGCCCCACCCCTTGACAGGTACCCCGCCCCCTGGTCACCATCTTGGGACCAATGTCCCAATGTCTTGGGACCAATGTCCCAAGGCCAGCACTGGTGGGGCCCAAAGCGGGGCACAGGCTTGCAAGTGTCTATGGAGCCGGGCTGGGCTGCATCAGCAGGGAGTGGGAAGCTGGCTCAGTTCCACAGAGCCCCTGCCGGCTGGGACCCTGCACTCCTGCCACCCTGCTCTAGGCCCTGCCAGCGCTGGCCCTGGGACACTGGTGCGGGCCCCGTGCTCCTGCTGGCTCCCCGCCTGCTCACACCCAGTGCCCCCAAGCCCCGTGGTACAGGCTTGAGGCAGCGCTCAGCTCTGACCCCCTGCTCGCCAGCAGGTAAGAAGCAGGTGCTGAGGGTGGGGAAAAGTGGCCCCTTGCCCACCTCATCACCAGCGCTCCCTGCTGTAGCTGCTCACAGCCCACATGGGGCTGTCTAGAGCAGCCCCAGGCAGCCTCATGGGCTGCAGTGTGGGGTGCTGGCCATGAGACGGGCAAGAGGCCACTTTTCCCTGCACTCAGCACCAGCTTGTAACCTGCCCCCACTGCCAATGGAGCCTGGTTACAAGGTGGTCCTGAGCATGGGGTGGGGTGGTGCGGGGGGGAGAAAGCAACCCCTCCCCGCCCCATGCCCAGCTGCTCGCAGCCGGCCTGAGGGCTGCCTGTGCCTTATCTGGACAGCCCCGTGTAGGACGCCAGCCATGGGGCAGGCAAGGGGACGCTTCCTCCACGCAGGGAAGGAGCCCAGGGAAAAGCTGAGTGCGGGAGGAAGCGGCCCCTCCCACACCCGGTGCCCCACACTACAGGCGCTCGCAGCCCACATGGGGCTGTTCAGAGTGAGCACAGGCAACCCCACATGGGCTGCAAGCAGCTGCAGTGCAGGGCATTGGGCATGAGGTGGGGAGGGGCTGCTTCCCCCGCATCGCGCTCCTTCCCTGCCCGGGGTCCCCCCGCCTCCACTTACCTGAGGTTCCCTCTCCAGGGCAGCCACATGCTCCCATGAACCGCAGCTGGGGCTTCCGGATGGTGGGGCGGGGCCGGGCGGGCCTGCTGTTGTGGGAGCCTGCCCGGCTTCCCCTGGGTCCTACTGCCCTTGGTTCCTGTCATTTTTTACAGGAACCAAGGGCAGAGAAATATTAATTTTTTACATTTTTTTAGGGGCCCTGCGGGCTGGATAAAATGGCCTCATGGGCTGGATATGGCCCACGGGCCATATTTTGCCCGCCCCTGGGTTAAGGGTATTAGAACCCACTGCTGTAAAATTCAGTGGGGGAAGGAGCAGTGAATCTACAGTACTTGGGTTCCTTTGCAAAGCCACACCTTCCTTCTTACAGTCTTATGCATGCCTGAAGGTTCCAGCTATGCACAAAAGTAAGATGGCATGCATGGAGCTTTGCATCAAATACTTTTAGGACTCATTGGGTACATCCAGATGAGTACGCATGTGTATTGTAGCATCTCAAAGCCCTTTGAGACGCTGCAAGAGGCACGGGCAGGAATGAGAAAAACTTCCCCACACTGCAAATTTTGCAGCACGGGGGTACAATTAGACCCCTGGATATCCAGGAGTCAAAAAAAATCACAGCGGAAAAAAGCACCGCAGGGCCCTGAGGTAACTGGAGGATGGGTCCTCCACAAAGACCCTCTGGTAGCAGCCAGTGTCTCTATGGCTAACCTTTGACCTTGTTCTGAAACATGCTGCCCTGC
>NW_005841921.1:381851-382599 GCF_000455745.1 Alligator sinensis
TGTGTGGTTTTTTTTTTTTTTTTAAGTGCTGGGGGCTGGGATGGGTGGGGCAGCCATTGGGGGGTTGGGGGTGCAAGCAGGGGATGCAGCTGGGCAGGGCAACTATTGGGGGAGTCTGGGGGAGGGGGCAGGGGGTGGGGCTGGGTGGAGCAGCCATGCGGGATGCTGCAGGAGCCAGCGCCAGGTGTGGCAGCAATCCAGGGGGCTGGAGGAGCAAGCAGGGATGTGGCATGTGGGTCCTTTGCGGAGGTGGTACACCTTGCGGGGGCCATTTGACCCCTGTTGGGGGGACTGTAGCCCCTGTGGGGGGCTGTAACTGCTGTTGGGGGTGGTTGTAACCTCTGTTGAGGAGGCTGTGGCTCCTGTTGGGGGGGCTACGACCCCTGTTGGGGGGGCTGTAAGCCCTGTGGAGGGCAGCAAAACATATAGGTATTTAGAATTCACTTCATTATAATGATAGAGACATTGGTAGGTGTCACAACCCAATTAACTTGTGCCCATTAACTTGTGCCCATGCCACTGAGCAAGAGATACCATTCAAATCATCTTCATTTGGATATTAAGGGTTAAAAGACTTCCCTGCCAAGAAATTCCTTGAAACAAAACGCTGGTGGTGTACTACAGATAACTGGTCAGCTGAAATAAAATGCTA
This sequence comes from Alligator sinensis, assembly GCF_000455745.1. Taxonomy (NCBI): domain Eukaryota; kingdom Metazoa; phylum Chordata; order Crocodylia; family Alligatoridae; genus Alligator; species Alligator sinensis. The sequence continues at coordinate 382,504 of NW_005841921.1, forward strand.
GGGGAAACTATATATAATTGGTCAAAGATAAGCGTAAGCTCCTCACACGTAGCACACACGTAACAGGTAGAGAAACCTAACCCACTACCTTGTAAC
>NW_005841921.1:382882-384879 GCF_000455745.1 Alligator sinensis
CCACTGGGGGATGCGGCCAGGTGGGGCAGCAATCCAGAGGGCTAGGAGAGCAAGCAGTGGTGGAGCATGTGGGCCCTGCGGGGGGGGCTGCAAAATACATATTCATGAATTAATGTATTTAGAATTCACATTATAATTATGATAGAGACACTGGTAGGTTGCCAAATTGCTTTAACACTGTATATATATCAATAAAACATTGCCCAACTGATCGCTGTCTCTCAGTCTCTCTCTCACTCTCTCTCTAAATATATAGTGGTCATTTGTTTTAATTGTGGAGGAACATGGATTTTAGGGTATTTTACAGAGTGACTGGGATTTGTTTTATCAGGGATTTTTCAGTTTTCCAATAGGGAACACCAGAATTCCTGCTCAGGAGGCCAGTGGCAGGACCCTGCCAGCTCAGAGCTGGCACCTTGGACCCAGCTGGACATGGCTGACCTCCTGGCCAATTGGGGCCAGGAGGACATGCTTTGACAGTTCAAAGCAGGCCACCATACCCAGAACATCTTCTGGGAGATAGCTGCTCAGAAGGCCAGGCAGGGGGCACACATGGCAGTAGCGCCGTACAAAGGCCAACTTTGCAGCCACAGCCCACTGGCAGCTGGCCCAGAGAGGCAGATGACTCTACTGGCTGTGCAGTCCCCATCCAGGTCTGGCAGGTGCGCAGCAGGTCACAGCCAGGCAGCAGCCCCCACTGCCAGACTGCTGCAGTGGGTAGAGGGTGCAGGGAATACTCCGGGCTGCTTCAGCAGTCCAGCTGGCACAAGGGGTAGTGTCCCCAGGTACCAACTGGCTGGACCCCAGAAGCTCCTGAGAGTGAGTAGCCCTGAGCTACTTGACAGGACAGGTTTTTGTACTGCTGGGGCCAGGACAGGGCAGTTTTTTATACTGCTGGGGACAGCACAGATGCTGGCCCTGAGCTCTAGTTTCCGTTGGCTGCACCTCCAGGAGAAGCCAGGTAGGGTTATTTTGCCCCAAGTGGCACAATTCGCCCCACACCAAAGTGCATGTCTGGGCATGTGCACTGAGGTAAAAAGCCCTGACTCATATATGCACCGCTTCTATTTGAGCTGCTGCAAGATCACGTGCCTGCATGTGTGGATGCACCCCAGGAGTTGGTACTTAAAAAAAACAAACCCACCAGATACAATTGATTTTCAGGGTAACACAAAGCAAGCAAAACAACTATACATGGACTACTGATTTGGACAGAGGTATACACAATTTCAACCTTGCAACCCAGGGTTTGCATCTACACAAGTACTTTACTGTGTAGTTGAATGGTCAGCTTCGCAGTAAAGCATCACCATCTACATGTGTACCAGTACTATGGTGCAATAAATTAATTAACTCTGCTGTAAGACAGTATTGTTGGGGATAGTACTATCTTACACTGGAGTAATTCAGTGCAACAAAAATGCACATGTAGACAGTGACATGGACTGGCTGGGGTATGAGGGTGCTAAAGTGTCAGGGCTGCTTGCTGTCTAGCCACAAAGCTTCACACTTTCAGAACTCTGATGCCCCAGCTAGCCCCAATCCCTCCACCCACGGCATGGGGCTGACCCCCTGAACCTGCTGCCAGCCCAGGCCTGCTCTGCCCTGGCTTAAAGTGCTGCTGTGTACTCCAGCTCAAAATGCCCCAGAGTTTATTCTTTGCATTAAGTGCATGTGTAGATGCGCCCAGGGAGAGCAAAATGCTGTGGGAGGTGGAAATCCAAAAAAATACAATTTTAGTTTGAGTAGCAATTTTCATGCAAACTGTCCCAGAATGCATCAGAGTGAAATATAATTGTGGGGAGGGAGAGTGGGCAGGAAGGAAATGAGAGGAGGTAGAAGATTTGAGTGTTGTTTTCAATTCAATTTTGAAGCGGGAAGAAGCCAATGAGGCAGAAAAGCTCTGGTGAATCAATTTGCATCCTGCAAAGAGGGCGGAAAATCTTCGCCCTGACTGTAGAAGTTGCATGGGACTTATGAGGTACATTATCTTCTGC
>NW_005841921.1:384910-386376 GCF_000455745.1 Alligator sinensis
GAACCTGAGTGAATTAAAGCTGCAATTAAGTATAAAGCTGCTTCCTAGCAGTTTATATCAACCAGGTCCACTTTTCAAATTGTCACTAGTGCATCCTTTTTCCAGTAGCATGCTGAGTTTTCTGGATGGCTTATAGCCATTCCCAGTGTTGCTGGCTACTTGTGGACTGCAATCATTTGAAGACAAAGTACCACTTTGTGTATAGGTCTAATCCTGTTTAGGAGGTGGGGATAATACTAACCCTAGATAAAACTAAATCTTCCTCTCCTGATTCACCAAACCTTCCACTCAAATGTCTCAGTGCAACCATTCTATGTATGATCACCTTGGAAGCTACTTTAATGTGTGTACTTACAATTCCAGTCTGCACCATAGATTGTAATTGGTGGGTCAGTTTGGACAGTCTTGTTCCATGACTAATGCACATGAGAAACTTTAAAACAAAGTCAGTCTAAAAAACCACAGGCCTGTGTAATGTTCAACCCATGCCACCAGTTAATCCAAGCAGAACCTGATACTGCTGAACTGCCAGCTCCCCTGCCTATAGCTTAATTTTAGGGTTTCTCTCTCCATCCTGCTCTCCCTCAGAAAAAACTTGCGCTGATGTAGCTAAATAGATCTCCATAAACTACTCATGTGAATATGCTTAGACAGGTACTTAATTTAAGAATGATGTAAATAACTAAGCTAAATGTGTGTGTGTGATAATTTTTTAAAGAGCATGTATTGGCAGTTTGCAGTGACATCATTAAATTGATTTGTGCTAAGCATACAGCTGTGTATGTATGACCCTTCTGGGTTTTCTTGCCTCTCTTGTCTGACAGTAGCTTTTCCTAAAGCCTTGTGGTATCTCTCACTTGCTTCCAAAGCTGCTGTTGACATGGCTTGCTCTAAGCTACTTGTACCCCACTCTTTTTCAGATCTTTACCGTTAACAAGTCCATGTTACTCTCCAAACCTCTGGAGAGCTTCCTTGAGGAGAAGGGTAGGAATGATTGTCCTTTTCAGTGCCAGGTTGCCTAGCATAGAACCTAAATTTGCTTGGTTCTCCTACTGGTCTGATGGCTGACTTTTTATTGAAGGGGCTGGGCAAGAAACAGGAAGGGGCTGTTAGACAATGCCCATGAGTTGAATTTGAACAGGCTGCATTAGGAAGCTATGTTTGTGTGTTGTTTTCTGAAGGACTGTAGTGGAAGTGGTGTGTGTTTACCTTTATTGTTTGATGCCTGAAACCTATAGCACCTTACTAGTATCTGAGACTGAACTTTTGGGGGTGTTGGTTGTAGCCGCGTTAGTCTAAGGACACAGGCAGACAAGGTTCTTTGGATAAATGTGGTATCCTTTATTAGACAAACTAAATAGCTAGAAAAAATGTTCTTGGCAAGCTTTCAGGTACAAACACCCTTCTTCAGGCAGAGGGAGTGTCTGCAGTTGTACTGTGTTCTGATGGGATAAGCCAATATGCAG
>NW_005841921.1:386407-395774 GCF_000455745.1 Alligator sinensis
GCAAATGCCTGGCAGTGAGGTATCAGGTGGTGAGAAACTACCGTCTCTCCTCTCTCTCACCCCCTAGGATACCTCACTGCCACGCATTTGCATTTTCACTGACTTGTATTCCTGCATACTGGCTTCTAGCCCATCCAGGCAATACAATACAACTGTAGACTCTCCCTCTGCCTGAAGAAGGGTGTTTGAAGCCGAAAGCTTGCAAAGAACAATTTCTCCAGCTATTTAGTTGATCTAATAAAAGATATTACATTTAACCATGTCTGCCAGGAGACTGAAGTTGACTCTTCTGTCTGTGTTGCATGTACCTTGCACAACAAACGTAAGCAGCAGAAGTGGTAAAAATCAGGTCAGATGTTCAAGTTTTCCAGTTTTAGTCATCACAAGAAGTGTGGTGGGCTGGTCTCCAGAACTTCTATGCATCCACAACACCTGCAGTGCTTCTGAAAGTCAGGTCATAACATTTTAGGGCTTTAAATTATTATTTTTTTAAATCAGATTGTCTTTTTAATATTCTCCATAGACTGCTCACACTTCTTAACATTTCAGGTTAGCATGAATTCTCAAAGCTTGCTTCTGTACCTTTTTTGATTTCAGCCTCCAGAGTTCACTTCCAGAACCTGCTTTAAAAGGACATATTTTAAACTAGGATCTAGACATAAAACACATAATTCTAATACCTTGTTGCTTCAGAAAATTCCATTTTTCTTCTTTCTGATCATCAGTCAGCCTGATCTAAAGCTGGGTCTTGGCATTCACCTTCAGTTAATGACTTGGGAGACAGAGGTCCAAGCCAACTCCACTCATTAAACAAGCCTAGCCTGGCTAGTAGCATAGTCTGAAAAGGGTTGGATTGTGTGTGGATCCCTGAGATTCAATAAGTCCATTTGTACTGTATTAGCTTCATGTTTGCCTTTAGTCTTGAGGAAGTCTGCTTGCTTTACTTGCTTCTGTTGGAACCCACATAGCACCTTTCCAGCATCTATCCTTCCTCACTGAGGGTTATAGTCATCTACAGAGCATCTACAGTGCATTGATTCAGTCTGTTGATGACAAACTCAAGTGGCTTTTAGCAAAACAGCTGTATTTAATGCCTGGTTTTCTGTGATGCAGCTTGGATTTTTTTTCATACCTTGTTGTCATGTATGGGCTTTTTGTTTGGTTTTTATGCACATCATTTTGCTTGGAAAAGGTAAAATGAAAAGTCGCTGTCTGGATCTCATGCACTTATTCTCCTGCAGCGTTTGTGTGTGTGTGGGAAGAAAAGAAAACCACACCTAGGGTACAATAAATCAATCTAGTATGCAACTGGTTTCAGTGAAAATGTGTAGTCAAATTGTCCAGGCTGGGGGCTTGAATGGAGTACCTTAACCTGCTTTTCAGCATTTGAAACATTTTCTTTCTTTTTTTTTAAATTACTGAGCACCTCTGAAAATTAAGCCCAATATAAACACTTAACTATGGACTGTAGCCATTTTATTTTAGACATAATAGCTTGAAACTCTTGGTTTATGTTTATGTTACATATTTGTACTCAGTAGGTGTTTGTAAGACCCTCTGTTCTCTCTCCCCCTCTTGAAGCCTACAGGGTAGCATTCCATATTTAGTTTTACAAAGGGTCTTGCAATCTACTGGTGATATGTGCACCATGAAAGCAATTGGTTCTCTTTGCTTGCTATGGAGACAGCCTTCCTGGTTCCAAAATTAGAATCCTGTCCATTCCAAAGAAACTTCTATTGGTGCATTATTATTGCACATAGGCCTAGGGTCTTACAAAATGGTTCTGAGGCTTCATTCTACCCATTGCACAGAGGGCTTCCAGATAGCCTGCAAGGCAACACAGAGTGAGACATTAGCATTTTCAGAAAGAAAATAGCCCAGTGTTATCAAATGAACCTAGTGGGTGAGCTAGTAGAAGAGCCTTCCTCTAGGAGATGGGGGAATGGTGGTGCCATTTATTTCAGTGTGAACTGTCTCGGACGGCCGGAGCCGACTCGAGGTGATTTTAGAAATTACTCGTTCGCTGGGCGGGCTGGTGAATGGAGAGGCAGACAAAGCTTAATGGTTGCAAAAACTTTACTTACTCCGCTTGTAGCCACAACGCAGATGGTCCGGTCGTTTGAACAACTATGTGAGTTGCTCCAGCTGGCAAGGCTCAGGCCAGCTAATCCGTCCACAAATTAAGCCGGCAGGGAAAGGGTACGTCGAGGATTGCGCTCGGCGACGGGGATCAGTCTATCGATCAGCTCAGCCACAAGTCAGATCTCTTTAGAGGCACTCTGCAGCGTGCTCAAAGTTCTCCGACTTGGGTGGAAGTTGCACGAAATTTTAAACGGCTAGCAAGCCAATTACTAGCCGCCATGTAGGAATAATTTAGAACTGGCCAATAGCGGAACACACATTTGCATTTAAATGGTGGGAACTCTCTTGCACCGAGGTTTTTCTGTTGCAACAAAAACCTTTTGCTGTGCAAGAGGCTCTCATGTGGCGGGAAAATTCCATCGTGCCGAGGCACCAAAATCACTGGGTTGTGACATGAACCTGCAGCTCAACACTGCCACTTTTACAGGTAGATGGAAAGTTTTGATATCAGGCAGAATGGACTGTGCACAAAGTTTTGACAAATAATGATGGGTCCTGGTGTTTCCTGGGCAAAGAAATGAGGTATTCCAAAAACGAGGGCAACAGAGGTGAATAAATTGTGCCAGTTCTACTCCTGCTAGCTTTTGGGACATATGCTGGTGTCCCAATGATAGCCTTTCTTTGTTCCAGGCAGTTTGGCTAATTCTCTTGTTGGGCTTACCCCTCTTTTTTACTTAGTGGGAAACCAAGACCCATTCTTTCAGGACTGGATTAGTTGCTTCCTCCTACAAAATCCTGTGCTCTGTCTCCACAACATCGAGGAGACATTTACATTAAGAATAATGGATAATATGGCAGTCTTGACACTAATGCTGTGCTCTGAGAGTGTTGCAGCTATGGAAGCAATGTTCAGAGAAAGAAGAGCAAGAATTTGTCTGGCCTTGCAGCTCAGAATAAAGAGCCATCATGATAATGGGTGGATCTGAGGACTTGTCTTCAGTTTAAGCAGACTCAGCTGGATGTCATGAGGACAGGAGGATCTAAGTAGTTACGTGATGAGAAGTTCTAAGGTATGTACAACTATTTTTTTCTTTCATTAGAATAACAAACCCCTTCATTAGAAAGGATTTGCTGTGGTATCCAAGATAACTAATTTTCTTCTGCAGGTTGTTTTCTCTGTTCAAAAATACATGTATCATTTTTTCTTACTTCTTCCCACCACCCATCCACCCATACATACAAACCAAATTAATCCCAATAATTGGATAAGCATGTTGCTTTTAATTAACATGTAACTAATTTCCCAACTACCCAACTAATAACAACACTTTTCTGTACAGCTCATAAATACATACATATGGCACATTTACTACAGACCCTGAGTGGTGGTTTTCCAACTGACAAGGCTATGACATATTTCCACCCTCTCCAGAACTACTATATTTTTCAACAATTTTTTTTTGCTTGTGGAAATATATATGTGTATAAAGTCATATTCCCAGAAATTGCCAACCTATTACAGATCAACTTACAGATCTTCAGTGTCTACTGTAGCTGGTATTTCTCCCTGAAAATATGTTGTCATAAGGCTAAATTTTAACCTGGAACACATTGCTGCATATCTTTAATAGCAGTAGTGAATCAATGCCTTTAACAGCCTTTTTCACTCTCTGCATAGTTGAAGTGGGGATTGAGCTTTGGCTATGGCTAAATAGAAAAATAAAGGCTGGAATTCTGTGGAGTCTCACGTTTGAATTACGGTTGTGGCCTAGGTTCTGATTTAGAATGTGCTTAAAGTTCTGTTGACTTGAAATACTTGTGTAAGAGCTCTCCAAAATAAGGATGGGTTTAGCACATGCTTAAATGCCCTGCTCTCAGGACATTGTTGAGAGAAGAAGCTTCATAAAAATTGGGAAACAGTTTCAGCCAGCTGTGAATCCAGATCCATCATCTCCAAGATTAAAAGACCTTTCTGACCCTTTTTAAGTGATTCACTTCCTAATTGTGATGTCCAAGGAAGGTTTGTTTTAAGATTCACTGTTACTGGGGGGGAAATGTTTTAAGTGGAAAAAAGTTCATTCGATGTCAAATAAGCTGGTGATCTTCTCCAAAGTTTAAAATGTTTATACAAAAACAATAAACAGGACATAGGATACCATTTGATGGCAGAGTCTGGAGGTGAGGTGGTTTTTGGAGAGGGGGAGAGAGGGGGGTTGGGTTTGTTCTTTTGTAATGAGTTTTGAAAGGCTCTTATTTTGAAACCTTTTTATCTGAATAATAAAATTGTGTCTTCAGCAATGTGAAAAGGCCCAGCTGCTTCTTATAGTTGACTGCACTCAGTATAAAAATGCCGCAATCTATAAACTAGTGCACTATACTGATAATTTTCCTTCCAATTCAAAGGAGGGAGAGAAAGAAATGTGGTGCTCATGGGAGTCCTATATGTCATTCCTCTTAACAAATAGAGGTCGAACATGGAGCTGCATTGGCTGAGGATCTGGTCTGCAAAGGTGAGAGAGAGCGAGAGAGAGAGATAGAGAGAGAGAGATTGCCACTTTCAAATGATTTTTAGCTTCCATTGAATATAAATCAAGCTCATCAGCTTGCTAGGAACCTACCCAATTTGAGTCCTGATTCAGCAGCAGTTTAACAGGTGTGTAATTTGTATACGTCACTATAAGCAATGAGATATCAATATCTTAGGATGGAGCAATTGAAACTTCTTGTCCTTGTTTTTAAGGCTCATCTCAACTCTGCCCCTTCCTAATTACCTGGGGATCTTGGGTCACGTGACCAACTTACCTATATTCTGCTCTGCAAGTGACACCATCCTTAATTTCTTATTTGTCCCTTCTTTCTCCATGTTCCCCCTATAGGACTAGAGTCCTCTCTCTAATGTAATCCCTGAGGGGATTAAATGTTATTGCAGTTCTAACAAATCTAATTTTGTGATTATATGAATTACGTTAGGGAGAAAATCCTACTATGTATAGTATGTACAAACCAGGAAATCTGACAGGCTTCTGCAAAAACTTGCCCTTGTGTACTGGAAAAGTGCTAAAATACTCTATTTCTAAACCAAGTTTATTACATTGCAGTCTGCCTTGGTTCCTCCTTGCTTGAGCTTGGCTCACCATGTGCTTCTGTCATACTTTGTCTGTTTTATCAGGAAGTTGCAGCTTCTGTTATCATTTTAGTCTTCTTCTTCCATTGGAATGGCTTTTTCACTTGCTTCTTTTGGGTGCAGGAAAGCCGTGGGCTATGCAGCAAGTTCCACATAAGCCAGATCTCTGGTACTTTTAGACTGTGGACCACCATGAGATCTTTGTAAAAGCAGGGCTCAAATGTCTGCAAGTGTGGGGCAGCAGAGGGCTTCACAATGCCAAATGTCTTGAATCCTTCATGCAAAACAGGTTTGAGATTGATCCTCTGCAAGCACATGCCCAAAAAGACATCATCAATAGGAAAGAGCTCCACTTCTTTGCAAGCCTCAGAGAGCTTTTTCATGGTTTGGCTGGACAACAAGAATCCCCCTCCCCCTGCATAGGCTGGATACATGCCTAGCCCATACATTGTTTCTGGGATGTAGTATTTACTCTTTCTCATGCGGATGGGGTGTGCATTGTAAATTATGTCCCCAACAAAGAGGTCCTCTGTGGGGTCACGCCTCTCAAGGAAGTCAATGATGTTCTCCACATTGACAAAAACATCATTATCTCCCTTAAAAATAAAGTTCACATTTGAACAAAACTCATTGGCCCAGTTCAGGAAATGTATCTCTTTTAAAGTCAAATTGAAGAAGGTATCCATAAAATCCCAGAGTAAAATGTCCCGGTAGGTCTGACTCTCTTGATGGATGAGGGTCTCCCATGTAGCCAGTGCTGACTTATTTTTTGGTATTCCCAGAAGGAAAACTCGTTGAACCTGTGCCCCATGTACCAAACCTTCCCTGCCCCAGGTCTTACGGACAATTTCACGCCTGTCGAAGTCCTCAACCACTGATTTGATGGCAATAAGCAAAAAGGGACCTCCAGGCGTTCTTCTGCATTTTTTGGGCTGGTTAATGAGAAGTTTGAAGTTTCTTTTGTCCTTGTTGAGAAGGTAGCTCTTGAAGTCAAAGGTAGAATAAGTCAGTGGGAACACAGTGGTAGTTTGGGAATAATCATCCACCTCTGCCTTCTTTGTAATAATAATTCTGGGTCTGGCTACTATCACTTCCTCTTGAGAGTATCTCCCAGGGGCTTGGGGGTCTGGGAAGATTCTTTGTGTTGCTGAAGGTTTCTTGTGAGCTTGTTCCTTGTTACCTGCTAAACCTAAGTGTTCCAGCTGGGAATAGAGTAAAGAGCAAAGTGCTATAACAAGGAAAAGGGTACAGATTGCATCTCCTTTGAGCCGAACTTTCATTGTTTCCAGAGGGTTACCAGGAATGTTACAAGTTGGTTTTGAGCGGCCTTATGGCTATATCCATCTGCAAATAAACACATGGAGCATCAGTGAGAAACAGCATTCGGTTACATAATTAAGTAATCCCCATAAAACTCCTTGGAGAGAGCGCTATACAGCAAATTGGGGGCAGATTAAGGATTTGAACTCAGGAGGACCTGGCTTTCCAGTCCTGCACTCTGGCAATTTGGATCATGTTGCTCTTTGAGTGTGAGATACTCAACTCTTAAACTCATTCTACAAATCTCAAAAAATATGGTGCTTCTGGTGCCTAGAAAACCAAGGTGCACAAGCGCATTCTTAAAATAATGACCTGATAATGCTAGGTGATCTCTTTCTAATTCTTTTAGTGCTTTTCATGTCTTCAAAAGTAGGAGGTGGCTGAAGGCTGAACATTAAATGGCCAAGCGGATATGTGCACATAGTTTTGAGAGGACCCATAAATGAAGAACTATACAAGGCTATGGTGGGGGTTGTGTGCATGTAGAGTCATAGTTATATTGGGGTTACCATACATCTGAGTTTTCCCAGACATGTCCTCTTTTTGGGTCCTCTGATCTCCGTCTGGGCAGTTTTTAAAAATATGATCGAATGTCTGGGATTTTGCTCTGCTCCACTGATAGGACTTGGGGGAGGGCAATTGGAGGCAGGGTCACCACATGCATCTGTGGCTGGCATGCAGCCAGGCAGGGTGGTGGGAACAGCCTCAGCATCTGGATGCAGGTAAGTCTGTGGGGGTGGGGGGTTGGAGGGCCAGTCCTTGGGGACTGTCTGGGTGGGGGAGGTAGAGGGGATGGGTGTCTGAGGTGGGGACAGGTGTCTGCCGGTGCTGGGAGGTGATGTCTAGGCGCTTGGGCTGCGGCAGGGTACAGGGGCAGGGGAAGGCACCTGCCCTTCCAGCACGGGAAAGGGTGGGGGGGGGGCTTGTGTGGGGGGGAGTGGCTTTTGCAGGCTGTGGAGAGCTGCGTGGCCAGGCTAGTGGTACCAGGGGCCAGTGCCCGTGCTCACAGGAGCAGGGCACCCAGGAAATGCTGCCCGACAGTGGGGAGTGGGGGGTCATAGCCTGGTCTCCTGGCACTCCACAGGAGCCACAGCCTGGGGCAGGGATCTCCTCCTTCTCCCTGCAGGCATCCCCTCCTCCTCCTCCTCCCTGCAGCCCGGGCTGGAACCAGACTTGCTCTGCTATCACCTACAGGAGCTGGAGCCACTGCAGCTGCCGTGTTCTGGCCTGGTTGGGATAGGGGCAGCTGGAGGCTCCCTCTGGCAGGGCTGGGGGAAGCAGGGCGGGCTGCAGGTCTGGAGTGAGGGGTATTGGCAGGGCTGGGGGGGCTGTGGTGGGGAAAGAGGGGCACAGGGGAAATGGAGGGCTGTGGGCCAGGAGCATGGGGCTGTGGTGGGGAAAGAGAGGCACAGGAGAGATGGAGGGCTGTGGGCCAGGAGCAGGGAGCACTGGCAGCAGCAGGGGGCTGCGGGTTGTGAGTGGAGCATTAGCTTGGCCCGGGGGGGGGAGCAGGGGAACTGTGGTTTGGACGTGAGAGGTCTGCGGGTCAAGAGTGAGGGGCAGCAGGAGGGATGGGGATTGCAGGTTAGGAGTGAGGGGCACTGGCAGGGCTGGGGTCTGTGGGTTGGAAGTGAGGTGTCCCCCTTGTTGGTATCCTCTTTTTTGGAACTGGAAATATGGTATTCCTAGTTGTATGCAGAATCTAACTTTTGCGTGCCCATGATAGTAATTGCACATCTACTTTGAGTCCAGAGGGTGTGCTTCTGAAAATGCACATTTAGCTCAGATGTTTTCTTTATCATTTACTTAATGGGTGGAGGGTTTTAATAGTTATTTTTTGTAATGCCTAATGGTCATACTGTTGTTTAGAAATTAGAGAGCTGCCAAAATCAATAAGACGAGTGGTCCATTTTCCCTTTGTCCAATCACTGATACATGGTAAATAAACCGATACATGGTAAATAAACAGCCCTGTGTTCCTTCGGCCACAGAGGGAGATGATCCTGATGCAGGGAAAAAGGGGGAAAGGGGCCAAGAGGCTTCCTTGGCTGACCAGAGAAATCCAGAGCAGTCTACAGGCTAAAAGGAGGGCATATAAAAAGTTAGATGGGCCACAGCTACCATGATGCTGAGGATGGCATCCCAAGTTTGTGTGTGTGTGTGTGTGTGTGTGTGTGTGTGTGTGTGTGTGTGTGTGTGTGTGTGTGTGAGCATGCGTGCACATACACATCTGTCCTGGGGGTCAGGGGGAACTGTATTTCAGACTTCACCTGATTTACAGCTGGGTTTTTTCCTCCCACCCATAAAGAGCAATCCCCAGACCTTTCAGTGTCACAGCACTGTTTTATGTATGGAGCTATTTCTATTTAACCTAATATTTGTGCCTAAATGATATGATCCTGGTACTCCAACTGGAGACAGAGCAAGAATGCAGAACTGGTTAAGAATCAACTAAGCACTGCTGTTTACTGAAGTTGCAAACAGGTGAAATTGTAACATACTTAGTTACCTCTGATATGTAATCAAGGTCTCAATATGACCCACGTGCCTTTTGTAGCATCTCAAACCCCTTTGCAACGCTGCAAGAGGCACGTGCAGAAATGAGAAAATGTTCTCTGCACTGCAAATTTGCAGCACAGGGGCAAAATTAGACCCCTGGATATCTACGGGGTCAAAAAACCCTGCAGAGAAAAAAAGGGGGGCAGGACATGGTTCCAGACTGTACCCTGAGGCAACCAGAGGCTGGGTCCTCCACAGAGATGCTCTGGCTGCCAGAGTGTCTCTATGGTTAGCCCTTGCCCTGGTGCTGAAGCACACTGCCTGCCTGTACAGGGCAGGCAG
>NW_005841921.1:396170-396780 GCF_000455745.1 Alligator sinensis
GGGTGGGGCTGCAGGAGCAAGTGGGGGATGGGACCAGGTGGGGCAGCAATCCAGGGGGCTGGTGGAACTATAGCCCCTGTGCGGAGGGAGGGCTGAAGCCCCTGTGGGAGGCAGCAAAACATATTCATGTATTTATGAAACATGTATTTAGAATTCACTTTATTGTTATGATAGAGACACCGGTAGTCTTCAAAATTGCTTTAACACTATAGATATATCAATAAAACATTGCCCAACTGATCACTGTCTCTCTGTCTCTCTCTAGTGCTCTTTTGTTTTAAGTGTGCAGCGACATGGATTTTGGGGTGTTATACAGAGTGACTTTGGGATTTTTTTATCAGGGTTTTTTTCAGTTTTCAAATAGGGAACACAAGAATTCCTGCTCAGGAGGCCAGTGGCAGAACCCTGCCAGCTCAGAGTTGGCATCTTGGACCCAGCTGAAGGTGGCTGACCTCCTGGCCAACTGGGGCCAGAAGGACATGATTTGACAGTTCAAAGCAGGCCACCACGCCTGGAAGGTGTTGGCTGGGCAGGGGCACACATGGCAATAGTGCTGCACAAAGGCCAACCCTGTAGCCACAGCCCACTGGCAGCGGGCCCCGCGAGGCAG
>NW_005841921.1:396825-398008 GCF_000455745.1 Alligator sinensis
GTCTGGCGGGTGCGCAGCGGGTCACAGCCAGACAGCAGCCCCCACTACCAGACTGCTGCAGTGGGTAGAGGGTACAGGGAATGCTCAGGGCTGCTTCAGCAGTCCAGCTGGCACAAGGGGTAGTATCCCCAGGTACGAATTGGCTGGGCCGCAGAAGCTCCTGAGAGTGAGTAGCCCTGAGCTACTTGACAGGACAGGTTTTTGTACTGCTGGGGCCAGGACAGGGCAGCTTTTAATACTGCTGGGGACAGCACAAGTGCTGGCCCCGGGTTCCAGCTCCCCCTGGCTGCAGTTCTGGGAGGAGCCAGGCAGGGTTATTTTGCCCCAAGTAGCACAATTTGCTCCACAATCCCTGCCCCCCCAGTCCAGCATCCCCATAGTTTTAAAAAAACAAAACCCCAGCACTTACCGGCAGTTCAGCTGCCGTCTGTCTCACTGGGGCCCCGCCTGTACAGTGCGGGGCAGAGGGACAGCCCCAGCAGCCCCAGACTGGGCCCTCCTGCCCCCTGCTGCCCTGTGCTGCCCAGGGGGACTCTGTCAGGAGGCCCTGGAGCCCCCCTAGCCCTGCTTTTAGAGTAAGTAGAGGCTTTTTTCTCTGGTTTTTTTCTTCTTTTTTTCCTTTAAAGTGATGGTGCCTGGGGCTGGGGGAGTGGGGGTGGGGCAGCCATCTGGGGGGCTGCAGCAGCTGGGAGGGGATGGGACCAGGTGAGGCAACAATTGGGGGGGTTGAGGTGGGGCATATGGACAATGCAGGGGCGTGGTAGCCTCTGCAGGGACCATTTGTCCCCTGTTGGGGGGCCGTAGCCCCTGTTGGGGGGCCGTAGCCTTTGTGGGGGGGCTGAATCCCCTGTTGGGGAGCCGTAACCCCTATGTGGAGGCCATAGGCCCTGTGGGAGAGCAGCAAAATATATATTCATGTATTCATGAATTCATGAAAAATGTATTTAGAGTTCACTTTATTATTATGATAAGAGACATGCTTTAACACTAGATATATCAATAAAACGTCCAACTGATCACTGTTTCTCTCTCTCTCTCTCTTTATAGTGGTCTTTTGTTTTACTTGTGGAGGAACATGGATTTTGTGGTACTTTACGGAGTGACTTTGGGATTTTTTTATCAGGGATTTTTCAGTTTTCCAATAGGGAACACCAGAATTCCTGCTAGGGAGGCCAGTGGCAGG
>NW_005841921.1:398174-426654 GCF_000455745.1 Alligator sinensis
CCCAGAGGACAACCCTGCAATCACAGCCCACTGGCAGCTGGCCCAGAGGGGCAGATGCCTCTACTGGCTGTGCAGTCCCCCATCCAGTAGGGCTGTGCGAGGCTTCGGACCGTGCTGCAGATCTGGAGAAGCTTCAGACACTTCAGCGTCTGAAGCAGCATGTCCGGATCAAAGTGCTGGCTTTGCTAGGCTTTCCAAAGTGGTTTGGAGCTTCCGAAGTGCTTTGGAAAAGCTTTGGAGCCTCTTTGGAGATCCGGCCATAGGATATAATGGGAAATCAATTAAATAGCTATAACATTGTTGTTTTTTGTCTGATTTGGATGAAATTTGTAGGACTGGTAGCCTCTGCTGAGAGCATGAAGTCTGCCAAGTTTCAAGAAGATCAGCGCAGGGGTTCGGAGGGAACTGCACCCCAAATTCTTGAAAGAAAACTCATATCACATCTATGTGTTACACCACAGGATGGTGAAAACTGCAGGGGTGGTAGCCCCTGGTGAGGCCACAAATCCTGCCAAGTTTCAAGGAGATAGGCACAGGGGTTTCAGGGGAACTGCACCTCAAGCTGCTGACAGGCAAAACTTGTGACACAGATGACCCTGTGTGTGTTAAGGAGCAGCGAGCTGAAAACTGCAGGGGTGGTAGCTGCTGCTGAGGCCACAGTCTGCCACGTTTCAAGGAGATAAGATAAGGTTTGGGGGGAACTGCACCTCAAGCTGCAGACAAGCAAAACTCGTGACACAGGTGACACTGTGTGTGTTCTTGAAACGGCAGGCTTTGTGGCCTCACCAGGGGCCACCACCCCTGCAGTTTTCAGCTCGCTGCTCCTTAACACACACAGGGTCATCTGTGTCACAAGTTTTGCCTGTCAGCAGCTTGAGGTGCAGTTCCCCCCAAACCTTATCTTATCTCCTTGAAACTTGGCAGGCTTCATGCTCTCAGCAGAGGCTACCACCCCTGCATGTTTCACCCAAAACAGACAAAGAACAACAAAGTTATAGATATTTCATTGATTCCCCATTATACCCTATGGCTGGATCTGCGAGGTTGTACTGAAGCTTCTGGGCTGCTTTGGCCGGATCAAAGCGGAAACCTGGTCCGGAGCTCCGGATCAGATCCCTGGCATGCAAAGCAGCTGGATCCAAAGCCGGATTGAATAGCTGCCTACTCGCACAGGCCTACCCTCCAGGTCTGGCAGGTGCGCAGCAGGTCACAGCCAGGCAGCAGCCCCCCACTGCCAGACTGCTGCAGTGGGTAGAGGGTTCAGGGAATGCTCAGGGCTGCTTCAGCAGTCCAGCTGGCACAAAAGGACAATGCAAGCCAGCTGGCTTCCGGGGACAATGTCAACCCCATGCAAGCCTATGGGGAATTTTGGGCACCAGGTCAGTATCCCCAGGCACCAGTTGGCTGGGCCCCAGAAGCTCGAGAGCTAGTTGACCATGAGCTACTTGACAGGGCAGCTTTTTATACTGCCGAGGACAGCACAGGTACTGGCCCTGGGCTCTAGCTTCCCCTGGCTCCAGATCGAGGAGGAGCCAGGCAGGGTTATTTTGCCCCAAGTGGCACAATTTGCTCCAACAACAAAGTGCATGTCCAAGCACGTGCACTGAGGCAAAAAGCCCTGGCTCAAATTTGCACCACCTCTATTTTGAGCTGCTGCAAGTGCATGTGTTTGCATGTGTGGACATGCCCATAGAGTGAATCTGGTGCTACTGCAGCTACAAACTGTTATTGGTAGCTAAGCTGGTTAAGCTAATGTCTGCCTCCAGCTTCAGTGTACACAAACCCCAAGTGACAGAGCTACAGGTACAGAGGGGGAATGCAGTCTCATCTACTCTAGGTTTTACCCTTAGTGTTAAATTCCCTTGAACAGAAAATAGAGGGCCAAAGTTCGGGATACAGGGAGGGAGTCACTGAGGGAGTTCAGTACAATAAAAGAGAAGATAGGAAAAATGATCAAACTGTTTGTCTCAGGACGGCTGAGATTTGGACAGGGAAGTGAATAGTAGAGACAAGGGAAATCACAGGGGAGGCTTCATTTTGTCACCCCCAGGTACCCACTGGAACCTATCTTCTGAGCCACCGAGCCTTAGATTGTAGTGGAGGTGCAGGACTCATCCTCTCTCTAGGCATACACCAAAGCCCTGCTGCCCCTCCAGTTGCTTCTTGCTTACAGAAGAAGGCACGGCTGATCAGAGGGAGTTACTGGACCCCCCAGTGTGCGGTAAAAGCACAGACATACCTCTGCTGCAGAGGTAGAAGTGGCATCCCATGCTCCGCCTAAGAATATCACACCAGCCTAACTACAGCTGTACAGAGTGGGCAGGAAGGTCCTAGGACAGTGTTCCGAGTTGAGCCAGCCCATGTGGTGCCTTGCAGCCACCTTGCAGGATATAAGGCCACACAGGGCAGTCATTCAGGTGCACTGCAGGTTCCCTTGGGAGATGAAATATTGGTAGCTTGTATGAGTTACCTGACTGATACAGCTGTTCTGGTTCAACACTGGCTGCTCTCACTGTCTTCACTTTTCATGCCAGGCTCTCAGATGAGGAAACAGAAAATGCAGCCCTGATGCATATTGTATGTGTTTATGCAGGAGCAAGCTAACCCTGGGGCCCCAGCAGACCAAAAAGTCAGCTGCTCAGTGTGACAATCATCTCACAGACCTAGCTCTGTTCTCAAAAAGTCCATCTCAAAGAGCCAGCTTTGTTTGTTTGGTGGGTCCTAGACTCTTGGTGCATCTGTAAACAGAGCATACGGTGTTTTGCAGCACCTTTAAACTGGGAGAGAATCTAACCTTGTTGTTTCTGGTGGCATCACAATAAGAACTGCCAGGAACACATCTGCTGGTTAGTCTCATTCCACTTCAGCAACAGCAAACATGAGTCCAGCCCTCCAGGACAAAGGAGTAGAAGAAAGCAACTCTTATTCTTAAAGAACAGGAAATGCCAATATGAAGAATTGAAACAAGCAAGTTAATAAACATTTCTCTCCAAATCCAGATGTGCAGCTGAGTTTTACTCTGCCATGACTGTACTCCAGATGTACACCTTAGTTGGACTCATTCTGAGTTTGATGTTCTGCTTGCACACAGTGCTAACACAGTGTCTGAGGCCTCCCTGAATTCTAGGTGCATAAAGGCTGATTAGGCAACACTCTCAATAGGCAACTATATCACGATGCCTGACATTAAAATAACACCAGCAATTGTCTCATGTCCCTTCCAGTCTACACTGCATGGTTCTGTTCTAGAATTTCTGTTTAATCATTCAATTATATGGAGTGCAAGTTAACTTTGGACGTGACCCTTGTGTTCCAAACTTGCTCTGCCACTGACTATCAGAGTGACCTTGGGCAAGTCACCTCTCATTGTGCTTCACTTCCTTACCTAGAAAATGGGGAGAATGGTAATTATCTTTCTTATAAAATGCTACAAGATGTACAATACTGGTTGGCATTGTTTATATCTACTGTCATCTATGCTTTGGAAAGGGAAGTTCAAGGCTTTTGTCTTTTCCCAATGAAGCTGGTTGCAGAAGGTTCTGTAGCCTGCTGTAAAGCACAATTCCATTACTCTAGCCATTTGTTTTCAAAGGCAGAGCATCAGGCAAAAAGAGAAAGCAGTTTTTCCCCTTCCAGGTGCATTAGGTCCTCGTTACACAAAACTACTGTGGGCCAGGGATCCTGATACAGGAACGCCCTATACTGCTCTGGATACAATGCTCTTTAAAAAAAAACTCCCTTGCAAATAAATGATAACAGAAGCAGCCGTAGATTAATTCTGTAACCCAGTGATGCCAAGTTTTTTGGTCCTGCCAGTCAGATGAGTGGCACAAGACTGGTCTTCAGGCCAGATCCTGTGTGGGGTTGGTGCATGGGTTGTGCCCTAAGTACCTGGATCCAGCCTTGCACTGGCCCAGTCACAGGCAGCCAGATCTGGCAATGTGCTGGCTCAGCCCCATGCACAGGCATAATCTAGCATGGAGAGCCATGTTATCCAGCCCACAAGGCTTGCAACCAGTCTAGAAATTTGGCAGCTGATGGACAGCAATTAAAACAGCCTCTACTCCGCCACTGCCAATTTTTTGGACCTGTTGCAAGCCCTGTGAGCTGGATAACATGGCTGCATAGGCCCATGGGCCAAGGTTTGAGCATCCCTCTGGTGTAACCAGAAACTAGAGATTTCTTTAGAAAATAATCAGGGAGTTCTTCTCAGGATATCGTGTCTAGCCTGAAAAGGGTGAAGTTTCTAAGTCCTGCTAATGTGTGTGTAAGTAGAGTCCAGTGAGACACAACAGCTTCACTTGACCCATTCCCTCAGGAATTCCAGCAGAAAGAAGCCCACATGAAGCCTTAAAATCCCAGTATCCTGTGCAAGCTCCTTCTGTGCCTTCCCATCCATTACTTCACCCACCTCACAAGAGATTTCTGGAGCCATGTTCTCACAGCTTAAATCCAGATCTGAAAATTACCCCCTAATTCTCAACCTCTGGATGAAACACCCAGTGGGAGAAACCACTTGATATACCCACTTAAGACATGGAAGACCAGGGCAATCCAGGTTAATGACTATTACAGAGGAGGTGATATGTAGAGCTGTGCTTCAGGACCTCCTTTTTCCCCGATGGTGCTATTGCATGGCACTTTTGTTGGATACCACATACTCCGTGATCCATCTCATCTGTTGCTCTAACACAGTAGACCTTGCAACCATGAAAGACTTGGATGTCCCCAACTGCTGGGTATAGTTTTGTACATTTACTGGAAAAGGGTGATGACATCTGACAGGCAATAAGGCCCTAAGGGACTTAAACAGCTGGCTAATTTTAAATTGAAGAGTATTTTCCTATAGCAAACCTATACCCCAAAAAGCAGAGCCTCTCAGCTGTTCTCTGTGCTAGAAGGTAGAGAGGAGAGAACAGTTGTGTTAGCATGTTTGCCAGTGGGCTTGTACACAGCACGTGGCAAAACCCTCATCCCCTATGGTAATGGTGTCTGCCTGGCTGTATGCCACCTGTTTTGGCATTCAGTTCCTCAGCCTCATGCATTTGTTAGCACAGGCTCTGTTTACTCTGGTGGCTCCTTGGGTATCGGTTATGAGCTCATGTTATAGTAGTTTCATCTAAACCAGAGGTGTCCAACCTTTTTGAATGTGGGGCCAGATCATGAACTTTTTATCAACCAGTGGGCCGGCGAGCCATATTCAAACACCCTCTGTCCTGGGCCAGAGAGACTTAGACCAGTATTTCATGATGTGGCTCTTGGATAAATGTCAACTTATACAGTACAGGTTTCCCTCACTAACCATGGGGGTTAGGTTCCTGAAAGTTCCCATGGGTGGCAAAACTGTGGTTGGCAAAACCAGCAGGGCTGGGGGAGCAGGGGTTGTGGCTGGGGTGTGAGGGGCACCAGCAAGGCTATGTGAGGTGGGAAGTGAGAGGCACAAGCAGGCCAGGGGAGCCATGGGGGGGTATTTTCTGACTGTACCCCCACCCCTTCTCTGAAGCGTGGATACCCAAAACCGTGTTTGGCGAGGGAAACCTGTATTTGCATTAAGTGTGAGATTTGGGGGTCTGCAGCTCTGTAAAAGTTCCTTTCAGAGGCTAGTCTTTTTGGTTTAAAACCCCAGGTGACTAGATTCTCATTCCACCAACACGAAGTCCTCTCTTTCCTCCTCCCAAAAAGTCTAACCAGCAATTAAAAGAATCAAAGAAAAATGGAACTGGAAAGACCTCATGAGATTACCCAAGAGTGGGTGAATCGCTTCCTGTGAATACCATATGACACTCCTATTAGTAGCTCCCAGAATGCTATAAACTTTTGCAATAATATTACATTATTTACTCATATGCAGCTCATAATCACTATCATCCTCAGGCATGTTTCAGCATTTCTATAGCTTTGCCAGTCATTCCCCATTTTGTATTTGTGCGTTTGATTGTTCTTTCCCAAGTGTAGTATGTTGCACTTATCCTTACTGAACATCATCCCCTTAATTTCACACCATTTTCCCAATTTTTTCAAGGCCACTTGAATCCTAAATCTGTTCTCCAAAGCACCCAGGTTCACATCATCCACAGATTTTCTAAGTATACTCTTAGTTTCACCCTTCAAGTATGGATGAAGACACTGAACATTACTAGACCTAGGTCCAACCCCATGGGAATCCCACTTGATATCTCCTTTCATTTTGACACTGAACCAAAGATGGTGGCTCCTTGGGTATCGGTTATGAGCTCATGTTATAGTAGTTTCATCTAAACCAGAGGTGTCCAACCTTTTTGAATGTGGGGCCAGATCATGAACTTTTTATCAACCAGTGGGCCGGCGAGCCATATTCAAACACCCTCTGTCCTGGGCCAGAGAGACTTAGACCAGTATTTCATGATGTGGCTCTTGGATAAATGTCAACTTATACAGTACAGGTTTCCCTCACTAACCATGGGGGTTAGGTTCCTGAAAGTTCCCATGGGTGGCAAAACTGTGGTTGGCAAAACCAGCAGGGCTGGGGGAGCAGGGGTTGTGGCTGGGGTGTGAGGGGCACCAGCAAGGCTATGTGAGGTGGGAAGTGAGAGGCACAAGCAGGCCAGGGGAGCCATGGGGGGGTATTTTCTGACTGTACCCCCACCCCTTCTCTGAAGCGTGGATACCCAAAACCGTGTTTGGCGAGGGAAACCTGTATTTGCATTAAGTGTGAGATTTGGGGGTCTGCAGCTCTGTAAAAGTTCCTTTCAGAGGCTAGTCTTTTTGGTTTAAAACCCCAGGTGACTAGATTCAAGGAAGCCAGCCAGGTGGGCACCAGCCAGCAGAAGTAGCAGTGGAGCCAAGTGCCACTTGGGACTGACCGGTGCAGGCAAGGGAAAATGCAGCTGAGCCCCTGCTGCTCCAGCCAGGCTCGTTCCGTCCTGAGCGGCACACGGCTCCGCCGCCGCCTCAGCTGGGTCAGCACTGGCCAGGAAAAGCGGCATGCAGCTTAAGTCGGCTTCCCACAAACTGCTGGGGACGGGAAGAGGCCGGCCGGGTCTGCACTGGCCAGCAGAAGCGGCGGCTGAACTGTGTGCTGCTCGGGACGGGATGGGACGGGACGGGACGGGACGAGCCTGGCCGGAGCAGCAGGGGCTCAGCTGCATTTTCCCCTGCCTTCACCTGTCGGTCCTGAGTGACACATGGCTCTGCCGCTGTTTCTGCTGGCTGGTGCTGATGTGGCTGGCCTCCTCCCGCCCAGGTCAACACCAGTCAGCAGAGGCAGCGGCAGAGCCGCGTGCCGCTCGGGACTGACCGATGCAGGTAGGGGAAAAGTGCAGCTGAACCCCTGCTGCTGCGGCCGGGCTCATCCTGTCCTGAGAGACACATGGCTACTCCTCTTCCTACACACACCGTGTTGGCAACGTCAAGCTGACGCAGTGCGTGTGGGAACCTTGTCCCTTTCCGAGCCCTTCAGCAGCCATTAGGAAGCTGCTGAGAGGTTGCGGAAGGGACAAGGGGTGGGAATGAAAGTAAACTGTTTACTTTCGTTTCCCGTCGCAGCACCGCGGGCCTCAGAAAATGCCTTGGAGGGCTGCATGGCGGCCCGCGGGCCATATGTTGGACAAGCCTGATCTAGACTGTATCTCCTTTAGCTTACTTACAAGAATGTCATGGAACACATTATCAAAAGCCTAACCTAAAGTTGAGGTATGCCATAGCTACTTCTTTCCACCCCACTTTGCAAAGCCTGTTAACAGTCATAGAAGAGAATCTGATTGGTTTGGCATAGCTTGGCAAATCCATGATGGATATTAATAATCATCTTTATATTTTCTAGTTGCTTACAATCAATTGTTTGATGATACAGAATCAGAAAATTGGTCTAGAAAGGACCTTGGGAAGTCGTCTACTCTACAAATACAGAAATATAAGGCCGGAAGGGACCTCAGGAGGTCATATAGTCCAACCTCTATTTTAGGTAGTATCATCCCTGTCTAAATCATATCATCGAAGTGCTTGTCTAACCTGGTCAGTTACTCCAGTATCTTTCCAAGTATCAAAGTTAGACTGACTGATCTGTAATTCTTTGTGTCCTCTTTTTTCCTTTTTTTAAAGATGAGTACTATACTTTCCAGTTTTCTGGGACCTTAATTTACCTCCATGAGCATTCAAAGATAATAGCCCAATGATGGCCTCAACACACCTACAGGCTTGGCAGCACCAAACTGACTAGCACCACGAATGAAAGGGACCTGAAAGGGACCTGTAATAATAGACCACAGTATGAATATTTGCTGGCAGTGCAATGCTGTAGCCAGTAGAGCAAATAATACTCTGGCATGCATCTCCAGCAAAACCAAGGAGGTGATTCTTCTGCTCCACTCAGCACTGGTGCCTGCAGCTGGAGTACTGCATCCAGTTCTGGGCACTGCACTTTAACAAGGACATGAACAAGTTTGAGAGAGTCCAAAGAAGAGCCACCCGTATGATCAGAGTCTTAAAAGGCAAGCTATATGAGGAAAGACTGAGGGATCTGGGACTCCTCAGCCTGAGGAAAAGAAGTTTGAGAGGGGACCAGGTAGTAGCTTACTGCTACACTAGGGGAGTACATCAAGGGCTTGATGAGCGACTGTTCACCAGGGCACCCGAGGGGAAAGCCAGTAGTAATGGCTAGAAGATCAATTCAGGCTCAACATTGAGAAAAACTTCTTCAGAGTCAGGGTGTCCAGACTGTGGAATAAGCTCCTCCCTCCAGAGGTGGTGCAATCACCTACCCTGGAAATCTTCAAGAGGAGACTAGACAGTCACCTTGCTGGGGTCACCTGACTCCCAGTTATCTTTCCTGCTTGGTGCAGGGGGCTGGACCCAATGATCTTCTGAGGTCCCTTCCAGCTTTACTGATTCAACTGAGGGAAGATAGGAAACCTATATTTACCAGCAGTCCCCCACAGGGGGGCTTTTCTTTACAGCACATTTCAGAAGTCTCTATACCTATTTATCTACATATCCAAACAACCCCCACTTCCCTACTCCTTAGACTAGAGCAGTGATTCTCAACCAGGATGCCGGGGCACTCTGCAGTGCCTTGAAATTCATTCAATGGTGCTGCAGGATGCCACACAATATTAGCACTGTTAGGTGTGCAAACACAATTCACAAGATAAATCCAGAGTTTTCAAATAGGAATCTATAATGTTAAAAACATTCTGACCTGTTGTGGATTTTCTGAGTTATTTGCAACAGAAGAATTGCTCTGAATTTTTCTTTAGTCAAAAAAAGAATGAAAACGAAGAGATGGAATTTCCTGAGGGGTGCTTTGAGTCTGTCAAGGGTTGTCTTGAGTCTAAAATGGTTGAGAACTACTGCCTTAGAGAGAAACTCAAGGTTCCATAATCCTATCAGGAAATACACAGGTTGCATTCCCGTTGGACCTGGTAGACAGACTCTTCATATTCCCTCTCCCATTGTAATCCTACTCTGGGCAAAGGATTAAGGCTTTGTTGAAAGAGCAGCCTGGCAAGAAAGGGAAGGGTAGGTAAGGGGGAAGGGGTGCAGGGGGCGCTGAGAGGAGAAGTATATACTGGCTGCAATAAGAACAGCAGAATAAGAGAGAAAACAATCCTTCTGAAAGCAGGATGTTGCTCAAACCCTTGCCCACATAAGGTGTGTATACATTGCAGACAAAGGAGTGGTTGCAGCTCTGGCAGCCATAACAAACTTGGCTTTAAACTAGTTAGGTCAGATACTACTAGGAGTAAAGCTATATGGCAGCATGGATTTCAATATGGGTTGCAAAACCTATCTGAGAAGCTGAGTAAAAACCTCAACTGTTTAATTTCTACCTTAGGTATGTCTATGTGAGCTGCTATATGTTAGTCTCCTTATTGGAGCTGCATAGTACACCCATTTTTTATAGTTATTCCTCTTTCTGATTAGATTTAGGCCTTGTCTCCACTATAAAGCTGCACTGGTTTAACTGGTGTAATTTAAATTTGTTGTTAAGCCACTGTATACCTGTGTGGCCACTCCCTTGGATTAAAGAGCAACTTGTTTGGGCTTCTGTTGCTTTAGATAAATAGAAAATAGGATTCAAAACTGAAATAAGTCTGTCTTATGCTGAATTAAGACTGTCCATAAACAGCTTTTGCACTGGTTTAATATCATACACTTACAGTTACAATTTTAGTGCAAATTTCCATGTATACAGAATTTCAGACAATATCCATATTTGACTTCTTCAGAGAGCCTCTGAGGCATCCTGTTGGTTTTCAATACAATTTTAATTCTGATGCATGTACCTGAAAACTTTACTTAAAAAAAAATCAGAGTCATAATAAGTTCTAACTGTTCAAGATTGTGAATGCAAAAATGGTCTCATCTGCAAGCACACCAGCATCTATCCAATGGAAATTATGGCAACTATAAAGTTTCTAAAGCATTTAGAAAAATACCATTGTAATTTTTAAAGAAAAAGAAATCCGCTACATTTGTGGTCTTGAGTCTTACATGTCAGGTTTCAGCCTTGACTCTTTTTTCAGACAAAGTCACAAACCTCATCAAAGTTTATAGTATAAATGGATATGGTGCCATGTGGGCTTCTCTAAGTGCATGGAAAAGGGGTATCTCATAAGGAGGTTTAATTTGAAGATCTAAAATTACAAAGCAAAGCTGAGTGGTTTGATCTTGATCTAACTATGGACAAAATGCTTTGAAACGGAGAGAGGCCCTTGGGAAGCTATGAAATAAAGCATAAAGCCTTAGAAAATGAAGTAACAAATGCAAGCAGTAAACTGATTTACCAAAAAAAGTGCTTTGTTAAGACTCTTAGAAGTTTCCAAATCTATAAACAAACTGAAATTTTCCTGTAAGATTTGATTAGCTGAACATCTTACAGAGCTTTCCAACAAGTCTGGGAGCTGATCCAAAGCCCACTGAACTTAATTCAAGCATTCCTTGTTTATTTTGAGTGGGCTTTGATGAATTCCATGCTGAAAGACTGTGAGTTTTCCAAAGCAGGGATTGTCTTTGTTATGTTTTGTACAGCACCTAGCACCAAGAGAAACTGGCCATTGCTGAGGCTCTTAGAAGCTACTGAATTATAAATATTAGAATCAAAGAAATATAAGGTTGGAAAAGACCTCAGGAGATCAGATAGCCCAATCCTCTGCTCAAGGCAGGATCATTCCTCTGTATAAACCATCCCAGACAAATGTACTAACCTGCAGCAGTAACAGAGGATTTCATAGTATCTCTAAGTGAAAAGTGCTTACAGTTAGACATTCTTCTTAATATCTAACCTAAATCTCCTTGTTTTAATTTAAGCCCATTGGGTGCGTCTACACATGCTTCTTTTAAGCAGACTTAGCCTAAAATCGTAATTTTTAAGGTGCATTAAGGGTGCATGTCTGCATGTGTGCCCCCTTACTGCACCTTTAAAACGGTGAGTTAACGCTATGTGAGCCTAAATTTAATACCTGCATAAAGCAGGAATTAAATTTAGGCGTGAATTGCTAAGTTGCATTAGTGCATGTGTAGATGCACTAATGCATATTAACATGGTGTGCATCAATGGACACATACCACATTAAGTTGCATTAGCAAGACTGTACATGCGCTAATGCGACTTAGTTACTTGGGTATTTTTACAAATGCATGCATCACAGCACTGGGTGCTTTGAAAAGCGCCTGGTGCTGTGATGCATGCAGTTGTATAAGTGACAAAATGCATGTCAGCACTGAGAAAATGGTGGCAGCGTGCTTTGAGCTTTAGTTCAAAAGTGCACCGCTGCCATTTTCTGCATGCTGATGTGCAGTTCACTGCTTATACAACTGTATGCAGCACAGTGCAGTTTGCCTCAGCTTGCATGCAGAGCAGACTCAATTAATCAAGTCTGCTCCAAAGCGGCAGATCTCCGGCGCGTCACTGGAAAAAAAGTCTGTGTATAAATACACTTTGAACCTAACTTTAATGTACCTTAATGCACATTAGCGCGTCCATGTGTAGACACACACCTAAATAGCCTTAATGCGCTTTAAACAAAGGTGCATTAAGTTTAGGCACACGTAAATACATGTGTATACATGCCCATTATTTCTTGTCCTATCCCCTTTATGCACTGTGAACAATTGATCACCATCCTCTTTATAACAACCCGTATGGAAGTTAGCAAAGGCCCTGCTCAGCTTTTTTATCTTCCAGCATTTCCTTACATCATGTTTTATAGGCAATTAATCGTAAATAATGATTATTTCTCTAATTCTAGTATTGTGTGCTACTGTTGTACATACACTATGGTGCAAAAAACCAGTTTGCATCAAGCCAGCAGCTTTTGAGCCTTCAGCCAACACAGGAATGTGGTTTGTCCAGAATGATGCTTCTGCATGGATCTGGACCTTAAAATGTCTGATCATCTCTATTTATATTTATATTTGTCCTTTGGTAGCCTATAGAGGCCTAGAGGTTACAAAACCCCTTCACAGGCTAGGACATATTAACAATTAAATCCGTATTATAACAGGACAAGACAGGATACATTTCTTTTTAATTTTCTATTTGCAAAGATTCTTAGGAGTATGATTTCACTCCTTTCCAAGCTGCTTTAATCACTTTTTCAAGTGGGTCACACTTGGTCACATAGCCCCTCATGTCATATTTCAGTTCTGTCAGCCTTTTTGTTTCAGGGCAACGGATGCCCAAAATTAGACTCTGAGAAAAGCTCTAAAAACATCTTAGACGCAAGGCTGTCTAGACATTTGGTTTTAGTTTCCACTTGATTAGGTATCAGATGCAAATACTGAAATGCAGAGGAAAGCCGCTGCTGTCTCTAGCACAACATTATGAGTGTAAGATATTGAAAGAAGCCAATGGGGTAAAACACTTTGCAGTCACTGGACCCAATCCAGCATCCCTGTTTACCTGAAGCTATTAGATGAGTACTTTGCTGAAGTGATTACAGTCATGGTCTGGTGTAAGGGTTGTCCAGGATTTGGGACTGCAACCCTGCTTCCCTTCCTGAATAACCCCTTGCGAAGCATCGTGTAACCCTGAGATCTCACTAAGGGAGCAACTACTTTGATCTTTCATGAGACTGTTGACAAACTACAGATGTGTGTGGCAGGGGTGGAAAAGAGAAGGTTCTCTGAATCCTGAGTTATCTTCCGCATCCATAACGGAGCCCATCCCAGTCTACACCTTTGTGCACATTATCTGAATAAGATTCCCAATCCAGCTACTCGCAGAAAGTGTTCTTTTATCATTGGATTCAGATTCTAACATGTATCTTAAGGGAGCTTCTGATGGTTTGCAGCATACAGTCATGATGTTTAAAAAATGGCAGTGTTCAAGTTAGGTTTCTTAAATCCATACTTAAGCTCCTATATAGCTGGTGTGATTTTCAGAGGTGCTGAGCAACAGCCCACTCTGTACTCCTTGCTGAAGTGAACAAATGCTCAATGCTTTTATAAATCAGGGCACTCAGCATGGAGCCTGTCGCTAGCCTTCTGTTTCTGAAAACTTTGACTTGCATGTCCCCTGAACTCCAGAATCAAAATGCAGGCCAATAGTATAGTGAGCATAAATCTTTGGATTTTGTTTTCCTGCTCCGTAAAGTAATAGATGACTGTCATAAAGTACTGTTTACTCCAGCTATCTGTGTTATTTATGGTCTTTCTTGTTCTATCTTCGATTCTGTATTAATCTCTCTCTCTTTCTCTCTGAATTACTTAAAACTGGCCTGTCTTGATGACATGGCACTTAAGAATCGCAACTGAAACAGGTTTAAACTTCACGCATTTCCATACAAATCTTCTGTCATTAGAGTTTGATAATTTATTAGCACTTTACTCTGTTAGTAGCTCTATATCAATTTAAATGGGATAGTCATGAAGTAAGATGCAATGTGTATAAGAATACCATCATCCAACCCACAGCTGTTAAAAATAAGCAATGCTAGCTTTCTGTTAACTTGGAACAACATATAACACAAAGCTTACAAGTGTAAGAAAATACTAAAATCCAAAATTTTAGAATAGATAAATGTCGCTAATAGAATTTCATAAACATTGTGAATGCACCCACAGGAGGGTGTCCTTGTAAGTATCATGCCTAAATTTTCACACATTTACTTTTGGAAAGGTAGAGCTCCAAGGTTTTCCAGAAAAACCTCCTAATTTCTTGTAAATGTGCAAACTAAACCATACAAAGAAGATCCTATTGCAAAGTAAAGAGCAAGCTGTGCAACGTGGGCCAGAAACAGCAAATTCAAGTAGATTTTAACTGCTGCTGTTGCATGTTCACAAATCACAGTTGCATGGCTTCTCTTTAAAAATGCTGTCGGAACAAAAAGCTGTAAGATTGAATAAAAGTATGACTCTACAAAAGTCTCCAAGTCATACTGCCTTTAGTATAACACTCTTCCCCTCCCCCACCCCCACGATCAAACATAAATACTAGATACTTACATTCAATTCAATAGTGTAGATCCTGTGTCTCCTCAGCAATGTTTCATCAGCGGGTTGCCAAGTAGGCACATCTGGATATGGTTACTGTAGGCATTCCTTAGCCTCTGAGTGAAACAGAAGAAATCCTTGCTGAGCAAAGCAGTGCTGCAAGTCCTGCATTTTGGGCCATTTTCACTATGGAAGCCACTGCAGTTCTTCCATGCATGCATGTACATTTGTGTGCATGTGTTAATATGGCTTGTGACAACACTCTACATTTCTTCTTTCCAGACACTTTTGCATTGTAGTGGTGAAAGGGGAAACTGCATGAAGGAAAGTAATTCAGTTAGGCTCCAAGTCCTGGTCATGTGACATAAGCAAATGTCTCCGTACTCAGGATTTGGGAAGCTTTATAGAGTACTGCTGATGTTTGCTGGTATTGCATATTTGCTCGCTGTGTGTGTCTGAGAGTACAATGATGGATGGTTTGCCTGTCAAATCTGGAAAGCGTTCCACGTAGTCTGCTTGGAACAATAAAGTTAACTCCTCATAAAGGGGCAGAGAATGTCAGTTGGTGGGGATTAAAACTTGGTTTCTGAGTGGAGACTTCCAAACACCAATTAACTCTCTCTTTACTCATGTACAGGCAGGCAGAGTGCCACTACTGAATGCTGGAGCTGCCTGAACAATGGCAATTAGTTTCCTTGACATTGTTTGACACAAACCATTTTCATTTTGTTCATATTCTATCACAGACTTTAATTTTTTTGTCAAAATGATTTTTGTTTGCAATCAAAAATTAATTTTGATTTGATTAGGATCAAAATGAAAATAAATGTGAGGGTTTGGTTTCCAGTGGAAAAAAAATTGAAATCTATTACACTGCAAATAATGAATGTTATTAAATGTGTAGAAATACACCTTCTAAAATTTTTGGTAGACTGGAAGAGCTATAGCAGCATTGGCTGTAAATCAAAGGCCCATTGTATCAATGTAGAGCTTTTAATCTAGAAAAAAATCTGGGTAGTTCAATGACTCAGTGTATAGTGAATGTACTAGCAATGACACATGGCCTTGTAGGTATGGAGACCTTGTGGGGATAGTTAAGGAGAACCATTTTATTCTTTCTTAGCAGTCTCGTCACACCATTGTCCATATCATGTATAAGACAGTTTTCTTTGGGCCAGCATAGGTTCTCTATCCCATTGTATATCTTCCTGTCTTGCAAGGTTTAGACTCTATCCCAAAGACCACTGGTTGGGCAGAAAGTTCAGGCAAACCTATAAAGCCTTAAATGAGTGATGTGCTACCTTGTGAAACAGCATACAAACATTTCAGGGTTGGTTTCAAATATTCTATCCACCAGTAAGGCAGTGAGTCCTGTATTCTGTGAGACTGTCCCTGCGCCTTAATCCATGTGGTTAGATCTAAAGACATGTGATAAGCAGAAGAAAGATGATCTTGTGGTAGAGGTATTGGTCTCAAGATCTAGGGTGAAATAATGGCATCATTGAATTTGGGTTTAGTTTCCAGCTCTGTATGACCTTGAGTAAGCTACTTACTGCCCCTGTGCCTCTACTCCCCATCTATAAAATGGAAATAACCTTTCTGTGCCTTTCAGGGATGTGAGGATAGGTCTGTTTATGTTTGTAAACTGCATGCGTACTATGGTTGATAAGAATCATGTAGGCGGACTGTGTCACACACAATGACATTGAAAGAATCTAGGGAAAATTTGCCAGTCTTCAATTTTTGTGCTCCGTTTCTCGTCATGTTTGCTGAAAGGTCCATCAGTGTTAGGTGGAAACTATGAAATATGAGGGTTTAGCCTAATTTCAACTGGAAACAAAATCAATTAACTTGTAGGTGGGACATCAACCCTTACAAACCAAAATGACTGAGATTTGCACAACTGTCATGAGAGTTCAAATCCACCCAGGATTTGCACCTCCTTAGTTTTGGACAGGAAAATTCTCCTCTATTTTCAGAATCTTTCAGTTGGATGACTCTTCAGAGACAGTGATGACCGTACTATTCAAAGCTTTAGTGTGTCATTTTTATCTTTGTCACCTTCTTTTTAGTAAGCTTTACTGAGTAACAAATGATCACTCAGACAGAGAAGACCAAAGTAATTTTATTTCCCTTGCTAAAAACTTTGTAAAAATAGTCTCTCATGCATACAATGTTCACCAAAAATATGTTTGCTTATAGGACAAATAAGAAAAAACAGAACAAAGTGCTCTCTAGTTTAAAAGGTGAATACCATGAGACTAAATGCCATCTAAGGTTAAATGCCATACTTAAAATGTGGGCATATGCAGTGTTCCAGTTTATCAACAACTTCAAAGGCAGTCTTAAACTGCTGATCCAGACCTAGAGCCAAAATTCAGGGGAATTCAGAGGAGTTCATCTATGAGATCTTCAGAGCTGACTAGGGTATTTAGCCACTTCACTCTTCTTGAAATGACTGAGGGTTGTGTGGCCAAATCTCCTATTTGGCTTGGAGACCTCAATTATGGTTTAGCCCTTGATTTAAACAAGGAACAGCTGCAATGTTCAAATCCTGACTTGAACTTTGCCCAGAGGACACAGGGTTAAATTCTAAACTGTGTAAATCACTATACCTCCATTACTGTCCAGAAAACATTCCTTATTATCTCCCTTTCCAGTGTCTTTCTACCATCTCAGTGGCTCAGGGCACATAATGTAATAATTACAGGTACATTTTTTGTGAGAATTTCCAGTCAAACTAAACCAGCAGTTTGAATGAATTCACAGGCTTTTCATTGCACTGTGTCCATTTCTGGCTTCTGATTTTGGTGAAACATGTTTTGAGGCTCAGAGGTGATTCTGGGGTTCACTTTGAATCTAGAGAAGGATGAACTTGTCCTAGCCATGTGGCCAACAGCTTGCTAGCATGCTCCTACTAGTCTTGTTACGTACAGGTTGATGGGGAGGCAGCTCCAAGATGAAAAGTAAAACAGGGCCTTACATCTGGGCTATTCCAAAATCAAAGTATCCTGATATTTTTTCTTAGTAAGCATTTCTCCTCAGCTCTAAGCCTACATCCCTTCAGGTATTAACTTAATGAGTAATATGAAGTGTGTCTTGTCATTTTCATTTTCCTCCAACTTCAGAAGTATGTATACATAGTTCTATGATTTGCTACTTATTAAAACCAAATGTTGCTAATGCCTACAAATTTATTGTAAATCGCAGTACTTTTCTTAAAGCCCTATGTCCTGAAATAGTATGAGATCAGAATCTCAGCTTTCATTAAAAATGAATTAAGTTTTTAACTTGCATGATGTCTGGGATGATAAAACCTTACAAGTGCTGACACCAGGTGTCAAACAAAGAGCTCCAATGTATTTATACTCTCATCCTTTGTAAATTAATTTCAAGATTTTTGAATGCCTGGTATTGACAATACTGAAAACCTTGTGTTATCCTTGGAATCATTCATAGTTCTTGAATTACAATGCTTTGTGCCATGAGTCTGTGCTGTGTATGTGAGAATTGAAGCTGATGGAATAAGCAATATGGTGTACTCTTCCTTCCCTGGCTGAATTAGGTTAGGGCACTGGGTCTCAACCTTTTAGCTAGGATCAAGGTATCCCTCAATAGTATCAAGGCAAGCTCTGGAAAATGGCAGCCCTTTGTTTTCGCTCCATTTTTAACTACATAAAAATAATAGAGCAATTCTTGTTGCATATAACTCAGAAAGACCACAACAGGTCCGAATATTTGACTGTCTAGACGATGTGCTTGGGGGTGGGGGGCATTTTAATTACAGCAGTTCCCGGAAAGCTGCTCTAATTAAAATGCCCTACCATCATGTATATTAAGCCCCCACAGGTCCTGAATGGGGATGGGTGCTTTATCTAAACCTCATTTGATGAGGTTTAGATAAAGTACCCCAGAGGCTATTTTTAAACTGTGGGGGCTTATACATGTGATGATGAAGTCATCTGGAGCATTCTAATTAGAATATGAACCAGAATGTGTATAAGCAGCCTTTAGTTTTGTGAATCATGTTTGCATGCCAACCAGTGCTAACCTTGTGTGGCACCCCAATGACATGCTTGAAAGGATTTCAAGGCACCCCAGGGTGTCTTGGCACCCTGGTTCAGAAGCACTAGGTTACCGTGCAATTTTTCAGAAAAGCCTAATAGGATCAAAAGTGTTCTGCTTTCATTACCTTTTCAGAATTCCATTCCTAATAGCCAGTTAGACATTCCACTGCAATTAGATATTCCATTTTCTTCCATTACAACTTTCAACAAAGATGTCCTGTCAGGTTGACTTCTTTCCCTCGTGTAGTTAGATTATTGTGGCATTCAAAAAGTGGTGGCCATTTTAAGCTTTGTTCTCCTCTTTATCTCCATATAAGCCCTTTAGCTCAGCTGTAGTAAAACAAATCATTCAAATTCCTCTTGGCTAAAACTCTTCTTGTGAAGAGACTTTCACATTTGAAACAGCACTACAAAAACAACTGTACTGCAAAATAAGCCCTCTTAGATTCCTCCTAGTAAATTCACCTTGGCCTTGTCTGCATCATTTATTTAGTAATTTATCTATTTATTTAATTTTGATGCATCTAATCAGTTTCTTTTACTATTCTATTTATGGTACGTTTGACCTGAGGGGGAAAAACCTGCAGATACATCTTAACAGAATCTCATTCAGGTTCAGGGCAGGTGCCAAGCTAGCAGGACACATTCAGTGGTATCACAAACCCATAGTATACTTCAGGGGGCAGTAGATAAGGAGCAGAATAGACAATAAATAAGGGGTAGTAATAAGGGGTAGTAAGGGAGTATTGTAGTAAGGGAGTGCCATTTGCCATTTATCTGGCATTTTAGTGAGTGAAAAGTGTATGTACGTGACACACCAATAAGAGGCAGGAATTGAGGCAAGAAAGGCAACCTGCATGAGCCTCTCATTGATAAGAAGTGATGTGGCAGGGGAGCAGAATTGCAAAAAACATAACTTTACTCCTCCCGCAAACAGGTCAACAGTATATGCTGAGACTCCGATGCTTGTGTAGTAGCAGTGTGGCTCAGCTTGTATTGCTGGACACACTAGGTCCATCAGTGACCTTGACCTCTTTCTCTGGGTCCACTCATCATATTACTGTCTGAGGTAAACCAGCCCGCCCTTAGATTATTCACCAAATCCCTGTTATTTCTTTTCATTTCACACGCTCCCCTTCTTCCTTTTCTGTGCATAAGCCATATTCTTTTTACACATTTGGTGCATATTGAGTGTAATTCCACTGATTTAAGTGAAATTAAACTGATATAAAACAGGGATGCGATCAGAATCGGGTCCCTCATAGAATGCCAGATGAAAGCGGTCGGTCCAGGGACTTCCATGAGTTGCATCATGAGTCTGGTCGCAGTACTTGACGAAACTAACAACCATATAGTTGAGGCATCTGTGGAATACAGGATTGGCCTGAGACCAGAATCCAATTTTGTACTGTGTTTAGTGTATAGTTACTGCTCCTAGAATGAATAGTCACTAAAAAAGGTGCTGTGAAATATAACCATTTCTGGTGATCCTAAACTACTTGGCATACTTGTGAGAGCATTATTAAAAGCATCACTGGAAAAAACCCTCTATGAAATGAAAGTACTTGTGAATACTGTTATATAGTACATAATACTATATAAATGGCCAAGAACTCCAACATTTATGGCATTTTTGAGAGAGAATATCTGAGTAAGAGGGGAACACACATATCTACTTCTTGCAGAGGGATAAAAAAGTACAAGATTTGTAATATGAATTTATGCTGAGTCCCACGCAAAATGGCAACAGCAATAAAAACCAAACCAAACCCAGATTTAAAATAGAGGTTGAAAAATAAGATTAATGCTCATAATTTTGTGCATTAATGTTTCCTGCAGAGAGCTGGCAGCTTTCCCTTTGGATGGCTCTGGCCAATCCATGTATAGGAAAGTTGTATATATGGCCAACAAGATTCTACTACACTGATAGCTTAAAAATGTTAAGTATACAAGTGGCAGCATGCTATGCATATAATCATGTATTCTAGAAATTGTTACTGTAAAATGCAAGAGCAAAAATTTGATCTTTTAAAAGAGATTTTCAAGTTTCTGATGTTTAAAATGGCTGTTAAACAAGTTCTCTTGCCAGGAACTAGCAGAAACATAAAATAGCTAGTGGCCCGAAGTCAGACGCCAGTACTGCTCCCCTTGAAGGCAGAAGCAAGATAATGAGAGTAAAATTATTTTCTAAATGTGCTTTTCCAGATTTTATACTTCCTTTATCCTACTGGGATATAAAAATGTCTGGCTTTGGAGATTCACACTCAGTATTTAAATGAAACCTTCCTGAGGTTCAGACTGAATATTCAGGTTGAGCTTGTTTTAGGCACTAGGGACACAGCTTCAAATCAAAGGGAGTTGGGCACCTAAACAGGAAAGAGGTGCCTAAATGTCTGATGATCTAGTTCACATGTACTAAACAGAGGAGTACAGCATACATTCTAGCATCACTCTTATTGGCTGTGTCTTCATGAGATGCTAACTGCACCGAGGAATGGCTTTTTTGTAACGCTGACTGCGCAGTAGCTCATGACTACTGCGCAGTGGCATCATGTCACATTTCCTTCCATGTGACACTACTACGCAGTAGTCATGGGCTGCTGCACAGTGAATGTCTCATGTAGGTTCACAAAAATGGCCACACCTACATCTGAATCCAGGTTGTGCACTTCCTTATCAAGGACTTCTTTGTCTCTACCAAAGCACTGGTGTACTGACTATGTTAAAATACGAAAGGGTTAAAAGGCTATCAGGTCTTGTCTATGGGACAACTTTTGTACTTTGGATGCAGAACCAGTTGATGCTTATCAGCTGGGGCAGATCCATCACCCTATAACGGAAACATATCCCAAAGATCAGCTGCCAGGATGTCACAAAAAATGTACCAATAGAAATCAATCTGCATATTTTAGTTTGCATGACCTGTACCTGGCTATCCTACTTCTGCTGTGTTACCTTCTCATAGGCAAAGGCACAAATTCTGCTCTGTTGCATCATGCACAAACCTGATAAAGCCAATGGTCTTCTCATGATGCGACTAAGAACGGATGCTGACCCTGGATCTTTTTTCACAAACTTTATCATTGCAATGCAGACCATGTGATCCTGGCACATAGGCACAACCAATTCCTGGCTGTCACTAAATCACATCTTGCCAAGGATGGACTCCTCTAGTATGCAAGACCCCCAAAGTCTGTATTGTGGGGAATCACATAAGACAACCTAACAGACCTAACAGGTTGGGTCTTTAGTTGTTTTTTGACTTTGCAAGTATCTTTTCAAACCTGGCTTGCCCTTACTGCTTCTTTACCACCTGAAGTTTATTCTGCTACATCTGTTTGCCATGTGGAGGATTAAGACTGCAACAGAATAAGAAGGATGACTCCAGGTGGGAAAAGAAAGAACAGGCAAACTCTTACTGGGATGAGGTGGGTAAGTTTCTGGTTTCGTGAAATGTCCTTAATTTTATGAACACAGGGACAGAATTCTCTCTAAATAGTTGTATAGAACAGTGGAACTGAAGCTTCTCACCCCATGGGTGAGATGAGTAGCGGAGGGCTGGCCTGTGGGCCGGATCAAGCCCTGTGCGTCAGGATCAGGCTCTACACTGCCTCTGCTCCTCAGGGCCCAGGGCTCCTCATGGGGCTGGAAATTTGGGAGCAGGATAGCAGTACCACTGCTCCCCCACTGCCAAATTTTTGGATCCATGGGGAGCCTCATGGGCTAGATGACACGGTGCTGGGGGCCAGAGCTGGCCCACAGGCTGGAGGTCAAGTACCACCTGGTATAGAATGTTTCCCAAACAATTTTCAAAGACCCTGATGGCTCTTTAAAATGCTCAGTAGTGGAACAAAGTTCCTCTTTGGTGCACTAGAGGGTAGCATGCGGAAGTCTGTTTTGAAACCATTTGCACCAATCCACTGGAAGATAACAGCCCTGACTTGTGCCAGCACAGTGAAAGGATCAGTATCAATGCTGTCTTAACTGAGTGCACCAGCCTAGCTTTGTGAACGCACAAGCTTATACTTTGGGCTGAAATGGATACCAGGCTGGTTAATAGGGCTCTACATTCCTGGGTCTCTGGCAACAGTCTTGTAAACCATCTGAAATAGGACAAGTTCCAGATTAGAACATATGACCACCACCCAAGGGGAGGCTCCTTCATTTTTGTTCTATGATGTGTCGTTGTCACTGTGGTGGAGGCCCAGCAGTTCCTCTGCTAAGTGTATGAGACTGTTTTCCTCCAGGGCTGCTATCAGTCTCTGTAACGTGGCTCTTTTCCCCTCAGACTGGATAAACTTGAGAAGCAGCTGATATGCTTGTTCATACAGTCCCTCCCGGTCATATTCAAGGGCCAAGTTGTCAATCACAGGATCCCGAAGAGCCCGGCAGTTCTTCTGCAGAGACCGACCCACTTGCTTCCACTTCTTTGAAACAAGCTTGGCAAATTTTTGATGGTCATCCCGTGTGAGTGTTCTGTTGGCTTTAAAGGTAACAAAAAGCACTTAACAGTGGAACTCTGCATTGATTGTTGCTGTGATGCAAACAAGGTCATGTTAAAGTCTACACAATATTTAGGAGAACAAGGACCTCCAAGCCAAAGGGTGAAATCTAGATATGCACAATGTGTTAGAACTCCATCACACAGTTCAAGTATGCCATCATTAGCTTTTGTACACCTAGTACTTCGCAACTAACACTAGCAGCTAAACTGCTGCAGTTGCTACCCAAGACAATTATGTGTTTAGGTTGCCCCCATGAGGCCAGTTCTGGTTATATGCTGCCTCACACTCAAATACAACTGTCTTACTGTGTGTTGGGGTTTACCTTTCTCTGAGACATCTCCTCTTTATTTTCTGCAGTCTGTCCCCAGTTCCCTTAAAAAACTTTTCTTTAGGTTTCTTTCCTCCTGCACTTTGTATCTCCTTTTTCTAAAAAACGTGTTCCTTATTGGCCCCAGAAATACTGAAACAAAGAATGTGGAGCTTCCTCTTCTTCTTTAAGCTCTAAAGTCCTTATCAGGCCCTGCACTGCCTCCACCTGGCCCTGCCTGGCCCCTGCATGCTGGTATCAGGCCCTTAGGGCCTGGCCATCTCGCCTTGTACACTGGGACCAGGCTTGATTTAGTTGGTCTCCAGTGCATAGTGCACAAACCCATATTTGCCATATGAGACCAAGAAAACATGCTCTTCTCAGGAAAGGGCCAAAACAGCCAGAAGTGCTGATGACCCTGGGAACCCTGAGCCGGGCTTGAAAGGGATCCCAGATAGTTCTGTGCTCTGCGTCTGGTTTTGATCAATGATATTTCTCCTTCTTTATTGTAAGTACTAATTTCATTCATGGGCTGGTCTTGGCAAACAGAGACATCTTCCTTTTTTACATTAACACACTTTCCCCTGTTCACTCATTCTAAATGTGAATTTTCTAAACTTATTTTATAGCTGTGTGGAGCATTCTCATGTTAGAGCAGGGGTGGGCAATTATTTAGGCTGGAGGGCCACTTAGGGAGTTTTGGTGAGCTATTGCAGGTTAGGGGAAGTGGTGTTGACCTGGGTAGGTGGGAGGTGTGTTGACCCTTGCTGGTGTGGGGGAGAGAGGCAACTGATCCTATCTGGCCTGTCTATCCTATACCAACCAGGAATACTGGGATCCCACCTGCCCCCTCAGTCTGGCACCCTGGCAGTGGGTGTGGGTCAGAGTGCCCGGGCAGTGGGGCTAGGTCTGGTGGTGGTGGTGGCATTGGCACCAGCAGCTGAAAGGAGCCGCCGCTGCCAGGAAGCTGAGTTTGGCTGCCGTCTCACTGCATGCCCAGGGCTGGAGGGACTAGCTGCACATGCGACAGCCTGGGCTGCACCATGCACCTGGGCCGGGCAGGGTTAAGAAGCATGAATGCAGCAGGCTAGACAGTATCCCATGGCAAGCTGGATCCGGCCTGCAGGCCATATTTTGCCCACCCCTGTGTTAGATCCACTGGTGTCCATAACATACCTAATTAGTAGAAATCCAATTCAGAGAGCCCCACTGCATTCCCAAAGACAAATAATGCTCCTGACTGACTTCAATCATGTGGCATGCAGAAACAACACTAAAATTTCAATTCACCCTTTTTCACTGCTGGCAAAAGTGAGGCAGAGTTACAGCAGTGAGGAGAACTCAAGAGAGTGGAAGGGTGGTAAACTCTGAAACATCCACTGCTGTCCATTGTCAGAGCCAGGAGATTGGACTAGATAAAGGACCTAGATTCATATCATAGTCCCTGCTACCTTGGACTCTGAGAAGTTCACTTTTTGCCTCATCCAGGGACACCTGGAACCAGCATACAGTTACTAGCTCTCTATGGTAGTGGAGGAAAGGATGGGCAAGAACTTTAGGATTCAGACAGTTTATGATTAAACACTCACCAAAGTACTGTCCTTGAAAGATAAAGGTGGTTCCTTGGGGCAGAGAGCTTGCCCCAGAAGGATAAGGCAGAGATGAGGAGTTCAAAGAGTTGCTTGTCTTTGCAACAACCACATTGTTCTCGTGTCGACAAGTCAGGCTTCTGAGAGATTTCTCCAGCTCTGCAATTTCCTCATCCCTCAGGCGGTCAGGCTGTAAGGCAAATAGCAGCAGTCATTTGAGCTGAATTGTCCATCCCATGAAGTAGTCAAATCAAGGCTTGATGCCTTTGTGGAAAACATGCTTTAGTCAATTGTAAATCATTAGGCTCAATACAAGGGCAACCAGATTAAATTCTACTGCTCTTGTTAAATGGATCAGACTAGATGGTCTAATAGCCCCTCTCTGTCCTTACAGTCTAGGGATTTGCACTACTTTTCATTTTTTTTAAACATGGCTTTCCCTGGACTCCCTCCCCACCTCCCCACCATTTTTGTTTTTTCACACAGGTTTAGTAACTACCCATAGAGTGAAGGGAATTTACTACTAATTATTACTTATAAGCAGATCCTAATTGGGTACATCTACACATGCCTCTTAATGCACAGTAGTGTATTCTACTGCACATTAAAGTGGCGCGTAAAAAACCTTGCTAATATGCGAATGCACAGTAGAACATGCTGCTGCACCTTAAAGGTCACCTAAAAAGCATGTGCTTGCCCTGGTGCACATTAGGGCAGCCTAATGTGCATTAATTTAGTACCTCATATTGGAGGGCATTTGTACATATGCTTGTGCCACAGCACCAGGCTCTTTTAAAAGTGCCTGGCACTGTGGCGCATTCATTTTTATAAACAGCAATATGCATGTCAGCGCTGAGAAAATGGCAGTGGTGCGCTTTTGAACTAAAACACATCAAAGGTGTTTTAGTTCAAAAGTGCACCACTACCGTTTTCTCAGCGCAAACAAAGATTTCACCATTTATACAAACATATGTGATGCAACGCCAGGTGCATCAGCTCACATGCCAGATCTCCAGTGTGTGCATACCAGACAAATGTATGTGTATAAATGCCAGAGGTACTAAATGTGCCTTAGGAAAAGCGCATTAATGCATGTGTAGATGGGCCCGCTGACATCAGCTCAGCTACCCTAACTTAAACCAACTAAGGATCAGACCCAAAAAATAAGTGTCAAAGCAAGAAATAGAACCCATGTGTTCCAACCCCCAGCACTATAAGCATTAGATTTTATGCAGAGATTAATTGCAAAAAACTGTCTTTTTTGCTAATGTTCCTTTGTTCCAGTCTGTGTACAAAGGTAAAGATGACACCATATTCTGTTGCTGAGTCTGTCATAATATTACACCAAGGATGGGGATTTTGTGGCTGAAAGTTTGTCTAACATGTCACAACTATACAGCTGGTCCAATAAAGGGTGCTGCCAAAAACACCCTGCTTCTTAGCTTGTCACTTTAACATTTGTTACACTAATAGGCATAAATTAGACTGAGTCCATTCTGGGGAGTAGAGAATGCACTCATCTTTTTTTTCTGGTTGGTCTATTAAGTCCATAGAAGGGATGGAAAGAGAGGAGCAGGCCAAACTGACAGAGCTTCTAGAATAGTCCATTGTTTGGGCCCAAAATGAAAGTTTTGCTCTTTGTTTCCTATATGCTTGCAAAAAAGCAGCTTGCTGTGAAACAGGTGCCACTTACTCCTTTGGGATATTGCAGGTGGCTTTTATTCCCTGGGGTAGTCAAGAGACTTGGAAGCTACCGTTTTAGTTTTTCCTAATGGTTTAGGTAGGGATGATCTTGCCTCAAGAAGGGGATTGAACTAGATCAGTAGTGCACAACCTCCACCCGTGGGCCAGAACTAGCCCATGGACACATGCCATCCAGCCCACAGGGCTTCCCACAGGTCTGGAAATTCTTTGGCAAGGGAGCGGTGGCAGTGTTAATTGCCAGTTGGTCTGCAGCCATACTTGGCTTATAAGTATGAGCTGGTGCACAAGCTCTGTCCACAGCCAGATGTAGCATGTGCAGTCTTTCCATGGCCAGATCTTGCACAAAGAGCCTATCTGTGGCTGGATCTGGCATGCAGGGTCTGTCTTTGGCCTTTTCCAGTGCATGGATAGAGACAGGATGCAGGCTCTGTGTGCCAGTCTAAAAGCCAAATCCACATGCTGAGCCCATGCTGGATCCAGCCCCCAGACCAGCCTCCTGTTACTCATCCGGCTCTGTTTGAGCACTACAGAACTATATGACTTCCAGAGGTCTCTTCCAGTCCTATTTTTCTGGGGTTTTTCTATATCTTTTTAAGATTTTTTTTTCCTTATTGAATTCCAAGTTGAAACCAACATCTCCTAAGTCCTCCACTCGTACCGTCACCCCCAAACAATCCTTTCTCACCAATTCACCTTTTCTTTGTAGATACAATCTAAGCAGCGCTCCACTTCATTCAGCATTCTGTCGAGATGCTCACTTCCAGTCTTCAGATCTGTTTCAACAGATATGGTGGGCATTGACAGGGTGAGTTGGAGGTGATTCTGGAGAGACTTCTGGAGCGCTCCCTCTCGGTAACTCTGAAGGAATTTACGGCAGTTCTCCTCCTTGCAGAATTTGAGCTGGACAATCAAGTGTGGGTCACTGCAGTGCACTTTGAGCACATCAACCCCATTCACGCTGCCTGTGGAATCTGTTAGGAAGATATCCAACTGTGAGACAGCCAGTGAAAGCCATGACCCAGTCTACATCTCAGTGTCAAGCTCACAGTTAGATTCCTTCTTCTGTGGTCATTTCCCCTCTGTGCTATAATATAGTGTTTTTTCACGACTAAGTGTTCCCCAGTTTCAACTGGGAAGAAAGGGTTAATCTTTTACTGACTATGATATAATGAATTCATTTTATGTAGGCAACCTGATCAAACTTAGGTGCTGGTAATAAAGTGCTGGTGCTGAGAGTTAGTAATTAAACCAGAAGTGAATTAAAGGCTATTTAAACTACAGTGCACAAAGGGAGAGTCTTTGACTTCCTGCAATGGGAAGAGAATCTGAACATTTGTATATCTAATGTAAATTAAAATGCGCCCTGCACGCAAAACCCTTGTTTACACTTAACCTTCTATCAATAAACCTGATGACAGGTATCCTCACAGAAAATGTCTTCATGATTTGTTACAATTTACCTGCTATGTCTGCCAATCTTTCTGCACTCTACAGGTAGTAAGTACCCCTTTCCCTTTTGAATGTGCTAGCT
This sequence comes from Alligator sinensis, assembly GCF_000455745.1. Lineage (NCBI taxonomy): Eukaryota > Metazoa > Chordata > Crocodylia > Alligatoridae > Alligator > Alligator sinensis. The sequence continues at coordinate 426,290 of NW_005841921.1, forward strand.
CTTCCACACTATTCCACACTATTCGACTGCAATTCTCTTGTTTTAAAGCTATTTCCTTTGCTCCTATTTTACTGCCTTCCTCCATTCATTTAAGTGACTGTTTTTTTCATATACATATGGAATCATGGAAGTCATTGTTCTGTTTTATTTAGGTCAAGCTGTTTCTGCTTTTTTCTCAGACCTGAGGAAGGGCACTTTGTCCCAAAAGCTTGTCTAAAATCTCCCCCAACTATACAGTTAAAAGGTATCACCAAAAAAAGCAGCACATGCCAGCCGAATCAGTGCTCTCATAGATTCATAGATGTTAGGGTCGGAAGGGACCTCAATAGATCATCGAGTCCGACCCCCTGCATAAGCAGGAAAGA
>NW_005841921.1:428186-436757 GCF_000455745.1 Alligator sinensis
GTCACCAGTTGTTTCTGCCCATTTAGCAGGGGTCCTATTCCTCCCTGGGCCTTCCTTTTACTCCCTATATATCTAAAAAACAATTTCTTGTTGTCTTTTACTTGGGTTGCCATCCTCAGCTCCATGGCAGCTTTGGCCCGTCTAACTGCCTCCCTACAAGCGCGAGCAGAGGAGGTATATTCGTCTTTGGTGATCTCTCCCTGTTTCCACTTTTTATGTGCTCCCCTTTTGTCCCTTAGGCTGCCCTGGATTTCTCTGGTCAGCCAGGGAAGCCTCCTGGCCCCTTTCCCTCTTTTTCCTCGTATTGGGATCGTCTCACTTTGTGCCCGAAGGATCGTTTCCTTAAGGCATAGCCACCCTTCCTGGGCTCCCATCTCTTCAAATCTCCTACTCTGCAGTGCGTCCTTGACTAATCGCCTGAGTTCAGCTTTCCTAAAGTCTAGCACTTTCACCCTACTCGTTACCTTACCCACTCGACGTCTTATGGTGAATTCTATTATTAGGTGATCACTGACCCCCAGATGGCTACCCATCTGGAGGTCCCCTACCATGTCATCCCCCATTGCCAATACCAGATCCAGTATGGCATTCCCCCTAGTGGGACCGTGTACCTCCTGGGTCATGTGGAGGTCCTGTACACAGGTTAGAAACCTGCATGAGCGGTGGGACTTTGCTGTCTGTGACTCCCAGCAGATGTCCGGGTAGTTTAGGTCCCCCATGACTACCACCTCTTTAGCTTTTATGGTCTCCGAGAGTTGCCTCAGGAGCCCCAAATCTATTTCTTCCCCTTGATGTGGGGGTCTGTAGCAGACCCCTACCACCAAATCCCTTTCTCCTTGCCCCCCATGTAGCCTAACCCACAATCCTTCTACCTCCTCATCCTTGGATTCCGTCTTGATGAGGGTTGATGTATATTGCTCTCCACTGCTCTAAAACCAACAGCCAGATAATCAAGCCTCGTATAAGGATGTTGTGAACAGGGATTAAACCTGGGTGCTAAACCATCCATATGCAGCTACACCAATTATCAACAAGTGATGCAGACCCACAGGGAGAAAACAGCTATGTTAAACTGATGAGGTAACTTTGAGGTAACTTTAATTTTCAACCAGATTTTACTTCATAGGAGATTAAACAGAAAGATTTCTTCTCCCAAGGAGCTTTCCTCTCCTTGCCCCCTATTGAGGTGAGAACTAAGACAAAGTTTTACTTGTCTGCCTTCTGCTTGGATTTGTGATCCCTCTACATAGCAGCCAAAGAGCTTTCTGTTGGTAGAGCTTATAGAGCAAGGTGAAATTTTGAAAAAATTCTTCCTGGTTTAAATTAAAGAAAATACTAAAAAGTCTTGCCAAATTTGAAAAGTAAAATGAAAGAAAAACAATTAGACTTGATCAAAGGCATGTTGTTTCAAGCAAATTGCATCATTTTGATTTTGAGATTTTTAATGTTTTTAAAAATAAAATTAGATTCAATTACATTAAAAAGTAATTTCAGATTGAGACGACAAAATGTTTCATATAAAAATGTTGAAGGTGGATGTTTGACATGTTTTGGAATTGTTAATGTTTTTCCAAAACGAAAAATTCAGCAGAATGAACACCCCCTTGTGAAATGTTTCAGTGATACCATGCCTGAATTTTTCACTGAAAAGCATAATGAGAACGTTTTCATTCAGCTTTAACAGCTTCTACTATTTTCCTGAATGGAATAAACTATACCTACTAAATTATCTTATTGTTTATTGAGACTATATCAGGGGTGGGCAAAATATAGCCTGTGGGCCAGATCTGGCCCACCAACTGATTCTATCTGGCCTGCAGTAGGTTCCTCGAACCTGCCCAGGCATGGAGGGCAGTCCAGGCCATGGTGCATGCAGCTGGTCCCAGGATCCCTTGGTGCAGAGGTGCTGCTTGGCACAGAGCACAGCCTGCCCTAGCCCTGTGTGTGGCTGTCAAGGCACACTGGGAGCTGTAGTTCACAGAGCCAGGAGGTATACCAGTGGAACAAGGGCATTGTGGTGGCTGGACTCAGCTTCCTGGCAGCCTCTGCAGCAGTAGCTCCTTCTGGCAGCTGCTGCTAGCATCTCCACCAATGCCGCTGGACCCGACTCCACTGCCTGGGCACCCCAGCCCGTCTGCTCCACACCCACTGCTGGGGGCTCTGGATGGAGCAGGCAGGCAGCATCTCCATGGAGACCGAGCTGGGACCCATCCCATCTCCCCACCTGAGCGCACCTTGCCGGCAGTAGTCCCGGGCCCTGCCTGCTCCATCCAGTGCCCCCAGCAGTGGATACAGGCAGATGGGCCCAAGGCCAAATAAGATAGGATGCGTTGGCATTTCCCTGGACCCCACCCCACACTGGGTAGTGTAAACAGTAGGGGTGTGTGAAGCGGGTTCTATTCGATGTGGATGTGGATTTGGCCCAGATCAGGGACAGTGATTCAATTGATTTGGATCACTGATCCTGATTCGATTCGGCCGAATCCAAATCTGAAGATTCGCTTCTGATTCCAAGAATCAGCAATTCAGACATAGACACAGCTTTAAACGTTTTTTCTACATACCTTGAGGTAGCAGATGCAGCTTGTTATCACTGGGATGCTGGGGCGCATGGAGTGTCCTACAAAAGCATGGGTGGGGGCCCTCCACATGCTCATTGGCAAACCCAGAAGTGGACCGGAAGTACTTCTGGTCCACTTACGGGTCTGCCAGGGAGCGTGCTGGGGGGGTCCCCTGCACCTCCCCAGCTCAGTGATCGGCCTCAGAGGGACCCCGGGTGCCCCCACCCAGACCTAGGAGGCACCAGTCACTGAACTGGGGGGGCACAGGGGACCCCCCAGTGCACTTCTGGTCCACTTCCAGGTCTGCTGCTGAGCGCGCTGGGGAGCCCCCTGCACTTATGTGAGGCACTCCACGAGCCCCAGCATCACAGCATTCACAAGCCCTTGCTACCTAGAGGTATGTAGAAAAAACAGTTAAAGCTGTCTCTATGTCCGAATCTCCGAATCTTTCCAAATCTTTCCAAATCAGAGGGTTCTGATTCAATTCAGAGAGATTAAAGGGTCATCTGATTTGATTCGGATTCAGAGATTCGACCACCAAATTGGGCCAAATCTCCACTGAATTGAATCAGGGACCGAAGCTTCACACAGCCCTAGTAAACAGCTGTGACTGTGTGGGGGAGCAAGGCTAGGTCAGCACCCCCATTCCCCTTGGCCCTCAACAGCTCACCAAAACTCCTTAAGTGGTCCTTCAATCCAAAATATTGCCCACCCTTGGACTAGACCATACCTAGATTTCAGCCATACACATTCTCTAGAACTCACTCTTGATTCATGTATTTCCTCCCTTGTAATTGGTCTTTCATGCAGTGGCTAACATTTGGGAACTAGGTGTTCAGATCCCTAAAGCAGCTTTGAAAGTCTAAGCCAATGTAAGTAGTGCAAAAAGGTAGATGCCTCGATATAACATCTGAGTGCAGACAACATGCAGATAGGTATCTTCCACTACCGTGACAACTAGCTAAGGTCAGTTCATGCTGCTGTCCCCCAACTAGGCCAGTCCATTAAGGATGGCCTCTTTAATAAACTTTTCTAAGATCTTCCCCGGGATAGAAGTCAGGCTGATGGGCCTATAGTTAGCTGGATCCACTTTCCTCCCTTTCTTGAAGATAGGCACCACATTGGCCTTCTTCCAGTCTTCGGGCACTACACCAGAGCGCCAAGAGTTTTCAAAGCTCCATGCTAGAGGCTGGGCTATGATGCTTGCCAGCTCCCTGAGTACCCTGAGGTGAGATTTGTCAGGGCCAGCTGACTTGAAGGTATCCAGCTTCTCAAGACTGACCTCGTGAAGGAACATCTTCACACTGGGGTGTAAAGCTACAGGATGCCTGAGGGGCAAGTAAGGCATTGAGTCCTGCCAGGGGGCCAGGCCTGGCTCAAGCATGGAGCAGGCTTAAGTCAAACAAGGGTTAAGACCTAGAGAGGGACTGAAGCCTAGCATGGGTGGAAGCCAGACAGGGCCAGGGGGCAACATCAGGGCCAGTGGCCCACAGCCCTAGAGGGGCAAGACAGGGACTGGAGCCCCAAAGCCACAGTCTGTTGCGGTGGACCTAGGCTGAAAGGGGCACAGCCAGAGGAAAAGGGCCCAGTCTGGAAAGGCTGAAGCCCCAGCAATGGTGTTGAAGTGCAAGGAGGCCTGAAGTAATAGCTGGTAACATCTATGAGACATGGGTGTGGCTGTAAGGGCAGAAGGGGGCCATAAATAGGTCAAGTGCCCTAGGGGCACGGATGGGCCAGAACAGCCCACTTGGCCCAAGAGGGCAGAACTGAGACCATCAGCATCCAGGAGGGACCTCCTGGTTGCAAAAGGGATGAGGGCTCTATCTGGGACCTTAGGGTCTGAAGGATCATTGTAACTCAGAACACTTCCTGCGAAGTGTATTGAGTTACAGCCTTCTTTTTGGTAATCTAATTATTCCATCCAAGGCATGGCAGTCAAGAGAGCAGGGAGGGTATCTAGTGAGCCGGATCAAAGCAGGAGTCGAGCAGCCCCCAGAAGGCATCACGGCCGCCCTGGGGCCTGATCCTTGCTGCAGCTACACATGCCTTGTCTCCACTAGAACCTGACATCACAATGGCTAACTTGAGTTAACAACCTTGGTGTAACAACACTCCTTTTTTGCAGTCAAGACAATAGAATTCTGAGAAGCTATTTAGGACACCAAACCACACCTATACTGGATCTGTTTGTTCTAAAGAACAGAGCATTTTCAATCAGCCTCAGATCTCTCAGGTCTCTTTGTGCTAAGTATACAGCAAGTCCCTGCTGTGATCTAACATTGGACATCCTTTACAACTTTCTGGTCACAGCACAAAGTCTGTTTTAGAGCAGATGTGTGACTAGGTCATCTGTGAAGGAACCTAGGGAACAGCATTTCAATTTACTGCTGACAAACTAATGTTCGTTTCCTTTTACGACTTCAATTTATTGGGAGTGAAAACAGGTTGATTAAGCAACAAGGTTTGCCTAAGAGTTTGATCTGTTCAAACTGGTATCATACAAACCCAGAAACCTTTATGTATTGTACATGTTATCTTTGTGGGCTGCTTCAAAGAAGAGAACTTTGTTCTTAATTCTTCCGGAAACCTATGTAAACTTTGATCTTATTCCCTTTTTAGGTCTGAATGGACAGCGTGGTTCTTTTGGCTGGTTTCACCGGTACAATCTGGCTGTTTCACACCACCCTGGTGATGCAAAACAGCCATAAATTTGGCTGGCAGGCAATAAACCTGTGTTATTATAAGCATCCAGAGTAGACTGGTGAATCAGGGCTAGTACTATTACATTGGTGAATCCCAAAAGAAAAGGCCGGAGGACTCTGCAAGTCCAATTAAGAAATTAAAAAAAGAGTTGGTTTGCATGGTAAATAATGGACAATAGAATGATTATTATAAGGAAGAGAAAATAAGCAGGAAAGTTGGTTTTACTTAGTGTTACACAGGCAGTTAATGCAGTGAAAAAGATAATAGATGACATTTTTTGGCTCTCTATAGCTCAAATTCCCTCTTGATAGAAATGGATTCTGTCCCACTGTGTCTAATGGAACTAGTTCTTTTTACAGCAGTAAAAAATTTCCCACCAATGTGGGAATGTGCTGACTAACATGAAACCAAATAGCAAAATATCAGCCCTTTTCTCGTATGATTTTTATCCTGGTAATTTTTCAAAAATATCCCTGTAGCAGGGCACTAAGGTGCCTACTCCTCTTAGAGCAGAGATAAGAACCCAGGTGCAGGTTGCCAGGACAACCGGTTAATGAGGGAATTGGCCACACCTGCACCTGGTCAGCTGGCCGGAGGAGGTAGGGCCCTAAGCCCATATAAAACCCAGGGCTGGAACCAGGCAGTTAGTCCCTTACCAGCAGCCGAAGGGGAAGGAGCCTCCAGGAGGAGGAAGGGCCCAGAGATGTGGTAGCTGGTAGATACGCTACCCTTAGAACAAAGGGGACACCAGTAGCCCATATGGTATCCTTGCCTACTAGGCACCGAGCCTCAGAGAGGGAGTTTTACTCTTTTAAAGAAGCAGAGCACGATATGAGCTCTGCGTTAAGTTACAGCCCAGGGACTCATGGCGGGTGGGGGGTGGGTGTGTGCTGTCTGATAACAACCGGTGGTTTGGGTGAGCCTATTAGGGGAAGGAGGAGGTCTCATAGGGGCCCACGGCAGCGTGGGGACCCTGGCGCTAGAGAGGGTGCCGCACTTGAGATAGGGCTGCGGAGAGCCCGATGAGGACAAGGAGCTGAATTAATAGGAGGCCGAGGCAAGACAACACTTGCATCATCTGCGAGGCTTGGGGCGTGATAAAGGGGTGGTTGGAGCCATGCATACAGCCCATAAGGCTGAAGACTCAGAAACCATCCACAGTGAAGTGGGACGTCAAAGGGGGTAGAAACAACAGGGTTAATAGGATCTAGCCCAACCGTGTCCAAAGCTAAAGCTCAAGGGCAGCCTCTGTATATTTATTATACTAACAAGACATGGTGGGCGAGAACGAGGGTGATTGTTGGGCAAAAGACTGGCATGGTTAAGGACCTGGGGGGGTAACACGGCCACCCCTAGGTACCCCACCCTGTTACAATCCCATACTTCACAAGTCTAATTGTCAAATCAGTGGACTGCAATAGTAAACCTAGGAGTAAGAAACAAAAAAGTCAGATGCTCCAACCCCCTGAGGGAGTTAGATTGGGCAGATTCCTCCCTGCTGAAACCCCTCTGATATTTGAGGAGGATAAAACTGTTGTCATTTGGTTTTACTGATTTTTCTAAAATAAAAAAACAAAAATCAGGATTTCAGGGCAAATTGCTGGCTTTGTGATCCAAAATGTGAGATCACTCGGTGAGTTGTTGTGACCACTGTGGGGACCTTGCAGGGAATTCTGGTTGCATTTTAGAAATAACTGCTTTGCTGAATGTGTGGGTATATGTTGCTTCCTTCCTTTGGGTATAAGTGGTTCGCCAGGGCTGGGTTCACATCTGGCCAGATCAGAGACAATTGAGAGTTAACCAAAATGGTTCTTTCAGTTAGGAACATCTGGGAACACTGGTGTTGCTAGAGAATTAAAGGAGCCAGTTTGACCTAGCCTAGCAGCAGGGAAAAGGATTGTAGCACTGAAATTTCTCCAGAAGGAAATGGGAGAAACCAATTATTAGTGCTAGAATTTAGAAACATGGGGTGCATGTGCACACCACAAGATCTGCCCTTTCAGGCACTGCAATTGTGTGTGTGTGCTCCTTACAAATCTCTCAAGTCAAATCCCCCTGACAACTGACATATGCTGTTGGTAGGGCTGGCCCCCTCCCTGACAGGACCGCCACCGCAGGCGGTTTCTGCGGATGCCCCCCCAGATTCAGTCTGTAATGCTCTGTGGTATGGTATTAGTTCATTATAAGACCAATGTGATTTACTAAGGGGGGGGAAAAAAAATATGATGAGCTCAGCTGGTCCAATTGACATTTTTTTTTCCAAGTCCCTGCAGTGCACCTACCTTGGAAACTAGGAAGATGAAAATGTGGTACTACTTCAAGGTAGCATTGCTCCAAGTTAAGAGAATTGTAATCAGTGCCAGATTATGACATGCTGGGGCCCTAAACTATTTCCAGCTTAAGAGGCCCCATGCAATAAAAAATAATACTTTATTATTATCAGAGAAAGGACACTGAAAATATAAATATGAATGCTTTATATTTGCATATGTAATTACAAATATATAACTATGGAGCCATATATATCTATATTTTTGTCATATTAGAATGAAAATGTCTATATTTAGAGAGTCATTTTCCCATATCTCTTTTATTTACTGACTGATTGTTATAAAACTTGATATTGAGTCAGGGTTTTTTTTTTATTTAGAGGCCCCTCATATTGTGATGCCCTAAGCTGTAGCTTAAGTAGTTTAAGCCTAAATCCAGAACTGATTGTATGGTACTAGTTATAACCTAATGGCAGGAGAGAGGTTTGGTTCAGACAAGCAAAAGTTTGGATGGTCAGGAAACACAGGATGGAAATCTCCTGGGAACAAGTTTCTCCTGAAAGTTCTTGTGCTATTCATATACATTCTTGCTCTTACTCCTATCTGTCAAGCTAGAAATGTTATTAAGAAGAGATTTTTCTTTGGTACGTCTACAATTAAACTTCTGACGGTAGACAGTTGGATTTTATTAAGCAGAACTACATTTTGAATGAAAATTGCATCTCTTGAAAATATGCTGTGACCTTTCCCCACTCTGTTTTCTCAAGGGAGAGAGTCTGAACTGATCCAACATGGGCATTTCCAGACTCTTAAGCTAAACCGCCCCCCCCCCATTTAGTTGTTACTTTTCTACAGACACAATTCAGAGCAAGTCAACCACGCCTGATTCCTTTTTACTCACTTTTGTGGCCATGGAGCAGAGAGCAGTGAAAAGGCTAAGAAAAGCAGGGAGGGCACCCCCTGGCCCACCGAGCAGAGAGCAGAGGCAGCAGGCAGACAACAGAGACCAACCCCCGCCCCCCCCCCCCTCCCCCACT